>NW_016107684.1:1170116-1215530 GCF_001604975.1 Cebus imitator
AAAAAAAAAAAAAAAAAAAAAAAAAAAAAAAAAAAAAAAAAAAACAACTAAACTAAATTAAAATAATATGGTATTTGATGAGTGGTATGGTATAAGCTAGATAATTTATAGTAAAGATTAACAGCAGTATCTGATACTGATATTTGATAATGCTATTGCCTGCAATAAGTTGCAGTGCCAATCATGTGAGCAATGAATTCAAAACACTGGAAACTGGAAACTTTCAAGGGTGTGTTGTTTACTATTAGCTGTGTTTGGCAAAATATAACAGGAAAGAAGATTCAGCAAAGAATATCTCAGTCTGAAAGCAGAAGTTTGGGAAAAAGTGAGAGACAAAATTGAAAAAGCCCTTGAGAGACAAATGCCAGCTAAAATAACCTTGATGGCAAAGACCAGATTCAGAGTGGCTTCCTCACCTATTTTAAAATCTATCAATCACTTGGGAGTTGAGGCAGGAAGACTGCCAGAGCTCAGGAGTTTGAGACCAGCTTCAGCAACGTGGGAAGACCCTGTTTCTCCAAAATAATTTAAAAATTAGCAGGACATGGTGGCACATGGGAAGCTACCTGGGAGGCTGAGGCAGAGGATCAATTGAGCCCAAAAGGTCGAGGGTGCAGTGAGCCATATTCATGCCACTGTACTCCAGCCTGTGCGACAGAGTGAGACCCTGTTTCAATCAATCAATAAACTATCACTAATGAAAGTGCTTCAGAAAAAAAGTGAAATAAAGGAGACTTTCTGTCCTTAGTATGACAGCCTCCAGAGTGCTCTCCTTAAACATAGAAAAGCATAAGATATGAGAACAAAGAAATAAAGATTTGAGTATGGCTCATACTGACATCTGGGTATGAGTCCAGCAAATAAACTGACCAGTAACAACAGACAGAAAGTCTATTGGATTTTTAATACTCACTGAAAAAATATCTGTTGAGTTATGTGATTATTTGAGCCTTACCAGTCTTAGGACTCTCAATTTTCCATTGGCAAGATCTTAATTAAGACAGCTGTGAAGCCCTGATCTGGCATATTCCACAACAGCCTCTTCAGACATGGCTATCAAACATCCTGAAAACCAGAAGAAACTCCCAAAACCATAAAGAACAATGAACATGACACTAATCCCAGTGAATACATTAAGCCTTATCTGGTACCTGATTTCCAGCATTCTGAAGGCTTGGGGAATCTTTGCAATGTCTGTCCAGCAAGATTTCAAGATCTCATAATTCTGATGAATTCTGCTGGATATCTCCCATTCTTTCCCTTTCTGGAATGTGTTGTGCTTTTATTCTACCTCATTTCCTCAATTAAACTCTAGGTTTTATGGGACTGAGGATATGCAGATAACTTGTATTTTTATTTCATCTGTCTGAATCTAGAGATTATATCCAGAGATTATATTATATTATAGTATAATATCCAGAAACTTGGACTTTGAGCTTTAGGCAGTGACTTGGTAAGACTTAGTTTGTTTTTCTTGGGGCATGTCACAGTAAGTGAGCAAGAAACATTTTTGTAACCAGAAGTGTCAACTGTGACAGTGACAACTGTTTGCCAGTGGATATCCAGGTGTGGTCCCCACACCTCAAACCCTACATGGGCTATTCCCAGCCCTCTTGCTGGGATCCATGTGTCTGTTTCTGGACAATGTGCTGTAAACAGAAATGATGTGTATAACTTCTAGGCTAAAATATTTAAGAGCTAGTGTGCCATCCTTGTGCTTTCTTCTCCTGTCAAAATAACTGGGTAGGCCTCCTGTTGGGATAAAGAATCCCCAAGATGAAAACACCCTGGATCCCCGCACATAGGAAATCTTCCCTTGGACCTACAGTGGACATCATAATACTTTATGAGAAGAATCTACACATTGTGGAAGCCAGAAAGCAAATGATTAGATAATACTAACTGGCTTAGAGTTTTTAGAAAGTTGGAAGCTAAGCAGCTTCAGCAGAGAGGAGATTAAGAAGAACAGAGTCCATCTGTACCCCAAATTCCAGAAATGCTCTAAAGGTGAAGGTACTACCCATCTCAGAATGTGGAGTTGTATGAACAGGAAACAAGAGAATTAGGAATTTTCAAAAGAAACTCTGAAGACCCTAGAAGCCTTTTGTATCCACGCAATCAGAAGGCTAGTCCTCTTTAGCACAATTTTGGAAGTTTGTCATCTACCAAGATTATCAGAGATACTTTGACCTATGCCTCAGACACCAGGAGAAGGTGTTGCAGTGAAAGTAGAGGGCCACACTGAAAGTACAGAAATAAGTCAAGTGCCATATGCTGTATAATGAAGTCTCCATCTTCTTTCCCTCCTCTACTCATTAACCTTCAATTACACAATCTCTTTTCCCCTACTCCTGACAAACATGTAGCAGATGAAATTATTCTAAAAAACTAAGATGATTCAACAAAGAGAATTTAAACCAAGAGAATTAAACTCTATGTATTTGAACAGTCTCACAATAACATGCTTGCTATCATTAAACATTCTACAGTAAAGGCTGACAGTCAAAAATATACACCCATCATTCTTCACAGAACTAGAAAAACAGTCCTAAAATTCACATGGAATCAAAACATAGCCTACATAGCCAAAGCAACAGAAAGCAAAAAGAAGAAATCTGGAGACCTCACATTACCTGACTTCAAGTTATACTACAAAGCTATAGTTACCAAAACAGCATGGTACTGGTATAAAAATAGGCGTGTAGATCAATGGAAAAGTATGGAGAACCCAAAAATAAGCCAAATACTTACAGCTAACTGATCTTTGACAAAGCATAAAAGTTATAAATTGGGGAAAGGATGACCTAGTCAATATATGGTGCTGGGAAAACTGGCAAGCCACATGTAGAAGAATAAAATTGGATCCCCATATCTCATTTTGATTTTATATAAAAATCAACTCAAGATGGATCAAAGATTTAAATCTAAGACCTTAAACCATAAAACTTCTAGACAATAACACTAAAAAGACTCTTCCTGGCATTAATTTAGACAAACAATTTATGACTAAGACCCCAAAAGCAAATGCAACAAAAACAAAAATAAATAAATGGGACCTATTTAAACTAAAAAGCTCTGGACAATAAAAGATATAATCAACAGAATAAACAGACAACCCACAAAGTGGTAGAAAATATTAGCAAACTATGCATCTGAGAAAGGACTAATATCCAGGATCTACAAGGAACACAAATAAATCAACAAGAAAAAAAAATCTCATCAAAAAGTGGTCAAAGGACATGAATAGACAATTATCAAAAGAAGATACGCAAACAGCCAACAAACATATGAAAAAATGTTCAACATCACAAGATGTTGGTGTGGATGTGGTGAAAAGAGAACACTTTTACACTGGTGGTTTTTATGTAAACTAGTACAACCACTATGGAAAACAGTATGGAGAATCCTTAAAGAATTCCATTCAATCTAGCATTCAATCCAGCACTACTGGGTATCTACCCAAAGAAAAGGAAGTCATATGAAAAAGACATATGCACACACATGGTTTATAGCAGCACATTTTGCAATTGTAAAGATATGGAACAAAGCTAAGTGCCTATCAACCAACTAACGGTTAAAAAATAAATAAAAAGTTGTATATATACATCATGGAATATTATTCAGGCATAAATAGGAATGAAATAATGTCTTTTACAGCAACTTAGATGGAGTTGGAGGCCATTATTCTAAGTTAAGTAACTCAGAAATGGAAAACCAAATATTGTATGCTCTCACTTATAAGTGGGAACTAAGCTATGAGGATGCAAAGGCATAAGAATGATATAATGAACTTTGGAGACTTGGAGAAGAAGGTTGGAATGGGGTGAGAGATAAAAGATGACATATTGGGTACAGTGTACACTGCTTGGGTGATTTTGGAGCACCCAAATCTCAGCAATCACTGCTAAAGAACTTATCCATGTAACAAAATACCACCTGTACCCCATAAACTATTAAAATATAAATAACAATGAAAAATAAATAAATTGATTCTTGAAAAATAACAAAAAAAATTAGGTGGGTGTGGTAGCGAGTGCCTGAAAAAAAAATACATACCCACAGTCTTCAACTGTTATAAGTGCTTTTTACCACCAGAATTGTAGTTTACTTGATACTGGAAAAATCCTTCTAATTCAAAAGAGAGAAGTGAAACAAATGGGGAAAATCCTAAATATAAATGAGACTTTGCAGAAAACAAACAAACAAAAAACAAGCAAAGTTACAGTTAACATTGTCAAAGAGAAAAGTGTTCTAAAAAATAAGACAGTTCTACAATTAGAAATGTAAATGAGAATATTTCCTCAAATCAACAAAGAGGATGAAAGACAACATTGAAGGTATCATTCAAAAAGTAAACCAAAAGTTTATAAGAAATGGAAAGTAATCAACTGAGGAAAGTTATCACCCCAAGTAAACTGTTTCTCATTTCTGTATCTGTCAAATTGGGATAATAGTAACACCACCAACAATAATGTCCTGTTAAACATGCTATAGTGAATACCCAGCTAATGCAGTTGTCATTAGGATTAACTTGGTTGAAAGAGTTAGTAAAGGGACTTAGAACCATGCTTGGAATAAAGAAAGCACTCAATAGCTATCAGCATTTGGTATCAACAACACTATTATTAGGGTGAAAAATACATTTTCCAACAACAGGAGAAAAAGCAAAAGGGATAGACAGCAGAGTAAAAAGAAATTATGTATAAAATACAAGAAGATGTCTCCAAACTAAGAGTGTGTATCTCAAGATTTGAATGATCCACACAGCATTCAACATAATTATTGAAAATAGGTCCAGGCCAAAAGAAATTTCATAACCCTAGGAATACTGGGACAATCTTAAACTTTCAGAGAGAAGGAGGAGGAAAGGAGTGAAGAGATAAGTATGTACAATGATCAGTAACTGGTATGACATCTGAATTTTTAGTGGCTAGACAACAAATGGAAACCAGAAAATAAAGTCCTAAAATTGTGAGAGCAAATGCTCTCTAATCTAGAACTCTACACCCAGAGCATTATAAATAAAGATGGAAGATAATCCAAATCAATTTCAAATATGCAAAGTGGGAATCTTTACAGAAATGTTCATAATAGTTTGCAGTTTTTCCTGCCCCTTGAATCTGGGCTTAACCATGTGACTTGCTTTGAATCATGAGACATTAGCAAGCACAACACAAGCAGAGAGGCTCAAAAAGTGGCTGTGCACTGGTTCTTGACCTCTCATGCCACTGGAAACCCAGAGATCACCAGGAAGAAGCTGAGGCTAGACTCCAAGGATAAGACATCATGTGAGGCAATGGGGCCACAACCATCTCAGCTATCCAGCTGAAGTTCCAAATATGTGAATGAGGCTATCGTAGACTCTCCCATTCCAGCCAAGCTGACAAGACCACAAGAACCACAATAGCTGACTTCACAGAGTAGATGTTTTAAGTAATTAAGTTTTGGAGCGGACTGCTACACAGCAAAAGTGAACTGCTATACCCTCATCTTCTCTTAGGAAGCCTCTGGAGAATATACACCTCCAGGCAGAAAAAAGAAGATATAGTTGGTTCCAGGAAGCAGTCGATCCAATGCCAGGACGTGGCAAAGAGAATTCTTTCGAACACGTTGAAAGTTAGACACGAGACAGCAGCTAAGCAGCAAAAATAAACAAGTCAGACGAGCAGGAAAGAGACTATAGGAAGGCATTGTCAAAGAAAAACACACAAGCAGAAATGAATTAGTATTAAACTGGTGAAAAAAAAAACAGGCAAAGAAACACAAAGAGACAATTACTAATTTCAAGGAAAGAGAATTACATAAGAAATGGAAAATTTTCATGCTATATGCTTTAAATCAGTTGTGAGCAATAATTATATATATAGATAGATATTACATCTATATATAAGCTTAACACAGTAAGAAATGCTAAGAGAGTACAGTGGAAAACTGTTATTTGAAATATGATGTTAAATATTTTACAGTGGCTGCCCCTAGGGAGGGCCAAGGAAAATTATGAAAGAGTGAGGCAGAGGGCTCCTGCTCCTAGAGTATAATTTAACATTTTAACTATGTAACTACTGTATTTGGGAAAATAGAAAATTAAAATAGGCAAAGCGTTGAAGCAACAAATATCTAGGAAAAAAACTCTCACTAAATATATCTCCTATGTCTCTCATATCTTATATATATGTTTATATCTGTGTATCTCATATATAATGTCTATACTTATTTCTTTGAAAAGTTCTGGCCAAATATTTATCAATAAACTGCAAAGATTTAAACACTTTGAACCTTGATTTGTTTCCCATAATAATTACAAAAATAAATAGAAGCATAACAGGTATTACAAAGAATTTTGTCTTAGTATTTTTTTTAAGAACAAAACAATTTAGGAGTCACATAAAAATACAAGAATTAGAAACAAGCAAACATCATATATTTATACAGTAAATGTTCTTCAATAAAATAATCATACTCTTGAAGAGTAATGCCATAGGGATAGGTTAATTTAAAATATAAATAAACAGAGAAAAATTGAAAATATTATATCCAGTATTACACAAAATTTGAAATAATATATGTTTAAGGTATGCATATATAAAAAGTACATGGAAAATGACTTCATTGCTGTCTCTTCTTGTCTAGTTTTTAGATTATCAGCAATGATTTTGTATCACTATATATAATGAGAAAAGACATAATATTGGTTATTCAACTTACAATCTTTAAAAAATTTTGTGTCTTTCTAAAACTATTATCATTTCATACAAAAGCCTTAAAATATAATGGAAATGGCAGGGCGCGGTGGCTCACGCCTGTAATCTCAGCACTTTGGGAGGCCGAGGCGGGTGGATAACAAGGCCAAGAGATCGAGACCATCCTGGTCAACATGGTGAAACTCCATCTCTACTAAAAATACAAAAATTAGCTCGGCATGGTGGCGCACGCCTGTAGACCCAGCTACTCGGGAGTCTGAGGCAGGAGAATTGCCTGAACCCAGGAGGCAGAGGTTGCGGTGAGCTGAGATTGCGCCATTGCACTCCAGCCTGGGTAACAAGAGCGAAACTCTGTCTCAAAAAAAAAAAAATATATATATATATATATATATATATATATATATAATGGAAATGAGTTCAGTTCGTGGTAATGGCATAGTAGCTTTCTGTAGATTGAAATTATAATCTGTGCCCACGATACAAAAACCAAATATATGAAGATACTGGCAAATGACCAAAAGTAGGCAGAAACAGGAGAATGTTCTTAAAAGAAGGATACCCCAGGGAGAGAGATCCTTGCTGACCCAGCTTTTTCTCCGAAGCCACCCAGCAGTCAGAACAAACAACAACAGACTTCAGAGAAAGATAAGAGTATCTGGAGTTGGCATAATGTCCAAAAATATCAGAAATTGTGACTCATAGACAAGATAAAAGTTAGTCAATGGACATTGAGTCCAAGATGATCTGGGGTAATGAAATTTCAGAGGAGGACTTTAAAGAAGCTGTCATGAATATAGTCAAGGAATTACAAAAGAGATGGAAATAATGAGTGAAAAAATAAGAAATTTTAGTAGATAAAAATTAAAATATGGAATTAAAGATATAATCATGTATATGTATAATAATTTGTATATGTATAATAAAATATATAAATAATGCAAATGAAGTAAATACTCCAATTAAAAGTGGAGTTTTACTAATTACAAAATCAACTGCATATCATCTATATTAGATGAACTTTATGTACAAAGATACAGAGAGACAAAGTAAAAGAATGCAAGGTATACCACATACCATGCAGATTTCAGTGTAAAGAATTCAGTGTCTAAAATATCAGATAAAACTTGCATTAAGATATGGAGTATTCCACATGTTCTCACTCATAGGCAGGTGTTGAACAATGAGAACACATGCACACAGGGAGGGGAGCATCACACACTGGGTTCTGTTGGTGGGGGTAGGGGAGGGACAGCAGGGGATGGGGAGGGATAACATGGGAAGAAATGCCAGATAAAGGCGATGGGGAGAAAGGCAGCAAACCACATTGCCAAGTATGTGTCTATGCAACAATCCTGCATGATCTGCACATGTACTCCAGAACCTACAGTACAATAAAAAAAAGACATGGAATATTATCAGTGATAAAGGACATTTTATGAAGGGTTGATTAAAAGGACACAACAATCATAAACATGTACAAATCTCTAACAAAGCTTTTAAATACATGAGGTAAAAGCCAAAAGAACTAAACAAATCTATAATCATAGTGGGAGATTTTAACACCTCTCATTCAGTAATTGATAGAATACCAAAAAAATCACTAAGGTTATAGAAGTTGTGGACAACAGCAATTATCTTAACGTAATTGAGATAGATTTTGTGTCTAACATTTGGAGAACATGCATTCCTTTCAAATGCAAAAGAACTTCACCTAAATAGACAATATATTAGAATGTGATATAAGCCCCAGTAAATTACAAAAATGAATTTGTACAGTATATGTTCTCTGACCAACATAGACTTCATTGTAAAATGAGAAAGTTTTACTTAAAGATGGTCAGAATATTTTAAAAGAAATCTTTAGTTAACAGAAAAAGCAGGTTACAGTAGTTATCTTTGGGGATCCGGAGCATGTTGACAGATGTCTGGCCATTTAGAAAACATTTTTTGTTTCGTTTTGGTTTTTTTTTTTTTTTTTTTTTTTTTTTTTTTTTTTTTTTTTTTTTTTTTTTTTTTTTTTTGTGAAAGGGGGTCTCGCATTGTTGCTCAGGCTGGAGTGCAATGGTGCAATCTTGGTTCACTGAAACCTCAGCCTCCCAAGTAGCTAGAATTACAGGCACCCACCACCATGCCCAGCTAATTTTTTTGTATTTTTAGTAGAGGCAGGGTTTCACTATGTTGGCCAGGCTGGTCTTGAACTCCTGACCTTGTGATTTGCCCGCCTCAGCCTCCCAAAGTGCTGGGATTACAGACGTGAGCCACCATGCCCGGCTGAAAACATTTTCTTTTAAACAATCTGAAATGTATGTGGAAATATCACCTATAAAGGAAAACAAAAACAAAACAGAAAAAAAAAAAGAAAAAAACCTCCCAAGTAGCAAATAATAGGCATTCTTTTTTTTTTTCCCCCATTTATTTATTTTATTGTATTTTAGGTTTGGGGGTACATGTGAAGAACATGCAAAATTGTTGCATAGGAACACACATGGCAGTGTGATTTGCTGCCTTCCTCCGCAAATAATAGGCATTCTAAAAGGAAAGAAGTATTACTCACTAACCTGTTTGTGATTTTAATTCTGCATCACACTTCTGGGCTGTTCCAAAGCAACTTTATAGCTGATTCTTTCTTAATAAGAGCTCTTATTTTCTCTATTTCTCTTATCATTTTTGTGCCCTAAGCCTCCGTCTGAGAGAGAGGGAAGGGGGGAGAGAGAGAGAGAGAGAGAGAGAGAGAGAGAGAGAGAGAGAGAGAAAATAAAAGCAAAAAAAGAAGTAGTGAATTGTTTCAGATGCTGTAATTAAAACAGATTTTGGCAATAGCTGGAGATGTGGGGGGAGGGATGAAGAAGATTTCCATCACAGGAGTTTCTGATCTTGCTAACAGATGTACCAGAGACAGAAATAAGCTAAACAAGGTTTCCAGTTTCCCTGATCCTATAGCAATCCCTGGTACTCAGTTGGAAAAAAAATTAGCCTTGGCTCATAAAATCTAATTCCAGGGAATATTGTTAGCATTTTATCCCTACATTTATCTTAGAAAGGAGGAAGATAGGTTAAAACTTTCTATCCAACATACAGTGGATTCAGAACAGTCTACATATAATTTTTAAGTGGGTTCAATAAATCAATATGATGGCTAAGTACTTTCTTTGGTTTTAAACATGTCTAGAAATGCTTCTTTCATTATTCCCAACTATCTGATAACTGGAAACAAATGTTTCCAAGAGTACAAGAATACACCAATATTTCTTCCCTCTCAGATACATTTGTAATATCTGTGATTGATTTTCCAAATTACATTGCTTGCATTTAGGACTATTTTAAGTGAAGTGCTGATAAAACCAGTTAAATCTTCCCAGACCTAAGCAGTTATTAGGTTCTATGCTTTCTGTTACCCTTCTTTTAAATGAACTAATGTGGTTTGTTCTCATGAAATAGTTTGGAATGATATTAAATGCAAACCAAAATGTTAGAAAATATTAAATGTCTTTTAAGTCACTTTTAACATTATAAAACATCAGCATAATTTCTTTTCTCTTTTATAAAAAAAAATCTAACAATAATGTGGCTTAACAAATACATAGACATAGTTATTTTACCTCCTTGCTGTTGGCCTTAACACAAAAACCTTTCTGGGACCAGTATAATATTCCTATTCTTGAGTCATTACTTTGACTTTCAGTAGCATCCTATATTGATTTTAAGATCTTGCTTATGGCTTTTTAGACATTTCATGGTTTAAATATTCTATACCTTTCAGATTGATTACTTCTATATTATCTGTCACTTTTTTATTGTCAGAGCAGGGGCCGCTCTCTGCTCTGTTGTCACAAATGGATTCCCATGAGGCTAACACTTTTCATGCATCTTGCCAACAGAAATTGCTACTTCTTGAAGTAAGTAATTCGGAGCCTCTTACAGCTTTTTAAAACATAGGTGTAACATTTTTTTCCACTGGATTTGGAATGCTCATTTATCTGAGAGTTTGTTCTTAGACTAACTGAAATGATTCTGGAGAAGCTTTTGTAGACACTAGATACATGTGCTTCTTGATAGTAGTGTTTCTTTTATTTACTTCCCATTCCTAAAACTGTGTCAAACAAGCCTTTTCTGTAATGCAACAGCTGTTTAAATTGCTTTCTTATCACTGATATCAAGACTTTTCCAATATTATTTGTGTGCCTTTGCTAAAGGGGATGACTGTTTCTCCAAGATGTAATCTATTTCTCCAAGATGTAGACTATTTCTCCAAGATTTGCCAAGGTTCTCAGTGATCTAATTGGTATATCTTCCTTTTTCCCTAAGAAATCTATGAAAATACTTGCAGCCCCAGAATTTCCACAGCAAATGTCTACTTTCAATCTACAGTTACTATAAAAATCATTGTCAATTGTAAATTTGATATCTGTACTTTATTTCCATAGAATCACCTAAGAACTAAAATTTAAAATTCACGTATTTTAAAATATCAGTTTAAAATGCATTTTAATTTTATAATTTAAAAAAGAACTAAAATTTTTATAAACAATAAGCATTTTAATTTAAAAAAGAAAAATTTTAGACCAATCAATATTTTAGTGCCAAATACTGTCACAATTCCTATAAATTAAATATCATTACTATAAACATCACAGAATTGCAGAATGTGGTATCTGAAGGGCCTTTCAAGAACAGTTAATCCAAATTATTTATTTCAAAGACAATGATTTATTTAAGGTTAAATATTTAGCAAACGGAGTAGGAATTTCAATGTTATTTTTTGTATGTTATGATTAGAAAATTTTCTCTACTCTAAATTGCCTGCCTCAGAATTTTTTCCAAGTTATTGCTAGAGTGAAGATCATAAATTGGAAGAAAAATTTTAAAATAAAACTTGTATTTATGGAAGCCCCAGGCTTAACTCCCATTTTAAAGATAGTTTAGTTATTAAAAGTGCATCATTTGAATGCAATAGGTTTATGGGCTGATAATTTCACAGTATTTACTCTTTTATAATTGGATGAGGACAGCTCATTGTCATATAATAATTTTTTCATAGTGTGCATAATAGAAGTAACTCACTTTTTCGTAAGAACAATGTTCCTGTGAATAAATAACAGATTCTGCAACATGGAATAATAGAGGCCATGTGATTAATTTAGGATGGGTCACAGTTACACATTTTTGGGTCATAAGTTATCTCTCGTATGTGTAATGAAGAGCAAAAGTGTAAAAACTGATTGTAATGATAAATAATTTTCCAGATGTTTGCACTTGTGGAAGATCATATCATCTAATTCCTCTTTCTAGAAAATTATTGGGAGGAAAAAAATATATAATCTTTATGAAAGTGGCCTAGTGCCATTTTGTTGAAACTTATTGTATGATTTTGCTGATGCAGCTATAAAATTACCACAAACTAAGTGGCTCCAATAAATACAAGTGTATTCTCTTACAGTTCCAAAGGTGAGAAGTCAGAAAGAAATCTTATGAAGCTAAAATCAAGATGTTAGCAGAGCTACTTCCTTCTGTGTGCTCCAGGAAAAGAATTTGCTTTCTTGGCTAGTGGCCCAAAATCACATCTAATTTCCCATTGTCATATCACCTTTTCCTTCTGTTGTCAAATCTCTCCACTTCTCTTTTATAAGGACATTTAGGATTACATTTCAGGTCCACTCAAATAATTCCAGGTAATCTCCGTATTTCAAAATCTTAATCACAACTTCTGAGTCCCTTTTTTCATGTAAGATTACATTCACAGGTTCCAGCGATTAGGAGGTAGATATCTTAGGGGACCATTATTTAGACCACAAGAATTAATACAAATTTTAAGACATATGTTTGTTTGCATTTAAACAGTATCTCTCTGGAGGTAGGAATAAACAGGCTTTTAACTCCTTACTTAAATATCTTTGTTGGTAGTTTTTTTTTTTAACTCAAACCTATCCAGAAAACTTCTAACAGAACAGAGGACCCCTTGGTTTAGTAACAATAGCATTCCTATCATTAGAGTAAGAAAGTAGCTATATTATAAAAACTGCCTTTAATTATCTCTTTTGAAAGTTGTATAGATTGAGAGTTTTTTTAAAGAAGACAAAGCCCAAGAAATAATTCAAGAGAGAAAAGCGTTGGAATATGGCCCTCAGGAAAGCTACTTACCTCCATGTTCCTTTACAAGTGAGTTTCTGCTTCAATGATTCAAGATAGCTGGGAAGGAAACATCCATTTCCAAAGATCTAATTCTGGCATATAACTTATATGAAATTTAACATTTATTATTCAACTTCTAGCACAGACTTGCTAAATGAAAGATATTGAATTATATTTTCTTGAATTGAAATAAACACTTGAATTTGTGTTCATAGATGTCCCCTTTTAACTTACTTGAAATATATATCTTTTTAGAAATATATATTTACCTTTTTGGTAAATAATCTGCCTGATTCAATTTAAAATGCCTATGCTGCAAATGATTACAAGTATTACTCAATCTTGTGCTGCAAATCATTACAAGTATTACTCATTCCATCTTGTATTTTATATTTGAGTATTCCCATGAATCTCAGTCTTGCCTTAGACAAGTAGAGCTTTCAAAGTGTAAGCACTTGGTCAATATTCTCTGATGTTCTCCTTCAGTCATAGGACAGAGGTCAATAGCAAAGGTATTTCTCTCAATACTCTGTCCATCAAGAAGGCAGGGTGCTTTGGTTTTGAGCTCAGGGTTTATTTCCTAGTTAAAGTTCAACATCATTGCTCACAGATCCAAATCCTTATTTACTACCTTTCCTGGATCTGGTTCCAGTCAAAGAAGCATCTTGCTTTAATTGTTTCTATTTTATAGGAGTCTGATTCTTCAGCCATTATACTTGGTTTGGAGACTTGAATGATATTCTTCAAGCTTTGGTGAGTAACCATACTATTTCCTCCTCACATACCTCATGCTTTCTAAATACTTATTCACTTGACTCCTCATTAAATTTCCCCAAAAATTACCCAATTCTACCCTTTTTAGATTGCCAAATGCCAAAAAGGAAAGAGAATGGCAACAATGTCCCTAAAATATATAACTCTGGAAAACCTATTTTATTTCCCACATAAGTAAACAAATTCTCAAACTAGCATTTCTAAAACTAAAAAATATGTTAACTGTTCTAGCCTGTTGTACATGTGATTTAAAGAGCAGGATTTTATCCATAAGCTACTGAGAGGTATAAAAGAAGAGGGAGCAACAAGAAGAATGGAATTCCAGAAGAGAAGAATAGTGGAGTTAAATAATCTATAGAGCTTGGAAAATCAAAGGTCCACTAAGGGAAGGCTTCAGATCATGAAAACCTATTTTTAAAAGGCATGCAAAGCATTTTACCCATTTCTTGTGTCCAATTTCCACTTCATATTTCTGAGGCTATCACATAAACACTGAGACTAATGAAAACTACATGTGAGTAGAAAAAATGGGTGACACATTCTATCAGGATTTAGCTGTACATAATATATGAAAAGGCCATTCTCTGTCCCATAATTTTCCAACTTTTTCTTACAAAGCTTACAATCTCTCCTTTACTGACAGCCTTCCTATTCATATTTTATAGATATATACTGGATTCCCATCAGGCTTGTTTGCAATTTGAATTGCCTCAGAAATTTCCTATAGTCAAGAGTTGGCAGGAATCTTCTCTTGATCTTACTTAAAGAACAGAGGTTTGGAATTATCCTAAATGGATAGAATTAGCCTACCCATTCCCAATTACCTCTAGGTTCTCTGAAGACTTACTATAAATAAGAATATGTGAAATCTCATTTGTAATAACTATCAATATGAACTACGAATCTAGCTGAAATGCTCTCAACATAATTTTATGTTTTTATTACTTTTTTAAACTAATATTTTAGGTTCAGGGTTACATACGCAGGTTTGTTATACAGATAAACTCATGTCATGGGGGTTTGTTGTACACATTATTTCATCACCTAGGTACTAAGCCTCGTACCTGTTGGTTATTTTTTCTGATCCTCTCCCTCCTCCCACCTTCCACCCTCAAGCAAGCCCTAATGCCTGTTGTTCCTCGCTTTGTGTCCATGACTTCTCACCATTTAGCTCTATTTATAAGTGAGAACATGAGGTATTTGATTTTCTGTTTCTTTGTTAGTTTGCTAAGGAGGTTGGCCTACAGCTCTATCCATGTTCCCGCAAAAGACAAGATGTGATCCTGTTTTATGGATGCATAGTATTGCATGATGTATATGTACCATATTTTATTTATCTAATGTGTCACTGAGGGCTATGTAGGTTGATTCCATGTTTTTTTCTATTGTGTATAGTGCTGCAATGAATATTTGTGTACATGTATTTTTATGGTAGAATGATTTATATTACTTTGTCTATATACTCAAGTAATGGGATTAACAGGTCGAATGGTAGTTCTGTTTTTAGGTTTTCGAGGAATCACCATACTACTTCCACAATGGCTGAACTCATTTAAACTCTCACCAGCAGTGTATAAATGTTCCCTTTTCTCCACAACCTCACCAGTATCTGTTATTTTTTGACTTTTTAATAATAGCCATTCTGACTGGTGTGAGATGGTATCTCATTGTCATTTTTGATTTGCATTTCTCTAATGATCAGTGATATTGAGCCTTTTTTTTTTTCATATGCTTGTTGGCCACATTCATATCTTCTTTTGAAAAGGACATAATTTTAAATAAAACCTTTTCAATGTTAAACTTTCAGAAGTCAAGTTAAAATACATAAACATAGAGCCTGCCAATATGCGATGACTAAGCTGGGGCACATGTGATTCATACACATAGCCTCAGTTCTACAACACAGGTCTCATTTAAATAGATGCTTTTTATTATTTCTAAAGCAATAATAATAATAACAACAACAACATAGAAAATAGAGAACCGTGACCCTAGTGTAAATGATGGAATCAGAATTCATTTTTCTCATAAAATTATTATGTACACACTTGCTTATTAGTTATTACTAAAAAATCTGGTACTTGATAAAAAGAAGAATCAACTGCTTTACATAAGATTTCATATGCAATAAATCAATTCTGCTGCTCAGTGCCCTTTTTTTCTAATAACTTTGACTTTCCTGAATTGCTATAGCTATTCCATAATAAAATAATTTTCATTTGAAAATTATAATATTTGAAATATATATGAAATATATATGATATGAAATATGAAATATTTCATATGAATATATATGAAAATATGAATATATTCAAATATGAATAATATATGAAAATATATTCAATATATATTCAAATATATATTCAAATATGAATAATATATGAAAATAATAATATTTACTAGTCATTAAAGTTTGTCAGCCAAAACTAATGCTGATTCAGTTAGTGTTAGTTAAGTCTTATACTATTTGAAAGAATGTTATTGTGCAGCAATAATTTTCCAACTTTATAGCATAAAACTGATTGTATCTGTGGAAAGTTAAATGTGAACACATATTTGAAATAATAGTAACTTTGTATCAGAACATGTATACTAGCAATTCAATCCATAGCTGATATTTTCCACACACCTGCTTCCACTGGTTTATAGAAAGATCTGTGAACTTTACTGAGTATCCTGCGTAAGTAAAATTTGCTTACATTAAAGATAGCCATAAATAAATTAAAATAAATAAATGAAAATAGCAATAATAAATATCATTATGTGTGAAAAATAACTATCCACCCTAACAAAAAAAAATGGTGGTAAGAATGGCACTGTTTAACATTTTCAGATTTCTTTAATACCTGGGTTAATTAAAAAAACAGATGGATGCTCTTATCTGCTTCTAAATTGAGTATATTGACATATGTTGTGTTGATTACTGGATTTGGAGAAAATCCAGCCTCAGATATATAGATGGAAATGAAAGTATTTTCAGATAATTGTGGATATTTTTCTTTGATAGTATGCCCCAACTCAGTAAGTGGTAGTTTCTCAAATATTCTTTACAATTTGGACTCAGAAGTCATATCAATGAACCTTTCATACCTTGTTAAATTAAAAGCCATTGGTGATATCATGCATTGGTCTTTTTGATATATTGGTTTTTGGAGTTATGCGGGTCTTCCAAACATTGATAAATGCATTATACCATATACAAATGCCATTTGTTAATATCATTCTTATCTTTTTAGAAAAGTCTGTATATTTTGGAAGGATGTCAAGCTCTCAATAGTACATGCAATAGTTTTGATACACTTGTGGGTTGAATCTGCAGATGTGAAAGCCTCCTTATCCAAGGAAATGCAGAATAATCTGAATTAAAACAAAAGCAAAAACAAAAAAACAGCCAACTGCAGTGCACATGCCTGTAGTCTGAGCTGCTCCAGAGTCTAAGGTGGGCAAATCACTTGGGCACAGGACTCCAGCCAGGACAACACAGCATTAACCTGTCTCTAACCAACAAACCCAATATAGCATAACAACAATTTACACATTATTTACATTGTAGTAGGTATTATAAGTAATCTAGAGATTATTTAAGTATTCAGGAGGATGTGTGTAGGTTATATGTAAATACTATGCCATTGTATGTTGGGGACTTGCATCCTCAGGTTTTGGTATCCATAGGGGTCCTAGAACCAATCCCCCATGGACACCGAAGGATGACTGAATAAGTTCTACAAAATTCTAATTTCCGTTGGAAAGCTCAAATGTTTTATGGACAATAAATATTATAACTTGTTTTATTTGAAGTGACAGGCTCATTTTGTTCATTTTCAAGTAAATGTATGTCAAATGGTTTAGTCTGCATATTAACAGTTTGCCTGTCAATTGTTCTTTTAAGTAAAAATGATGTTTTCTTTTAAAAAAAAGGCTAGTTCAATTCACAGCTTCAAATATCACACAAGTGCTTTTTCTAGAGACAGTTTAATGTGCAGCACGACTGTTTTAAATGTACTTCACATTTCATCACAAAGATTATAAAAAAGACATGTACTAAAGTGCTGAGATTTAATGCCATTAATATTATTTTACTTAATGGAAAAAACACAATTATTTTGGCACCAACCTAATATTTACAACACCACCAACTAAACTCTTTATTAAAGTTGATCATGCAAGAGGCTAGCAGTGAGAAACACAATGAGTACTGTTGACACCACTTTGCCTTGGTTTATACTAAGGTATCAGCAATTGTATCCACCACTGCTTTTACACCATGAGCACAAATGTCAGCACAGTGAAAAAGACAGATATCTTACCACTGTTTGAAAATAGTTTATAAGTCCTCCCCTCCCCTTCTTTCTCCTGGAAAAGGTCTTAAGGCTTGTAGACCATACTTTAAGAACTGTAGGTCCAGATAACACTGAACAAGTAAATACTTGCTAACAAGTTACAAATATTGGTTTCAAATCTTCAAAAATTCAGTATTTTCGGAATGTGTTTATACAAAATAAAACCATTATTAAAAATAACTGTTTCCCTTTGTCACAAAATATTTTATTGCTTATTGAAGTTCTGGCCAAATGAATGATGTAGGAACTTAGAGAAAAGAAAAAAGTCTCCCTAAGGCACTAGCTTCCAACTCTGATCCCAATTGGATGGCCTAGAGCTTAGAGCCCTTAAACTCATTTTTCAGGGAATAGTTTTCCTACTAGGTATCTATAAGGAAAGAGTTGTGGTGCTATTGGTGAAGGACAAGATTCAGTAAAATTAACACCTAACGGAGATAATCCAAATCCAAATCAAATAGACATTTCACCTCTCTGCTCCCATTGTCTTTCTATCAGTAATACCTATTTACTTTTAGTGACTATGGAAGCCAAATTAAGCTAGCACATATGTTCCACACTATGCTGGCCTGTAGCTGACTTTTACGTAAAAATTCATACTGGTCTGATTTGATTTTTTAACTTTTAGGTTCAGGGGTACATATGCAGGTTTCTTATATAGGTAAATTGGATGTCAAAGGGATTGAGGTACAGATTATTTTGTTACTCAGGTTATAAGCATAGTACCTGGTAGGTAATTTTTCGATCCTCACCCTCCTTCCTCCCTCCACCCTCAAGTAGGCCTTGATGTCTGTTGTCCCTTTCTTTGTGTCCATATGTACTCAATGTTTTGCTCCCATTTATAAGTGAGAACATGTGCAATACTTGGTTTTCTCTTCCTGTGTTAGTTTGCTTATGATAATGGCCTCTAACTCTATTTATGTTCCCGAAAAGGATGTGATCTCATTCTTTTTAATGGCTGCATAGTAGTCCATGGTGAATATATACCACATTTTCTTATCCAGTCTGCCATTGATGGACATTTAGGTTGATTCCATGTCTTTCCTATTGTTAATAGTGCTTCAGTGAACATATGCAAGCATGTGTCTTTATGGTAGTGTGATTTACATACCCAATAATGGGATTGCTGGGTCAAATGATAATTCTGTTTTAAGATGAGAAATTGCCTGAAGGATGAAACTGCTTTCCACAATGGCTGAACAAATTTACATTCCCACCAGCAGTGCATAAGTGTTCCCTTTTCTCTACAACCTCACCAGCATCTGTTATTTTTCAACGTTTTAATAACAGCCATTCTGCCCAGTATGAGACAGCATTGCATTACGGTTTTGATTTGCATTTCTCTAATGACTGTGATGTTGTGCATTATTTCATATGCTTGTTGGCCACATAAATGTCTTCTTTTGAAAAGTATCTGTTTGGCCAGATGCCGTAGCTCACACCTGTAAACCTAGCACTTTGGG
Source organism: Cebus imitator (assembly GCF_001604975.1). Classification (NCBI taxonomy): domain Eukaryota; kingdom Metazoa; phylum Chordata; class Mammalia; order Primates; family Cebidae; genus Cebus; species Cebus imitator. Next base: position 1,189,521 of record NW_016107684.1, read on the forward strand.
AGGCCGAGGCAGGCAGATCACTTGAGGTCAGGAGTTCAAAACCAGCCTGGCCAACGTGGTACAACCCCATCTCTACTAAAAATACACACACACATACACACAAAATAGCCTGGTGTGGTGGTGCATGCCTGTAATCATAGCTACTTGAGAGGCTGAGACAGGAGAATCACATAAACCTGGAAGTGGAGGTTGCAGCAAGCTGAGATTGTGGCACTGCACTCCAGCCTGGGCAACAGAGCCAGACTCTGCCTCAAAAAAAAAAGACAAGAAAAGTGTCTGTTCATGTACTTTGTCCACATTTAATGGGGTTGTATTTTTTCTTGTAAATTTACTTAAGTTCCTTAAAGGTTTTGGATATTAGACCCTTGTTGGATGTATAGTTTTCAAATATTTTCTCCAGTTCTGTAGGTTTTCTTTTTACTCTGTTGATAGTTTCTTTTGTGCAGAATCTGTTGATTTTAATGAAGTCCCATTTGTCAATATGTGCTTTTGTTGTGATTGCTTTTGACACCTTTGTTATGACGTCTTTGCCAGGTCCTATGTCCAGCTTGGTATTTCCTAGGTTATCTTCCAGAGTTTTTATGGTTTTTGGTTTTAGATTTAAGTTTTTAATCTATCAAGTTCATTTTTGTATATGGTGTAAGGAAGCGATCCAGTTTTAATCTTCTGTATATGGATAGCCAGTTGTCTCAGCACCATTTGTTGAATAGAGAGTCCTCTCCCTATTGCTTGATTTTGTCTATTTTGTCGAAGATCAGATGGTTGTAGGTGTGCAGCATTATTTCTGGGCTCTCTATTCAATCAGTGTATGTGTCTATTTTTGTAGCAGTAGAGAAAATACTTGCAAACAAGTTAAAAAATACTTTTTCAAATCTAAAAAAAAATCAGTTCTTTGTTAATGTGTGTATATAAAATCAAATAAAACTTATTAAAAATAAAAATTTTAAATCCAAAAACATGAAGTTAAAGTAAGCAGTTTATTATCAAACCAAGAGCATTTGAAATATGAGTTATGAATACAACTATCATACTGACTGAGGTGTTTGGTAAAATACAGTTTTGCATTTAATTTGAACTTAGTAATATTTCCTAATGGTGTAAAAGATTAGAATGCAGAGCTCTATTATTATTCACAAATAATTACTCTTAGTTTGTAAAAAATTTTGAGCAGACAGAATTTAATTGGACCCAAAACAGTTTCATAATTGCAGAAAATAAAATAAACCTAGTTAAAAAAAGTTTTGCTTACAATTTATTCATTCCAATATTTAAGTAATATTTATCAAATTTCTCAGTCTACATCCAGCTGTGGTTTTTGACAGCTATTGTTCAGTGTATCTAGAGTACATAATTATCTTACATTGCAAGGGTAAACATTTTTTTTTTTTTTTTTTTTTTACATCTCAATAGACAGGCAGTGGCCACTGCCCAATAGATTAAAGCATTTCAATTGTCACTGAATCAAAACAGTCAGACCATTTGGCCACCTATCTAAAACTGCAAATAAGTTAAGGAAATTTACAAAGAGAATACACTGTTTTTAGCTATTCAAGTTTCTTTCACTATCAGGCATTAAAACCTAAGTGAAATGTGCATTCAAATCACACCTGTTTCAGTTTCTCAAAAGTGCAATTTCAGCTAATTTAACAATTCATTCCTCTTAGGGATACATTTCACTGGGAGATTTAAGCTAGTAAGATCAGCCTGAGTAAATCATGCAGTTAACTGATTTTTGATAATAGAAAAATTTGGCTGGTTGGAAATGCTTAAAGACTGTGGAAGTACAGAATGTGGTGGGTCACTAGAAAAAAAATTCTGCTTCTATAACCAGGAGGCAAAGGCTGAAGTCTCATGTCACTAACTTCAAGTGCCATTCTCTAAAAATCTATTCTTGGTCTATTACCCAAAAACAAGAATTAGAAAGTTGACAGAAATAATAAATCCAGGGTTACACTAAAATATAATACAGAGGGGTGGTTGAATATCACTAGCTTTTATATTCCTTCTGTCACATGCCAAATCTTCACTTAAAATTCTTATAAAAATATTTGTTTGAGAGGCGAGATAGCAGTATGCTGTTTCCTACATATACATGTCAGATTTGAAGTTTTAGAATAGCGAAAAAAATGCTCTGTCCTTGTAGTACAACAATGTATAATGGCTTGATTAGATTAGAAAATAAAAGCCAGTATTATCATTTTCAGTTCAATTATTAAATGTGATTTGGTTTCTTTTGGTAGTAGGGTCCACCTCTAAGTATTATTGCACAAAGACAATATTAATCATCAGCTTACATAGCAAACAAGACCTTCTCCAATTTCCTCAATCTCTGCTGCCACATATACCAGCTCATCTGTATCTCTCTTCCTCAAAACCAATACTAGCCATGAAATTCATTAAGTTAAAAGATGTCATATTTTGTGGTATATCCCAGGCATTGTGTGTGTGTGTGTGTGTGTGTGTGTGTGTGTGAAATGGCTCCTTCACTTTGAAGAATGAGGAAAGCCATGCAAAGTTTTTTCAGGAAAACATCCTTCTCTAGCTACTCCTGGAATTTAGGCATGAAATATATGGATTTCAGGGAGTTCTAGGCTCAGTGTAACCCAGAGCCCCTGTGTTAATTTCCTGTTTATAAATTATTGGAATAGGCTAACAAGAAAGACTGTGAACTCTATAAGCATAAATGTTTCTGTTCTCTTGTTCTGATTTAAGACGAGTGTATCTCTTTTGAAGTTCTTTTGCTTTCTTAATTTTAATAATCACAAAACATATTACTCTGGAAAGTGCAATTTAAAATCTTTAACTACAGCTTTTGAAATATTTAGGTGTCATATGTACAATATAAATATAATGATATCAGCTGTGGAAGAAATCCTAGCACTCTATATGTATCGTGTAAAATATTGATTAATAGAAAAATAATGACTTTAATAAATAACTACACGTTAAAATTACAACTAGCAGTTTAAGTGATGCAAATATAAATTGATGGAAATAAATATTCATATTGTTACAAAATTAATATCAATTTTATGTCACATATAAAAACTGCTTAACATAGCTCAAGTTTTTCTGTCATAAAAGCAGGGGATTTTTTATTTCTTGGCTTGGCAAGAGAAAAAATTAAATGGATGTTTTCAGTTTATCAATAATCCATTGTGTTATTCTGACCATTCTTATAATAACTTCATTCACCTTATAATAGCACATTATTTTCTAGAAAAAATACTGGTTCTCCATTATGTTATGGTTTCTCTATGTATTACTTATTCATACTATAGGTTAACTGGAGAAAGACTCCTTTTTCACTCATTTCTGGATTACAGCATTTTCCATATAGATAATCTGTTTTTCTTTGTTTTTGTTTTTTTTTTCTCTTTCCTATTCCATCCTGATACAGGATTCAAATTTATCTGTGAACAAACACAACTGAAAAAAATACACTTAAACCAGCTGAGGAAAAAATAAAAGAGCAATAGGCAAGCATGGGGCATAAAATAGAACCATCTACTTCCCAAAGCAAGTAACAAATACAAGCCTACGTACCCTAGCAGACACTATTAAAAGGGAAACCTGGTCAATTCAGTGTCCCTGAGATCAAAGAAACTGAACGTGCAGAATAAATACTATGCATTCTTTCTGATACGTACACCTGACAAAAATTCTGGTCCTAAAGTGGGTATTGTGAATTTAATGGATAATATCCTCTTTATAGTGAACACAATGTGTTTCATTGGAGCAATTTCTTATAGCGACCCTCAAGGTAGTAATTCTATAGAGAAAAGATAATACATGATCAGAAACAGCTTTCTGCTGGTCTGATATAATTCAAGAAGAGATTTTATATTACTTAAAAGAATGGATTACTGAATTGCAGTTTTGACCAAAGCTATTGAAGCTATAGAGGTTGGAGTCTGTGTTTTTGACAATTCCTGCAATTGCCTGTGCTGCCAATTATAGAGGAACCAAGTCCTCAGCACCTTGCTATGCTGGGGTAACAGTTGACATGCTCTTGAGGAAAATGTGTAGAGGAACACTGTGTCTCTGAATAGAGAGTTGCTGAGGAAATACTCCTAACGTAGGCTCAACATTTCTTTAGTTTCCTGTGTTCCTAGTGCCAAGGTTAGTGGCTGGCAATGAATTTTATTTGCTATACTTGCTAAGGTTTCGTTTTACTTTTGATATTTAAATGACCTCTATTTACTTATGTCAAATTTCTTTTTCTTTTTGGAGATGGAGTCTCACTCTCTCACCCAGGGTGGAATGCAGTGGCACGATCTCGGCTCACTGCAATATCCACCTCCCAGGTTCAAGCAATTCTCCTGCCTCAGCCTCCCGAGTATCTGAGATTACAGGCTCACACCACCATGCAGATTAATTTTTGTATTTTAGTAGAGGACGGTTTTCACTGTGCTGGCCAGGCTGGTCTCAAATTCCCAACCTCAGGTGATCCACTCACCTCAGCATCCCAAAGTGCTGGGATTACAGGTGTAAGCCACCACACCCAGACAATTATTTTTAAAACAAAAGATCGTTATAAAATATTATTAATACCACTTGATATCCTATTTCTATATATACCTGTCCTTGACTTCAGATCTGTTTATATTTTATGTAGGTAGTTGACAAAAATCTCCTGTCCCTGAAAAATGTGTGATTCAGATAGCCTTAAAATACACTTATTATATATTTAATTATGGAGTGAAATAAATATAAATACATAAAATAAATTTTGAAATATCAAATATATAAATATGCAAATTAAACAAAAATACTTAAAGATAGTTTGAATCAAAGATATAATAATCACAAAAAATTATATATTTATATATTTGTATTTGTAAATATATAGCTTTGAAATATATTAAGCATGCTAGTTCCTAACCACTAAAACCTTGCTAGGGATATTCCACAAATCTCAGGGCCTTACTACTTTAGGAAAATCTCATATAACCCTAGTGCTTTTAGATAGTATTTTATTTTTATTATCCTCATATTCTTTCAACTGTATTTTGTTTATATTTTTGTTTTCTGGAAGATCTATGGCTTCTGGTGGGTGTTTTCAAAATTTACTTTATCTTGGAATCTATTTAATAAAACATGCTGCTTCCAAATTGTTCAAATTTTTGCTTTTAATGAAGGATTCATAATTCTTTCACTTTTACTTATGAAGAAATGTACACATTTAGGTCTTTCTATCTTGTAAAAACTAATCCAAGATTTTTAATAACTGATATATTTTCATCCTGTATCATAATTTTGTACTTCTTCAGAGAATGTCAAATTAATCTTCTAATAAATGTCATTTTGTACAGTTCTGCTTGATTGCACTGTTTAAAATAAACATCCTTGCAATATTTTAGAGTTGCATTTAGTTTTTGTTTTTGATACAGGGTCTTGCTCTGTTTCCCAGGCTGGAGTGCAGTGGCATGACCTTGGCCCACTGCTGCCTCTGCCTCCTGGGCTCAAGCAATCCTCCCGCCTCAGCCTCTTCAATAGCCGGGACTACAGGTGGGGGCCACCGTGCCTGGATAATTTTTGTATTTTTAGTAGAGACGGGGTTACGCCATGTTGCTCAGGCCAGTTTCAACCTCCGGAGCTCAAGTGATCTGCCTGCCTCAGCCTCCCAAGGTGCTGGGATTACAAGCATGAGCCATTGTGCCTGGCTTGCATTTACGTTTGTAGAAACTTCTAATTACTTGCTATTTTCCTTCTCCTACAAACCATGTAAAGTTTTTATGAGCAATGCTATTATGACTTTCCTCAAAAGCTTCAGAACTACAGGTGACATGGCTTTAAAGAATCACTGGATAAAAAGAAAAGATGCCATAAAAAAGAACAGATGTCCTCCCTTAGGATTCTTGTTATGCTTTTTTCCTTAAAGTTAGAGTAACTTCTAAAGTTAGTGTTTCCCTGCATAAGCATTCCCATTGTTACTAAGTTTTCCCCAAGTCTGGTTCTGAATTTCATGAAAAGGGCAAAAATATTTCTTGCCTTCATCGCCTATCGTATGTTTGCCTTCTCTGGCTAAAGCTTCTGCCATGACTGTTCTTCCTTTGTGTCTTGCATTGATGAGAACACTTGATACGTAGAGTTCTCTCTTCAGTTTGTCCTGGATTAGTTTGGGACTTTCTCCTCACACCATTTAGCATTTCTCTTGTATTCTCAAGTTTTACTGCCAATTCAAAAGACTAGAGTAAAAGTGATAATCCTTGAAAAGTGCTTATCATGGCTATCTAAGTAAGGAGATCAACAATTGGCTTTTACCAGAGAATGGTATTAAGACATGGAGAAGTTGTGTTAGGCTATTCTTGCACTGCTGTAAAGAAATACCTGAGACTGGGTATTTTATAAGAAAAGAGATGTAATTATCTCCTGGTTCCACAGGCTGTAAAGGAAGCACAGGGGCATCTGCTTCTGAGGAGGTCTCAGGGAGCTTCCAATTGTGGTGGAAGGCAAAGGGAGAGTAGGCATATCACATGGCAAGAATGGAGCAAGAGAGAGTGTCAGGGGGAGGTACTATACGCTTTTAAATGACAAGATCTTGTGACAAACCACTCACTGTCACAAAGACAGCACCAAGCCGTAAGAGATCTTCACCTATGACCCAAACACCTCCCATCAACTCCCATCGCTAGCACTGACATTTCATCGTAAGATTTGGGTGGGGACAAATATCTAAATTATATCAGAAGTTAAATTAATTGCTCAAGATCCAACACATTCAAAGTTAAATAACAGAGATTTGAAATGAGTTTATTTGATTCCAGAGTGTAGGCTCTTAAATGTTATATTTATATTATTTATAGAAGCTTTCCAAGGACTAAGAATGAGCACAGAGGATGAGATTTGGAATAATAAACAGACAGAACTGAAATAAGACACTGACCAAGGATAGGTCATCACATCAGACACTTCGGAAACCCCAGCACCTGAACTAGCTGGGAATAAGATAAATCCTTTATTTTAAGAAGGGGGAGAGTAACTGTCAAAGCCATTCCATTCCATTCCATTTTATTTGGTTTCATACTCTTGATTGTATCAAATTATATAAGGGCAAATACTTTCTTAAAAAATCCTATCTTCTTCATTTTACTATTCTCACATCCCAAACTACAGCAATAATGTGATTAACATTATCTCTCCTTCTTTTTCCTTTTCATTAACCAACAATTCCTGTTTCATAGTGTTGTATCCTCCTTCTTTGCTTATGTATTGGTGAGAACAGGAGCATTAACACAAAATTTATCTTCAAATTCTTTTGTCCCAACTGTTATACTTTAAAGTCAGCCTCTACCAGAATAATCCTTTATGTTTGCTTAAGCTTCTAGATCTCCTTTTAATATTTTTTAGATAAAGTTATTATTGCAGTTTTGTGGGTTTTTTTTTTTTCTTTAGATGGGGTCCTGCTATGTTGCCCAGGCTGGTCTCCAACTCCTGGGCTCAAGATATCCTCCTGCCTCAGCCTCCCAGTAGTTAGGACTACAGGTGTTTCCCTCCATTTCCAGCTCTGATTTAGTGCAGATTTTAATTCACATATCTCATCTGAAGCCCCAGCAGATGAACCTACTTGTTTTTTGAACTTTACAGACACAGTGCTTTGCTGGTTTCTATCTAAAACACTGAGCAGAGGCCACTGAAATGCCCTGACAACCTGCAGTGACTATTCTCTGGCCTTAAACCACTGAAGTGAAGCTACCATGTGGACAGAGAGCATTTTGCTTGAGAGTTCCAAGAAGAATCTTAAAGCCTATGACTCTTGCAGTGATGCCTCTCTCTCTGCTGGTCTCTACCCAATATGTTGACATTATCCCTCCATTCTCTCTTTACTGCCATTGGAATAACGCTCTTTGCTTCTACAACTGCCTTCCACTCCAAAAATGTCTATTGCTCTTTCTGGAACCCCTGTTCTCTGATCAATTCTCCACTTTTTCATACTCTTCATAGATTGTTCCTACCATTTTTTTTTTTCTTTAACTGAAATCTGAATCTCCACCAGGACACCTAGATAGTTAAGGGAGAGGTAGGCAGGTGTGTTCTCTTGTCCTTTATTTCTACTTCCACACACTTGCTCGTCCAGCTTCCTATCAATCACTTCATTTAAAGATCATGCCATCCAGGTATTATACCTGATAACCCTTCTTTTACTCTTACTTAGTGTCACTCTCCTACTTTTGCTGAAGACTTCCTTACAACTTAAATACTGGAATTATCTTTGATGATTTTAACATCCATGGGGTTTCCAATCCAACACTCTATCTTAGAGTACTTCAGCTTCCTCAAAGATTACAGCCACAGCTCTGTAACCACCTGAACTCACCAGCACACCCATGTTTGCCACCCAAAAATGTCCCACTTCTGAAATTTTAAACCACATCATCTCATTTTGTAACTATGATTTTTTTCTCTTACTATCATACTTTGTGATTTATTTGCTGGGCCCATCAAGAGATTTGCTGTCTGTATTTTACTCAGTAAGTACAAACTTTAAGGTGAGAACTGTCTTAGCTTCTCCTGTCTCTGTCTTCCACACTCAGGTTTTCACAGCCATTTCTCACCCTCTTTCACTAGAATAGACATCTCTTCACTTACCTGGGTACAAGTTTTCTTATACTTTTACTCTGCATTTTCCATTCACTAGCAAACTTGCTTTTCTATCCTCTTCTATCCTCCTTAGATACCAACTCTATCATTTCAATTACTTTGTTTTCAGTACACTTTTTGTTCCATATTTGTGTTTAGGTCTCAGGCAATCTACAAAATTCCAGCTCTTAATTACAAAAAATGAGTTTTCTTTTAAATTTGAGCTGTGATATAGGAGAAAATGATCTGCTGCTACTACTACAAATTCAAGGTCTATAAGTGAATCTGTTTTATCAATCCTTCCTCTATGTTTTCAGCCAGCCACATCTCACTTATATCTTTCAATAATAAACCTCTTCACTAAATCTCTGATTTAACAATATTTTCATTTTCTTATTTAAAGAGTGAACTCACCCCATTAAAAAACGATCGTATTGAATGAGTTCATGTCCTTTGCAGGGACATGGATAAAGCTGGAAGCCATCATTCTCAGCAAACTAACATAGAAACAGAACACCAAACACCGCATATTCTCACTCATAAGTGGGAGTTGAACATTGAGAACACATGGACACAGGGAGGGGATCATCACACACCAGGGCTTGTTGGGGATTGAGGGAAAGGGGAGGGAGAGCATTAGGACAAATACCTAATGCATGCAGGGCTTAAAACCTGATGACAGGTTGATAGGTGCAGCAGACCATCATGGCACAGGTATACCTATGTAACAAACCTGCACGCTCTGCACATGTATCCCAGAATTTAAAGTAAAATGAAATAAAAAATAAAATAAATAAAAAATCAACTTATTTACCACCTTCCTTCTCTATCCTTTCTAAACAAGGCTAGTGCTTCTGCTGGGACTCTGTGTGTTCCAATTCCATTCTGCATCCTTGGGGAGTTGGCTTTGTGAAACATCTCCTTTGCTCGTGTAAAAAGCATTAACATTTCTTCCTCTATTAGTTTTTTTCTCCTTAGCAAATCAGTGTGCTCAAGTGCCCCCACCTTATAAAAATCCCTTTACTCTTTTCTGTCGACTAATTTCCCTCTTTCTAACACAATCTATGCTTTTGAAAGAATAAGCTATAATGAATTTGTCTACCTTCTCATTTTCTTGTTTCTTTTCAGCACATTGAAATATGGCTTCTTTCACCACCACTCTGTCAAACTTCTTAAAGTAACTATGATCTATTAATTACCTCTAGCATCTTTTAGTTTTCTGCATTTTTGACATGTTTGACTACTCCTTTTCTGTGGAAACCATTGTTTTACTTTGCCTGAGATTGGTTTTCTTCCTTTTTTTCCCCACAACTTCTCATATGATTAATGTTCGTACTCATGAAATTCTCATGTTCTCATAAAATATGAGTGCTTCCCAAATTACTCCATACCCTTGCAACTTGCTCTTACCTCTTTCAATGAACTTTTGCTTTGATACTTTAATAACAGCATACGCAAATGCTTCCCAAAGCTTCAATGTAATATTTGTCCTTAGGATCCAGAGATGTATTGACTTCTTACATCTCTGCTTGGATGGGACAGGCAACCCAACCCAATTTTTTTTAAAACTAAACTCATAATATTCTCTCCCTCACAGATGCTCTTCCTCTTAGTAAAAGGCATTTGTCACTTACCCGGTTTCAAAAGCTAGAAACCTGAGACGTATCCTCAACTCCTCTGTCCCACCGGTTCCTACATCCAATTAGTGACTAAAGTTTCACAAAGTACCATTAATTTTCTTTCAAAATCTTCCTTTCTTCTCTTTATTCATCTCCATTCTCACTGTCTCTCTTGAAATATTGTATTACTTTAAGCCTGGATTACTGTAAGCACCTCCTACCCGTATTCCTGTCTTCAAACACATTCCAATCACAATTCAATCTTCACACTGCTTCCGGTTATCCTCTTTATAAAAAGTCAAAATGGGTGTACCCATTACCACCTTAAAAACCTTTCATTTACTTCTCTTTCATTTCAGGATAATGTTCAGATTTAGTTTCCAGTGGCATTTTCAGCTCCATACACGATGGTCTCCCACCTCATGGCCATACAGACTTTTCCTGTTGGCTGACCTGGTCTGTTCAGGGATAAACCATGTTTTCAATTGCACTGTTATCTTTGTCAATAAGTGCTATCCAACTTCTATCATATACTGTTTCTACCTGGCTAACTCTTACCTATTCTTAAAAAGTTTTAAGCAAAATTTAGATCAATCATCTTACTGGGGAAACCCTCCATGGGCCCCTATTTTGATTTAGATGCTTATTCTTGAACTGTTCAATGCACCCCACAGTTATCAACCTGTACTTGATTTTTCTTCTCATTCCATTTTTCTGTCTAGATTGTAAGCTCAATGCAGGCAGTATCATAGTGATAACAATTTTCTATACAACTTTCAACAAATCTGGCACATGTTAGTCCTTCCACAGCTGTTTAATGAATTTATTCCTTGAGGGACTACTAAAGCACTCAGTAAAAATATACATTGTTTTAAGCAACATATAGTAGCAGGAAAATGATCTACTGTTAAGTGAAAATATGTGTATGAAATTGTAAGTTAATCATTACAGTTTTATAAAAAATATAGATGTAGAGAGAAAAAGAGCATAAAAATTTATCCAAATATGGATGATTGAATTATATGTCTGGGTTTATTGACAACTTTTCCCTTTTCAGAGTAATTTCAGAAAATAATTTTTATCAATTAGTGTAAATTCAAATAAAATTTTAAAGCCATGCTTTGTCTTCTTATTGTATTATCTGTTTCTTCTTTGTCTTTTATCTGTCATAACACAAAGGAAATATAACCCAAGTATGATTTTAAAAAGAAAGAGCAAGATAGTGTCTCTTTCCCCAAAAGTTTTCAATACAGAGGTATAGAGCAATGTTTACCAATCAAATTGTTTATGCAAATAACTGCATCTAGATTGGCTTGTAACTAAGTGCAGTGGAAACTATCATTCACCTCTGATGAGCCAAGCAGATAGCATATGCAAATCTCAGAGCTGTATAATAGCTTTTTCTGGACCTCTAACTTCAGTTTCCTTTCAGAATATTAGTTTTAACACCACTAGTCTACAAACTTCATGGACATTAACGGGACAGATTTCTTTTCTTTTCTTTCTTTCTTTTTTTTTTTTGGCTTGTTTTTTCTGGCAGAAAGTCTTTCAGGATAGAACTGATAAATATATTACACTGCAAATATCTGTTGTTTTAATAATACCAAATTATGGGACTTATAGACATTTGCTTGGAGGCTATTCAAATGGCTTTTATGCAAAGCACTTAAGAATATGACTTGAAAATAAATGTACATTAAATTTTTATTAAATGAGTTCATCATTTATTTTATCTTAAAACATCACATTTACCTACTGAGTTTTTAAAATTAGCAAAATCTTAGGCATTACTTTCTTTTGCTGACTTGTTATTAGTGGTATACATATCAAAACTTGATTCCATGTTGTACATAGGTACCTTCTTTTTTTTCTATTTATGTATAACTAAGTCCTTCTTTATATCCATTTATCCCTAAAGAAATCTTTCCCCTAATGTTAATACTTTGTTATTAACTGGATTACCTTTATTAGTGATTTTTTTTCACTCTTAACTCAACAGATCAGTAATTTTGATACATTTCATTAGATTCAGTATAATGTATCATAATGATATTAAAAGGTATATTAATTACAAAACATAATCCAATGCATCATGCTAAATTTCTCAAAGACATCCTGGAAGAGACTTGGAATAAAACATTACATGTTTCTGTCTATTGTGTTGGTAGAATTTTTTAAATGTGCTATTGTTATTATCTAGTATTACATATTTTAATGTCTAACATGTCACAGAATATGACCTACTTCAATATTTCCTTATATATTAACTATATAAGCTACATTAGTAACAAACTTAAGAATATATGTAATCACAACACAGTTGGTATATGCAATCCAGGTACAATTCACATTGATGTACAAAGCTGGTTTGCAAATTTCCTTTAGCTGTACAAAACAGGGAGTAAAAACTTCAACGTATTGCTTAAATTGTGAAAGTATGGGGTAATTTCCTTCTACTCTTGGCCTATGCCACTTGTCTATGACAATAGCTGCTATCAAATTTAAGACCCTTATTCAGGAGGTTAATGCGAGGTAGGAACTCCATTCAATGTTATTTTGGCTTAAGGGCATAATGTCACAATTTGGTGCATCTTCTAATGACTTTTATTTTCTAAAGGCAGCTTATAGCTTAGACCTAGTTCAGCGAATTTCCTTGTAAGGTCCTTGGAAGACTGGAGGAAAAAAAGTACAATTGATTGCGTGGCCAAATTTCTGTTCATGCCTGCTTACTGATTTTTGTTCATTTCACAAATAAACAAGGCATGAATACATCAACCCACAAACCATAAACAATAAAGAACTTCATCCTGTAAGTTTGCTACGGCCAGCAGTTTGTGGCTGAATCTGCTATTTGTCATAAGATAAATGATAAAGTGATTGCCATTTGTCACTGAATACACAAGAGGAGTGCTCAGCTGTGAACTACTCAAATGCAGACAACAGTAAATATTGCCATTCTTACACTAACTTCCTTTAAAAGGGCCCCCTAAAACTATAAAAATAAAAGTACATTTGTGTTTTGGGTAGAAATTCTTAATCTTTTAACATAAGAAGATAAATTATCGAATAAGCAATAAGCATCTGAGTACTCCCAGTTAAAAACCTTGTATTTACTACAACATGAAATGCATGCAAACATAGGCCATCTTTTATAAAGAAAGGTGTTTTATAAAGTTGAGCGTTGAATTTAATTTATATGTATTGTTCCCACTTTTGTACTGTTCAGTGATTTTTAATACAAACTTTTTTATGTTTCTGAGAATCAGTGGTGCTTGACGGCTTTCAACTATATTAATAGAGGTTATAACAGAGCCCATACATTAATATAGTCTGTGTTTTATCTAAACTCCGATGGAATTTAGGGAGTGCCTAAATTCTGTGTTGCTATACTTGCTGCCAACTACATAGAATTTATTAATTTTTTTGAAAGGCTATCTAATAATAACAAAATAGGGAAATATATGCAAATGACATATTAAGAAAAAAGGTGACTAATCATGAAATCTTTTAAGTTATGACATTACTTAGTGGCAAACACCATACCATATAATAAGGGGACGTTATTATTACAGCCCCTTATACTACAGTAAAAAATCCTCAAAATTCGAAGTGTGTATATAAAAGAACTTTTTACTTTGGATCGTTGTGACTTGCAAGAAAAAGGTAAAAAATGCAAAATAGCTGACACATATTGTTTGAGATTTTAAAAAATGTTTATAACTCTTGATTTTATCATGGAATATATCACTTTTCACAAGAGTACTCAGATTAAATAACACATAACCTGAAATATCTTTACATCATTAGACACAGTTCCTTCAAGATTAAGGCTGAAATACACTGGTGCCGAGAAATGTAGGGAAATATGCACTTTATAGTATCTTTAAATCCAAGCTGAATAACAAGTAGAAAATAAGTATTTAGTGGCAGATATTTCCAGAAGCTGATCTTTTAAATTCAGATGATTGTAATTTTTCTAAAGTACTACAGTAAGATTACATTTTTAAAAATCAAATTATGTCTGTCTTTTATACTATAGTTCAATACAACAAATTTCAGACTCTTTATTCAAAATATACTTGTAATAGCATTTTTAAAATATCACTCTTTATATTGTGTGCTAAAGCATGTTGAGAAATCTTTCAAATCTTTGGTGCTGGGAGTTGAAATTTCCTGACATAAGCTAATACATTTTTCATCAAGTGCTAATAGATGAAAATGATTAGTTAGATCAAAGAAATGTATGCATAGTCTCTCACTATATATGTCAACATGACAAGTCAAATTAATTTTATAAATATTTATTTAGTTAGTTATTGCTGTATTATAGATTACTGAGATATATAAAAAACTGTAACTCTAAAATCATTTAATATTATTATGAATTTCTATTCATTAAAATGGAAAATCATTAACATTTGTGTTATATATAAATCGTAAATATATCCCAATGTCTCTTCAAATAGTATATTTGCAATGTGAATATTTGGTTTAATGATCAATTCTTCAGTAAGGGGAGCTAATACTATTATTTTTAAAACATAAACATAGGCTATATGAATCTCAGTCTTTATTACATCACACCAATATTTGTTTTTTACCTTTTTCTCTAAACAATTTATTTTTCAATTTATTTCTACATTATCTACGAGTTACTTTATTTTTCTATCTTAATAAATCTGGTTTTTAAATGGATTAGGTTATTTCACCGATATATGCATTTTATTGGCTTTACAACAGTCGGAATATTGTTTCAGAGGCTTTTCTTCTTGTGGTATACAAACAGAAAACAGAAAAAGGAAAGGCTGACTTTTAGGCTTTTGACAGGAGTCTTGTATAAGTGGAAGACTTTTAATTCTCAAATTGTTTCACTTCAATAACTCTTTTAAAGTTGTTGCGCCAAGATGCCTGGCGGATTAAGCTCCATTGCCTTTTCTTGTTTTGAACTAATGTATTCTTGATCACCGTTTAATGAAACTATATACCACATGGAGATTTCACATTAGATAAGCCATGTGAAACCCTCATCAGACAAGTAGCTCTGGCTGGTGGTAATCCTTCAGATGAAAATTTCAGACTAGCAGGTTTTCCAATTTAAATGAGCCCCTTTAACTATAAAAAATTGGCACGGTATGATTGCTAAAAATTATTTTTAAATTTTTATGTTGCCAAAGTGCCCTGGTGGCTGTGAAAAACAGAAATACTGCCGTAAATACAGAAAACATTAACTGGTCACTGAGGGGATCCAATTTACAACCCATAGAGACAACTCACACAGCTCACTGACACTGGCGCTATTGGGTTTGTGATAGGGCATTCAGCTCTGCTCCCCCCACACAGAAGCCAAGCTCATCTTAAATATGCAATTAAATAGATTTATTCTACAAGAATCTCTAGTCAGTGGTTATTACTCACTCTTACTTCATTGCACTCTGATCTATAGAATTTTCATGATGTGTTCAGGTAGCCTTTAGGAAGCAACAAAACTTGTTATGAATTTTCAATGAAAAATTATTTGGGAAGCTTCATATGTGCTATTTAATATTTTATTAGAGTGATACAGTTTATCTTAAAAGACTTATCTGTTCTCTATGTTTATTCTAACCCAGAATCACTGCCACCTATTAATGTTTCTACGGCTTAAACTATAACTAGTGGAAATAAGTTATTTGCAGCTTAAGTTTGAATTGTAGATTTGGATTTCAAACAAGAAGGAAAAAGAGGATGTTTGGATTTGTTTTTTAGTGTATATTTTGTGTTAGCCTGTCACAAATGTCAGTGACTTATGCACAAGCACAGACTATGTCAAGACTATGTCTCTTTTGTTCATAGTATATAACATTAGTAGATATTTGTTTGAAAAGAATATTGATGATATATTTACTTTGGAATGCCACTGTCATCTTATTTCAACATATAATAAAATATTTTACAGAGTAAAAGGAAGAGTGCTACCCAAGAAGTAAGCAAAGTAGTGGCTACTTACAAGGAACCCAAAGCTATGACTAAATGTTTCAGATATGAGGAATAAACAATGCAATCAATAGTTCTTTGCAAGCAGTGAAGGCAAGACAAAAGACTGAATAATAAGAAAGTCCAATATCCATTGCTGCCATTAGGGTTGGTGAACACTAACCAGAAAATGAAGGACCCAGTAAGTTTAAAATAGAAAGCTGCTGCAGCCAAAGGCATTGTTATGCCCTTCTTCAAATATTGGTCTACATTTGGAGGAAAACTTCGTAGACTCAGGATCTTACAGGATTCTGTTAAATGAAACAATTCCTTCCAATTAGGTTTCCTGTATTGATGACCTACCAGAATGTATTCTGTAATAGTGAAGGATTTTATAGCTTACTAAAAAATCATGGGAAAATATATACTGTTATTAACATAAATATTAGAAAACTTTAAAAAACCGACATCTTTCAAGGAGCAGAGTGGTCATTATTCAGGTTTACTTAACCTGCTCACAGTTACTTATTTAAATCAGGTCACCGTGGTATTACTGCTTCTTGTAACTAGTTGCACTCAAGTGAAGCAGAATAGAAAGGTTAATTTGCATCTATACCAGACCAAAGAGACCCAAGCAAAGATCTGTATACAGCCTTTTTTCCAAAAAGGATGACAACAGCCATACTGTAAAGATAGTATGAAAGAAAGGGGAAAGTGGAAAGTACAGAGGGAAACTTGCAAGGATGAACAAGAAGAGAAAACCCCAATTTCTTCCAGCGTATGCAATGTTATAGGGAAAGTCTTGCTTTAGAGTATAAGGAAAAACCTCCCATGACAAATGAAGGAATGTAGAAAAGAGATATGGGTGAAAGGGGTAAAAGTACACTGTGAATATTGCTTTAGATCTTTGCAAACTTACAAATACCGGGGGAAAAGCACACTGAAACATTATACTCCAGCATGTATTATTACTTTTCCTGTATCTGCTTTATATTAGCTACAGTATAAGAAATTAAATAACTGCAGAGAAATCAAATAATCTCCCTTGGAACATTTTTAAAAACAACTTTAAAAAATAATAATAAAGCCAAAAGTAGAAGGTTATTACAAAAGGAGATCATAACAAACAAATATAAAAAAGTCATATCAAAAATTTTTCTGACAAAGAAAAATTTAGATGTATTTGGCAAAAGGGGAAGCTCTGACTCAGTGCCACTTAATTTAATGAAATCTTGACTATCCTTAAGAAGAGCAGAGAAAACCTGGGCTTTTTGTATGATGGCTAAAGAAGATTTTACATAGAAAATATCATCTTCAAATACCTATGGGTCAGTAGTTTTCAACTTTATTATCCTGCTCTCATGGTTCACCAGAATGACTATCTCCAGAGGGAGAAAATGGGTATTGTTTGAAAGAAAAAAGCCACTACACTACCACTACCAACACCACCAACACCAATCGCAACAACAAATCTCTCCAGGCTTACAGAGTTCATCTTTCATCTGCCTTAATGATTCCATATTTCATCCATTCAGTCATGCCTCTAAGAATAATTTATTGATTATCTGATATATGCCAAGTACTGTAATATGTTCAGGTTAGATACATATGATATAGTTGATGAGGCCTGTTTCAAGATGCTTAGTACCCACATAAATATGTGTAGTACATGGTAAAACTTGGAATTTGCCATTCAAAATGTTTAAAATTACATATTACTCTTCTACTTGGAAATTATTCTGATTTGCAATCTAACAACCTGCCTTATACAAGAAGAGTGTGTGTGTATATATATATATATATATTTTTTTTTTTAAACTGTGTGTTTTAATCTTAAGTAGCAACTTAGCACTCTAACAGTTGTATATGGTGACGGCCAATCTCAGACCACCTCTTTTGTCTGTAGTCCAGATGCACTGATCATAGTATATGTGTTAACAATCTGAGAAAGTATTTTCTTACATGTGTGGCGACCAAAACATAGTCAAAGATTATTTCTAAGTGACAATGTTCTAATTCTGCATAAATAATAAAATAGAAACAAGAATATAGTTGAGGTTAAAGTCTATAGAGCCACATGCCGCTTTGTCAGCAGAAAAACTCTCCTCCCTGAGTTTCTTTGTTTAGTTTTATGTTGGAGTATTGAGATTGTTACTTTTTCTTTCAGCACATCCTCGTGAATCTACCTAGTCTCTAAAGGATTGTCCAGAGACCAAGATTTGGACCTTCTGCTGTACTGTGCTGTTTTCATGTTGTTAAATTAGAAACTCTTTCCTAGAACCTCTTTCCCTGCATAATTAGAGATTAAAAGTGACCAACACTTTAATTGGTGTCAGATTTGGAAGGTGGAAGTGAAGCACTATTACTTTTGGAAGACCTTTGCAGTCAGACAGAGCTGTAGAAAGAGGTCATGATGGACAAACAGACATGCTGTATTAGACCGTTTTCACACTGCTATAGAGAACTGCCTGAGGCTGGGTAATTTATAAAGAAAAGTGGTTTAATTGACTCAGAGTTATGCATAGCTGGGGGGACCTCAAGAAACTTACAATCATGGAGGAAGGCAAAGGGGAAACAAGGCATGTCTTACAGTCTTACATGGTGTCAGGAGACAGCAAGAGAGAGAGAGAGAGAGAAAGAGAGAGAGAGAGAGAGAGAGGCTGAGAGAGAGAGAGGCTGAGAGAAAGAAGTGCCAAATACTTTTAAACCATCAGATCTCATAAGAACTCACTCACTATCATGAGAACAGAATGGGAGAAAACTTCCCCATGATGCAGTCACCTCCCAGAAGGTCCCTGCCTTGACACGTGGGGATTACAATTCAAGATGCAATTTGGGTGGGAACACAGAGCCAACCACATCATATGCCCAGCCTGTCTTGACTCCATGACTGCGCATTCAGTTCATTTTCACTTCTAGCCTTTTTTCTCAATAGATGCAACCCTTTCTCTCCTGACCAAGGAAGTTACTCTCTCCTTGTATGAAATGTCCTAATGTCAATCTCCTTCAGAGAAATACTGACCTCTTTAAGATCCGACCTCAATATATCTCATTCCTTCTAGGTTTATAACCAGACTCAAGTTCTGGGAAGACTCAGGGATCAGATACGAAATGTTACATTTGAGTATGCACCACATACATCAAAATGATTTTAAAATTTTGAAAATCTGTATAAACAAACACTTGCTGAATATATACAGGAATATAGCCTAAATATATTGATTTAGGGTGAAATAAGGCTGGATTAGGCCAAATTTATTCATATGATTGCACTAAAGAGAGGTCCTGAATTTGAAGTATGCTTTTGAACAGATAGAAGAATCTCCATTTGCGTAGTGAGTCGGCTAAACCCAGGACCTAAAGTTGGCCAATGCAAGATGAAGTTAAAATCCTATAACTTCCTTGGTATATGAAAGAAGATAGGCAGTCTCTGGGAGATCAGAATCCTGAAGTAAATTTACCATGTGAAATCTACTTAACAGTTTCTGCCTGTATTTCCTGGGTAGTTCCATCGGATACTCATTTCACCAAGGCTTTAAAAAACACAATGGGAAAGGAAATACCAACATTCTTCAAGAGCTCGGTCATTCTTTGCAGGCTAAGAGTGACCAGGGGAAATATTACCATCAAAATCAATTATTTGAATGCAGTAGGGATAAAGAAAGGTTGGAGTGCTGCTCTAAACCAGCAGAGACAATGTGATAAAATGCTGGACTCAGTCATGGTACTAGCTAGGTAAAATGCCATGCAGGATAAGGTAATGTTCTCCAGAATATGGAATGTGCTCTAAATCAGCAATCAATATAGGGTCTGTGGTTTATGGTTATGGTACTCAAAATTTTAAAGATGTCCCTCTAAGATTTCAATCCTAGCCTTATTCAAACACTACTCTAGGTACTGCTGAGCAAGGATTTTACAAATGAAATTAAGGGAATTAATTAAATTGTCCTTAAAGTAGGGAGATTATCTTGGATTATCCAAGCAAGCCCAGTGTGATCACAAGAGGCCTTAAAAGCAGCAGCAGAAGACAGAAGAGGAAAGCAGGAAAGATGAAATAAATGAAAAGGTCAGAGAGATTTCAAAGGTGAGAAGGAATTGATCCACTTGCTGGTTCTAAGGTGTAAGGGGACACACGTAAGTGGCAGAAAAAGACCTCTAGGATTGAGTGGCCACAGGCAATAACCAGCAACTAAGTGGAGGCTTCAGTTTTACAACCACAGGAACTGAAGTCAGCCAACAACCCAAATGCATTTGGAGGCAGATTCCACCCCAGAACTTCCAGTAAGAAATGCAACACCTTGATTTCCATTAAATGGATGTTGTTTTAAGCATTTTAGTTTGTGGAAATCTGTTATGGCAGCAATAGAAAATTACCACAGTGGTTCATGTATTAAGTAAAGTGCAGAAATAATAGAAAATTTTCCTGAGAGGAAAATGTAATCATTTGGTTGAAACTGAAGTTGAAACTTCTGGGGATCCTCATGCCAGTGAATCAATAGGCAAAAAAATGTGATACTCTACTAGCCTGGATGACTGATCATGACTTTCAAGGAGAAATCGAGCCACTACTATTTAATGCAAGTAAGGAAGAGTAGGTCTGAAATGCAGAAGTTTCTTTGGAGGCATCAGTTAGTACTCCCATGAACTGTGATGTAAGTAAATGGAAAATTACAACAAAGACAGGATGGCTAATATGAAGATTTGGGTTATCTGAATAGACAAGCAACTACAACAAGATGAGGGGTTTGCTGAGGGCAAGTAGTGTAAGTAGCAGAAGAGTAAAATTATAAATAAAGTTGCAAAGTTGTATATTAGCAGATAACCAGTTGCAGAAACAAGAACCATAGCAATTATGGCTATTTCTTCTTTGTCTTGACATGAATACATTTGTACATTATATATGTATTCATGTTAACATATATGTATTTACATACATGTAAGTTAGTTTTGTTCCACCTACTTCCAGTAATATTTAACACAAGATATATAGCCCTACATCTTGGTATTTACATTACAGGATAGCATACAAGGAGTGTTATTTAGCTAAATGAACAAAGTGATATGAGCTGTGTATCCAGTTTTGACTTAACAATTGGCACATTTTTGTTGTATGGAGACTAGTTTTAACATGAGAATCAGAAGAATTATTTGCAATTGACTTTACTTAGAAGCAAAACATATTTTTAAAAGGTATGTGTGGAGGTCAAGCTTAAAAGGGCACACTGTATTGAATTATGTTACTATCAAGTTGGTTTAGTTGGGAACTACATTTTTCACAAAACCTTTGACTATAAGATTCCAGTTTATATTATGTCAAAAGAAAAAATATGAGGAATTTGCATGGGATTTGAAAACATACTGAAGTGGTAGTGCTAATCTTGGATGGTCATCATGGTCATATATGGTAGATATGGAGATACTCAGTGGACACCAGTATGCCCTTATTCTTTACTCTGCAACCAGATCATATGCTGACTGTTGACACTTCTAAAAGAAGACCTAGACCCACCAAACAATGCTTGGCTGTGGTAGTTGACACCTGGAAGCATTAGCTTCCTGTAGAACTCTTCACGAGCCCCCTTTTCATGGTTCTGCTTCAGTGGCTGGATGTACTTGGCTTCTTAGAATTTTAGGCTTCTCCCCTATTCTAGTGATTTGGAAGACTAGTTAGTGACTCTCTAATCTTCCAGTTTCCCTTTCCAGATCTTTCATTCAAGCTTATTTCATTGTGGTTAGGCTGAATTCCTATAATACATCTCTTATTCCCATATTGCTCCTAAAAGGCTCTGTTTCTCCAACAGAAACGTGACTGATAGAAATTCCTTCACAGCCACACAGAATTTGAGGGATGAGGTCCACACTATTGAAAAGAGACTCTTCTAAGACTACAAATAGATATAACTTTATAATTTTTATAGATTGTTTCTTCCTTTCTATAATTTTGTTTTCTGGGTAATATTTTTAGTAACTTTTTCTCTAAGTGCACATGTTTAGTATGACACCAGTCAATGAAAAAGCATATACATTCTAAATATGTTACAAACTTGAGAACTTGCATATTTTCAAGGTACACATTTGATGCAATGGTAGGCAGAGCTGGCTCCCAAATGACCAGTTCCAGAAATGAGAAAAATATTATAAAATTTCCTGATTTACTTTCGTATTGGAGAAGCTGAGTGTAATAGAGGATTATCCTTCACAGTTGCAGCTTGGTGTTCCTTGTAACTATCTGCTCTGAAACATCAGCCAGAATCTTGGGTGTTGCCTTACCTTTATTTTTCAGTCTTTTAATTTATTCTTTGCTATTTCTCTCTCTCTCTCATTACTTTCAATGAACATCCCAATAGTGCAGCAATATACTCAGTGCTTCTATTCAAATACACTTTGACCCTCCACTCAGCAATTTGCTTATCATTTGCTTATATTATATCATTTTTAAGGCATCATATTCAACTATGTCAGGCATGATGGTTTCAGTAATTGTATGTGTCACACTATTACATTTATAAAGTTATCTATTACTCTGTTATGTTCCACAATTCTTAGCTATTTCTCAAATGACTCTGAAAAATTATATTACCACATTCAGAATTCCTTCTTTCACTGACCTCATCTTTGAGTTGGATGCCACTATAATACTTCTCTACACACATTTCTATTACTGTATTTGCCATATTATTATTATTTTGATATCAGGCTTCTCCAATAGATAGTGAGTACATTGGAGACAAGATCTTTATTTAAGTCACAAAATGCCTAATTCATGGTAAAGTGTCAACAAATGTTTGTTTTAGAAAATTTTGTCCTAAGAAACCACCATATATTTTACAAGAAGTCATTATTTATTTCAACTACTTTATTTCAACTTTGAATTTATTTTCAAGTATTATAAGAATAATTTGTTGTCTATTTTCTATACTAAGAAAATTATGTTCAAAGAAGACTATGTATGTCTTTTCTCAGGATTCTATTAACATAGTGCAACATACAAGAATATATCATATTAGATCCATTTTCCTTTCTAATAATATTTGAAATTTTACTTGGCGATTGGAGTTTTCACAGATATGCATTGAAGACATTTCATGTGCATAGAGAGTTCAATTTTTTAATTTTTAGTCTTTTAATATTTATTGAATTTATATGCCTTGTCATCTGCACTTCTGAATAGTAATCAAATGAATTGTTTCCATGAATATTATGAAATAGTAGAAAATAAAATGAGAGGCAGACAAAAATTCCATGATCAGGAAAAAAATATAGTGAGATAAATATCTATATTTAAGTAAAGCTTATTTGAGATGATATATTATCAACTCCATCAATTTAAGTAATAAACATGATTATCTTAATTTCCAAAAGCAACTGAGAAATTAGTAATACATTAAAAATATGGTAAAGTCAAACAGGCTGTTATGTGATATAAACTGATAATGGATAAATGTTTAAGACTATATTTAGCCATAACTGTAGCTTTTGTAACCTTGTTTAAATTAAATTTAAATAAATGAATAATATACAGTAGGTACTGTGTTGACATGAAAACAGTCGCTTCCTCTGTGGACCTACATTGGCCATTATACTTATATCACCTGCAACTAAGCTGAATTTTCTCAGCACGTAAAGAATATACTAACACATTTACACTTAACAGAGTCATGGTCAATAATAAAAATACATAATATGGACATTAGTAATTTAATTTTATATCAAAGCACTCTGATACACATTGGAAAAAAAGAAAAAAAAAAAAAAAACACTGTCCCTGCTGCACAATTATTACAATCTACAACCGAGGCAGGCTTTCCAACAGAAAATTGTAATAAACTGTGAAGAGTAAAATACTCTCTAAGGGCCAGGTGCTGTGGCTCATGCCTGTAATCCCAGTACTTTGGGAGGCTGAGGCTGGTGGATCACCTGAGGTCAGGAGTTTTAGACCAACCTGGCCAATATGGTGAAAGCCCGTCTCTACTAAAAATACAAAAATTAGCCAGATAAGGTGGCAGGTGCCTGTAATCCCAGCTACTTGGGAGGCTGAGGCAAGATAATCGCTTGAACTTGGGAGGCAGAGGTTGCAGTGAGCCGAGATTTGCACCATTGCACTTTAGTCTGGCTGACAAGAGCAAAACTCCAACTCTAAGACTCAGTGGAAACAGAGAATGGAACGACAAGTCTAAGGACGTCTGAGGAGGCCTTAGAGGGGGCAGCCATTGAGCAAGGATGTGGCAGAAGAAAAAAGCCTTGGAAACTAAAAATATCCAATTAATGACTTTGTTAAATACAATTAAAATAATTGAGTCATGCATATCCATGTTAATATGGAGAGAAATTCACATAGTAGACATTTTACTGTGGAATGCTTCATTTGAAAATCTTTAGGCTGAAATATCTTTAACTTTCCTAACTCCACATTGTACAAAACATTGCAACATTTTTTATAGGTGACTTCTATAATGTCTTATCTCGCACAGGATTCTGAATCAGTTCAAGGAAGTAGCTTTTAATTTATATCAATATATTTTTGGAAAATATTAATGTCATTACCAAATATATACAATAGCCATGGTTTATTGAAAAAACCTGTTATAGTAAACTATATTTAAGTGGTTATACTACCTTTTCTTAATTTACAAAGCAGAGTATGTTCATTCGCTGTATACTGCATGTTTCAGTCTGTTTTGTGCTTCTGTGGCATAATACCTAAGACTGGGTAATATATAATGAATAGAAATTTATTTTCTCATGGTTCTGGACGCTGAGAAGTACAAGATCAAATCCTCCCAAGTATCTGGGAGAACACTTGTGTGTCTGCATCGTCACATGGAAGAAGGCAGACAGGCAGAGGCAAAAGGGGGCCAAATTTGCCCTTTTATAATGGTGTGAATCCTACCCATGAAGGCAGGGCACTCATAGCCCAATCACCCTTCAAGGTCCCACTGCTTAATACTGTTACAATGGCAATTAAATTTCAACATGGGTTTTGGAGGGGATAAACATTCAAACCATAGCACTAAGTAAACATGTATTAACCTCTGTACATAGGAGCTAACATTTGTTGTGTGCTTACTAGCTTACTATCTTCCAGGCAATAAAATAAATGCTTTATAAATATCTCAGATAATCTTTATAAGTATATGCCCAATGGAAAATTGCCACTTAGAGTAGTTATGTAATTTGACCAAGATAATGAAATAGGTAATCCTGGAGTCAGGATTAGAACAGAGAGCTATCTGACTGGAGAGCTGAAGTTGTTAACTACTGAGGTGGGCTGCCTGAGCACCGTTAATATACATAGGCAGTTATCCCTCAGCACAATCTCCTAGGCAAGTCAGTGCTGACTCTTAACTTCAGTTACTCCTGAATACTTGTCACTTCACATTCACCAACTCCAACTTCTGAACATACACCATGCTCACGTTTTCCCCATCCAATAAAACTGTTTTTCTATGTTGCATTTGACCTGCTTGAACTTTCGTATTTCCTTTCTATCACTTGTTTTCATGTGTTTTTGCTTTCTACGATGAAATCTTTACATATTTATCTAGTCAGGTTCATACAACAACAGTTAACATGATGATGATCATCTTGATTCATTTCTCTGGTTAACTTTTTTTGTGATATTTGGCTACATGCAAATGAAAAACAGTTTCAGTTTTGGCATGGTGGCTCACGCTTGTAATCCTAGCACTTTGAGAGACTAGGATAGGAGAATTGCTTGAGCCCAGGAGTTTGAGACCAGCCTAGGAAACACAACGAGACTCTGTTTATATATATATATGTCATATATATATATATATGTCATATATATATATGTCATATATATATATATATATATATATATATATGTATGTATATA
>NW_016107684.1:1215725-1244415 GCF_001604975.1 Cebus imitator
AAAAAAAAAAAAAAGAAAAAAGAAAAGAAAAGAGAAAAAAGAAACAAAAATTTAAAAAGGAAAAATACAATTTCAACTATTTATACTAAAGAAAGGGTAAAATATATAACTCTAGATAATTCACACATGAATCAATATGACCTAGTACCACTTGACTATCTGATTTTTTGTTTTTTTGAGACAAAATCTCTCTCTGCTCACCAGGCTGGAGTACAATGGCACAATCTCAGCTCACTGCAACCTCTGCCTCCTGGATTCAAGTGATTCTCCTGCCTCAGCTTCCTGAGTAGCTGGGACTACAGCTGCATACCACCACATCCAGCTAATTTTTGTATTTTTAGTAGAGACAGGGTTTCACTATGTTGGACAGGATGGTCTCAATCTCTTAACCTTGTGATCCACCCGCTTCAGTGTCCCAAAGTGCTGGGATTACAGGTGTGAGCTACCACGCCCAGCCCTGATATTTTATCGAAACCTTTGGATCTCTGAAACTAATCTCTATGGGTTTTATATCCTTAAGTTAAAAAGCTGTAATGTCACACTGAGAGTATTTAAGAAGAGAAAGGAGCAGTAGTGATAAAAAAGTTATCCTGGTTACCTGAGAGAAAGAATTTGCGTTTTATATGCAACTGCCCATTAGGCCTCTCATTTCAAAAACAACCTATGCTATAGACATGAAGTTCAGCATATACATAACCTCATTCTGAATCTCTTTTCTTGCCAAGCCTGCTTTTCCTCCTGTGTTTTGTAGTCCAGGTAAATATGTCTCCATCAATCTTATCATGCAGATGCATGGATAATTTTTCCTCAAGACATCCTCATATACCTTCCCCTTCCACAGATAATTGAACAGTATCTTGAATAGTTTCTCTCCAAAAAGTCAGGTATCTTTTATGATTGATCACAGATTAAATAACTTCTTAGGACACAAGACTATGTTTCCATATTGATTAGACAGAGTCCTATGGTAATAACTTATACTACATCGATGTTTTACTATTTTCCTTTCCCCTACTAGAAATGCATGATCTATGGAATTCTACATATTTATCTGCATCCTCTGAGGCTGGATGTGGGCAAGAACTCATGTTCCAAGATGTCAATAATGTCTTGTTTCTTCAGTAATTATTTGTGTAGAGTAGAATTACCTAAAAAAGCAGTCTGGCCTTTGTCCTCACCTATTGGGATGACCTCTGGGCCTCTGGAATGTCTTGTTTGGAGACTTTGCTGCTGGACAGTCTAATAATGGAACTTATGATGGGGACTGTGGGTCACATATTAGGTTGGTGCAAAAGTAATTACAGCAATTAGTTTTATCTATAACTGATACAATTAAGACAGCATCAGTTCCAACCTCTGGAAAACTGGTAATTATCCTGACCTCCAGGAAGGGCTGGAGAATAAAGGTCAGCCAACAAGGGCAATATGTGATTGAGCACAAATAAAAATTCTGAACACCAAAGGCTTTCCTGGTTGGCAATCCCCTGTATGTATTGTCACACCTGGTGGCAGAGAGGAGGTAACACCATCCTTGACTCCAGAGTGCAAAGGATGAACGGAAGCTCTGTATTTAGACCCCTCCTGGAATGGGTATTATGTGTTTTCCCTTGGCTAATTTTAACTTATATTCTTTTACTATGATAAAACTCATTATAAACATAGCACTTTTCTGAGTTTTGTGAGCTTTCTAGCAAATTATTGAATCTGAGGGTGCTTATGGGATCCCTAAATTTGTAGCCAGCTGGTGTCTGAAGTGAGGGCAGTCTGGTGCGGACTGTGCTCTCTGGCTGTGCAGTTTATTGAACTTCTGGATATTATGGGTACAGGGCCTACCACATGCCAAGACGTCAAAAGCTGAGCATACTAACGTCTTTAAGCTAGAGGTGCAAATTACTGTACTACATTTTCTTAGCTCATAACTTCTGCTAATATTTTCCGTCCAACATACGCCACCTGCCTGTCTCCCGTCACACAGTTGATGGTTATGGTGTTGCAACAGGAACCTGCAAGTTTTTTGTTGTTGTTCTATGTGCTTGAATAAAGTGCCTCTTGTAAAGGTAAGCCTGATTTACTAGTGAACATTTGGAGAAGGCCTTGATATATTGTTTGTGTTCTGTTTACCTTTTAACTTCAGAAGTCACTTGATCACAAAGTTTTGGGGCTTTTATTGGGCCTTAATTCCCCTTGATTGGTCTTAATTTTTCCATTTTATTAATTTTTTTTGAGGCAGCGTCTCACTCTGTTACCCAGGATGGAGTGCAGTGGCGCTTTATAACTGTCTGCAGTCTTGATCTCCCGGGCTCAAGTGATTCTCCTGCTTCATCCTCCTGAGTAGCTGAGATTACAGGTGTGTGCCATTATGCCTGGCTGATTTTTAAAATTTTTAACAGAGATGAGGGCTCACTATGTTGCCCAGGCTGGTCTCAAACTCCTAAACTCAAGCGATCTTCATGCCGTGGCCTCTCCAGGTGATGAGATTACAGGTGAGAGCCACCACATCCAGCCACTTGATCTTAATACCCGGAGAACAATGACAAATGAAAGAGCATCTGGGTACTTGTAGTGAGTGGTAAAATATCCTAGTGTTATTGTTTACTGAGGGCTTTCAGGATATTTGTGTGCAGTGGGGTGATGGGGGTTATTAGAAGGGAGAACTGTTGTAATTCCAGATGTGAAACTTAAAAGCTTGAGAAAGTCTTGTTTAATGTCTCTCAGTTTGTTTTCCAACTGTAACTCTAAAATTAGAAAAATAAAACCTTTGTGACCTACCACACTGGATTGCTTTATAAAATATATATATATACATACTTAAACCCTGAAAGAGCAACTTAGAATGGCCAAAGCTGGGGAAAAAAGGATCCTTTATCTTAAAGTTGTTTTGTTTCAGAATTCATCTCTAGTCTAAACTTATGGGAAATAATGCAGAGATTTGAGTCAAAAGCTAAAAATATTTTTACTAATTTTTTTTGCCTTGTACATTCATTGTCTTTTTCCATAAAGTGTGTTTCACATTATAAAAATCAACAAAGGTTATTGAAAAACATTTTCATTATTTTATATAGTACTGAAAATGAACATGACACTGTACAATAGTTTATATATTCCATTTCCTTTCTCTTTATAGCCTATTTCATTTTCTCTCAAACTGTTATTATTATCATGACACCCAAATTTGAGATATGCAGCTCCCTCAGGAAGTCAGGTATACATGTTCTCTACAAGCAAATAAATCAGACAGTGGGAGGGCTACCTGGGTAATGTTAACAATACTCCCCACAGGACTCTGTGCAAGTCATATTTGTGATATTTGTCAGAGCATCAGGGCCACATTCCAAAATCCTAACTTTAACAGGGAACACTTGGTGCTGTTACATCTATGGAAACCAGATAACTCACTAAAGACAAAGTAAGAACTAGCCTTCCTCTCTCTCTCTCTCCCTATCTTTACCTCTCCTAAAAAGCTTAAAGAAATAGAAATAAACTAGAAACTTATAGTAACTAAAAACAATTTCCTGGCTCTGGGGGAATACTTTAGGCTAAGATCTATGCTTATGAACAGTATAATCCTGTAGCTATCTCATTTATGCAACATTAAATTCATTTTTTTCTGAAAGCAGGACGAGGTGACCTTCTTGAAGGTAACAACTCAAGTAAAATTCATACATTTAAAGGAAGGTGGACAGGACAACTGGAGGTCTTTTTAATTATATGGACAACCAAGATTAAAAAATGTCTTATGCTATGTTCAGCAGTGATTAGCCCATTTTATGTGATTTAAAAAAATTCTTGATGATAGACACCGATATATAAATACATACTTATAATAACATTTTGTTGATGCCTTTTGTAATGGTATAGATGAGGCAACATCCTAGGAAGTCTTAGTAGTCCTATTAACTCACTTTCTCTCCTTGAAAACTTTCCTGATAAAAGAAACAGTGGCAAGGTTTAGAAGTTGCATTTTAATACTGTCCCTCTTTCTTGTTTCTGTCTCTGGTTAGCAAAGCATATTAAAATGATGTTTATTATTCTCTCTCTCTGTAAGGCTAATATGCTTCTCAGAGTTAAGGGATGTGCTTTATTGCAACAAGCCTCAGTATCTACAATAGTGTATTTTATGTAGCAAGAACTCAATATATATTTGTTAATTGGACTGAACAATTATCCCAGTCTAAACCTTTCCAATGTGAACTTTGGAGGTGCCATTTCTTGGTAAACAAGCTTAGCTATATTTCATCCTTATTTCAGACTACTAGATACAACTGTTTGTATTAATTAAACCTGGGCCTGAGTTAGAGACTGCTACTTTATCAGGGACCTATATACTAGAAGGTCTAATTGCAGTTAGTGTATACCTAGTTGCCCATTATTGCTTCCAAACCATTATTCCTCCATGCTCAACCATTCCACCTCCAGGTGAAAATACTCCTGTTTCGAATCTATATTGATTAAAGAATATAATACTCCGTCTTCTCCCACCTATTGCCCTGTCACTCAATGGTCTCCTGGTCATTTTCCACACTAAGCAAAAGCTTTGGCCCATGGGACTTAGTCTCCTCTTCTTGTCTATCTCTTGTTCCACACATCATTCTCTTTTACTTCAGTATTTATTGTGATGACCTGTCCAACACTTTAATCTTAGAATTTGTGGGATTACTCAGATCAAGTTAACTTCAGTTCCACATTCCATTAACCAATCATACCCACGGACACCCTTCTAACTTGCTGTCATCTGAAATTATGCCATCAGTTAAGTTTCAAACTCCTATACCTTGTTTTTTAATTACAACCTCTTGAGTCTTTTATTGCCTCTATCCTTACTCCCTCTTCCAACTCATAATCACCAAACCAGGGCTTTATCTTGGTAGATCTTCTCCAGATTTCCTGCATTATTAAAGATTTCCTGAAGCCTTTGATGCAATGCATATGCTTATAATTTCTGCAACCGTATTCTATTTTTACTGAGTTTCGGATTCTTACATTCAATTGGGAACTGGACTCCAAGTAGTTCCTCCAAAGATAACTTACATTTGATTGAATCCAGTTTCAAACCTGTTCCTCAATTTATAGTTTGTGGTTTTGGATGCTGACATCACAACTTTCCTATTGTCAAAGTCAGAAACCTGATATATATATTTGGACAATTCTTCTCACCATCAGCATCCAAAGACTCATCAAGTTCTGTCTACATTAACTCAAGAAAAATCTGAGATTCACCCTTTTTTCTCACTAGAACCTCATAATTTCACTTCTAAACTCTTCATTGGTATAGCTTCATCAAACATTATTTGTCTGTCTCCAACTTACTACATGTAATCAATGATAGTGAACGATGTTTATGTCATGGAAAGCACAGAAAAAGAAATTGTCACTTTACTGTACTGGGGTAATGAGACAAGGCTCTTTGATGGGACAGGCTTCTAAGTCTAATCTCAAGCCATCCTTAGGCCATTCCCAACAACTCTAAG
Source organism: Cebus imitator (assembly GCF_001604975.1). Taxonomy (NCBI): domain Eukaryota; kingdom Metazoa; phylum Chordata; class Mammalia; order Primates; family Cebidae; genus Cebus; species Cebus imitator. The sequence goes on from NW_016107684.1 coordinate 1,221,194, forward strand.
TGTTGACAAGGTTAATGTTTCAGTCTACCTACAGCCTGTTAGTGTGACACTAATGTGGAACAACAGTCCAGGGGGAAAATCTGCAAATTTTACTGGGATGTTTTTCAGCTGGAAAGGTAGACTTGTTGCCCTTCCGATAAATTATTTAGAACCTAACACATGAACTCCTTAGTATGGCATTCAGAGCCTTCATGACATAGTTCTTACCTATATGTAGGACCTTTCTCCCTGCATCTGATCTACAAACGCTACAAACCACCTGCAGTTCCCTAAATGCATGCCAATTTTTGACACTTGTATGCCTTTCCTCCTAATGTTTTCACTACTTGAAGAATTCTTTTCTTGGCTATATTGTTCCCACTTTCCAAGATTTAGTGATGAAATAATCATCTTCGCAAGTTTTTGCAGATTTCCTTGAACCCCTCTTTCCAGGTTCTAGAGAACTCTGTGCTTAACTCAGGAAAAGTACTTGTTATACCTTATTTTAATTGACCTGTGCTTGTTTTTTTCACCATTGCTTAGAGAGGTTAATTAAAAGCAGGTGTTGCTTTTGTAACATGCTCAGAATCTCATGCAGATTCTGAGACTCAACACATGACCTCAAAATGAATAAATAAATTGGTGAATGAATGAACAAAAATCAATATAGTTTATCTTTGCCAAAGTAAATTGAAATATAAATTTTACTCTTTTGCTTATTTAAGGAGTTGTATCACTTCAGTTGGACTTCAATTCGGCAAGTTTGATAATTTACTGTGTCCTAGATATTGTGATAGACTGGGGAAGGCCCACAGGAGTGAGGTATTATTCTCTACTTTAAAGCATTCACCAAGTGAAATGCAAACCAAATGTTTAAGCAAATCCTGCATCATACAACATATAAACACAATGTCTCTCTCAATCCTGTCACTTACCCTTTTGCTGAAAAATATTTATTTCTGGTATTTAAAAGTTGCAAACAAATAAAACATTTAAATTCCTTGATTACTAAAGCTCTTGAAACAGTACTCCAAAGCTGCCCTAATTTCTTTCCATGCACTTGCCTCTTTCATCTTTATAGTTGATCTACTGCCTTCACCAATAGACTGATCCCACTGTTAGTGATGCTTTCTCTAATGGCAAAGTTAAGAATATATAACTCAACACTTTGGCAATGTTTGGCACTTTTGAGCCCCTGTGGAGCTGAAACTCAAACCCCTGGACTGTTGCTAGTGTCTCTGGGTTTAAAGAACAGGCTCTGCCAGCCTGGAACACAGGCTTCAGACGAGGAGCTCCAGTTGGCTGGCTCTGACGTCTTTGAGGTGGGATGTGAATAAAAATCAGTTCTGCAAGTGTTGCAAAAGCTGCAAGTTGTATTAAAGTGAAGCTGTGGGAAGAAACTGCTGCTCCCTAGGAAGATGCTGACAGGAGCCACAAACAGAGAGGAAACCAAAGGAAGCCCACAGAGGAAGCAAGCAGTAAGGAACAAGTTTCTTTTTCTCCTTTAATTTTCCTGTCTCCCTCTATTGGCAGAGCCTAACTTAGAGCCAGATGACAAAGGAGAAATATAATGGCCGAGCCCCAACCATTTACCAAGCTGAATAGAAAAGAGCTGAGAAACAATATGTATCAAGCAACATACCCAGGTTCTGTCTTCAAACATTTCCTATTTTATTTCAAGGCTTTTATGTGCTCCCATGGTTTCAACTATCAGCACAGTGGCTGACTCTCAGATCTTATACAGGTATTGATCGACCTACGACCTACGCAACTTACGACCATTCGACTTTACGACCACAATCGCTAGCCACAACTGCTCCGTGTCTGGCAGCACAAATGTTGCCCAGCTGGGCGTACGACAGTGCGGACCAGCTTCAGGCAGCACTACCATCTCCGCGTGCATATAGCCTACTCAACTTACGACCAAATCGTGTTACGACCGGTCTGTCGGAACCAATTGTGGTCGTAAGTCGAGCACTAGCTGTACTCCATTATTACTCCTTATCCCAAACTCTACCACTGCGTGGTGAATTACTGGGTACATATTTCCACTTACATAGTCTCTACTGGCTGGACACCGTGGCTCATGCCTGCAATCTCAGTACTTTGGGAGGCCAAGGTGGGCGGTTCACGAAGTCTGGGGTTGGATACCAGCCTGGCCAACATGGTGAAACCCTGTCTCTACTAAAAATACAAATATTAGCCAGGTGTGTGTCAGGCACCTATAGTTCCAGCTACTCAGGAGGCTGATGCAGGAGATTCGCTTGAACCTGCGAGGCAGAGGTTGCAGTGAGCCCAGATAGCGCCACTGCATTCCAGCCTGGTGACAGAGCAAGACTCCGTCTCAAAAAAAAAAATGTCTCTACTAATGTCCCAAACCAGTCATCCTTTAGAAAATCCAGTTGCCAAAAGTTCTTTTTACTGAAAATGCCAACGTAATTGTTGCCAGTCAACCAGGATGGTACCACCTCTAACCTTCTAGTGTTTTCCTCATATGACACATGATTTGAGATTGGGCTCTGTGGAGTCTACACCTGCATTCCTGTTCCATCAGTGCTTCATCACTTCTCTTTGATGAACAATTCACTTTTTTGTGACTTTTATCTGCAACTTGTGCTTACATTTCATTTTAGTTCATTCTATATATTGCTCTCTAATTGATCTTGCTACAGCCCATCTCTGAGCACATTTCACTCCATAAAAACTTTTCGTGTCTTCCCCTGCAAATTAAGTGTAAACTTTTCACTAGGTCTTCACAATATATTCTTTACCTGTATTCTCAGCCTTATCTCTTATTGTGTATCACATTACTAATATAAGAGCACACTTAGATGGAAATTCCTAAATAACCATTTTTGTATATAGTTTTCTAATCATTTTTATAGGACATATTTTTAATATTGAATAGTAGTAGATCATAGCATATGTTCTTTTAGGAGGTTTTGAAAACATTGCAAAATTTCCATCTGGAAGAAATGGACAAATTTACATTTCCAATGCAGCTATTATAGCTCTGGGTATTAGCATAATTTCCTCTTTTCCTATATTAAGGTATATCATTGTTGTATTAATTCAGGTCTTGAGATTATCAGAAATATTTATCAATTTAATATACATATCTGCTCTTATGAACTGAATTTTCATAATTTCTGGAATATTTTGTATTGCTTTTTCATTTATAGGCACTCAATAAATTAAAGATATTAGGTGTCATATATTTTGCGATTATTTTTCTTTTTCCAATGAGTCATCTGCCTTTTAAGTTTGTTTTTAAGTTTGCTTTCCTTTCACATAGATTATTTTTCTTTTTCTATTAGGTATTATCTTTATCTTATTTTATGTAGTAAATTATCTTTCTTGTCTCTGCTTTTTTGATATGCCTAACTTTTTCATAATCCAAGACAATTTACATAGTCACTGATACTTTTAGTAATATATTGACTTCATTATCTTGTTATTATTACTGTTATTATTAATTTTACAAGTAGGAAATAAAGACATTATTATTTTGCTAAGTGGTCTTCTATTTCCACTCTGGTTCTCTGAACCAGCAGCCTCAGTGATTCTTAACCCAGTAGCCTCAGTGAATCTTTTCAAACATAAAGTCAGGATTTAACCACTCCTCTGCTCAAAACCTGAACTATTTCTCCATTTCATTCAGAGTAAATATCAAATTCCTTAAAATGGTTCACATTATCTCTCTAACCTCACCTATCATCCTCCCCATTGCTCCCTCTGCTTAAATAAGTTTGTGACCTTGCTGTTTCCTGAACACATAGGCATGCTGCCACCTGAAGAGTTTGTAATGTTCTTCTTTCAAATGTCTATATGACTAACTATGACAGCTTTTTTAAGATTCTACCCAATGAGCATTTTCAGTGAGGTCTATGTAAGAGTTAGGGGAAGCTAACTGCTTGAACAAATAACCTCAAAATCCCAGTCACTTCATAGTTGACATTAATGTGAAGGACACAAATGTAAATCTCCCTGAGTATGACAAAGGAAAACAAATGATTTTTAATTATACAGAAAACAGAAAACAAAATATAGTCCAGGAATAGTATTATCAAAGTTTAAAAGTTAAAGCAAATGTAATGTAAATAATCATGAAAGACATAAATAGAAGGAAAGTTTCCCAAACTAGAACTTAAAAACCCTAAGTTCAAGATTAAATGTGTCATAATTATTTGAGCAAAATTAATGAAAAATTATTAATTTAAAATATACAAAGGTAACTTTTTTGATATTGTAAATGAATGAAAAATGAATAGAAAAAAATGTTATCTTTAAATGCAATAAAATAATATCTTCAGGTTGCTCTCAAGAAAACTGAATACCAATAAATGAATGAGCAAAATTCTTAGAGTTTTTGAAGAGAAACAATAACAATAAAATTATTAATGTAATGTGCCCTTATTTTGTACCAAAAACTGTTTTAAGTGCTCCTGTTAACACGTTTCTTACTAGAAGCCAAGAGGGTGCATCTTGTAATTATTCTCTTTTACAGATAAGGACTGAGATTGTGACATTAAAAAATTTATATACCACCATTTCTTGTTCATGAGTAAAGAGATGACTTGGAAAATGTATAAACTCAATTGCCTACTGGAAAAAAATACCAAAATATGTGGCTTGATCAACTAAGAGATGTATTGATATTAAAATCACTGCAGTGGGAGAGGTCATAGTTAAAAGAATTATTAACAAATATGAAAACCCATTTACTGTGTAGCATATTATAAAATTAACTATTAGGCCGGGCGCGGTGGCTCACGCCTGTAATCCCAGCACTTTGGGAGGCCGAGGCGGGTGGATCACGAGGTCAAGTGATCGAGACCATCCTGGTCAACACGGTGAAACCCCGTCTCTACTAAAAATACAAAAAATTAGCTGGGCATGGTGGTGCGCGCCTGTAATCCCAGCTACTCAGGAGGCTGAGGCAGGAGAATTGCCTGAACCCAGGAGGCGGAGGTTGCGGTGAGCCGAGATCGCGCCATTGCACTCCAGCCTGGGTAACAAGAGCAAAACTCCGTCTCAAAAAAAAATAAATAAATAAAAAATAAAATTAACTATTGAAGATATGGAAATGCAAAAGGCTAAACACTTTCTGAAAGTACCAATTTACATGGTAAAAACAAGAACAGCATGTTAATGATAGTAAAGCCATAATTCTAAGCACATTAATTATGACCAGGAAGCAAGGAGGGAGAAAGGATAACAGAATAAAGGGGTCAATTTGTTCATATTGTTGGAGTAAGGTAAAAGTTTTTGATTTATGACTTTGATAATTAATACAAAATAGATTTATGAATACATTTAATTATTTGAAGCAATAATATATTAAAAGTAGAATGTCTCCATTTTCTATTATTAATGGCAATAAAATTAATCCACAATAGTATATGTACCAAAATGAAATAATGACAAAAGCAGAAAAGTATCACAGAAAATATTAAAATGATAGAAGCAAGAACCAATAAAATTCTTATACAAATGAATCACTAAATAAAAATGGGTTGAAAAAGCAAAATCACTCTAAATATTTTACATAAAGCTTATAGGAGGCACATCTAAAAAATTAAGTCAGAAGAGTCAATAATAGAATATAAAATTAAAGTAGTGTAATGCACAGTAAAGCAGGAGTTAATAGTATAAACTTTAAAATAATATAAAAGAAAGTGACCATTTTATAAAAAATTACAATCCAAATGATCATTTAATAATTATAGCTTATAATATTTACTAAATAACAAGACCAACAAATATATAAAGCAAAGCCCACAGAAATAAATCAAGTAGGAAATTTAATACACTATGAATGTCTATGGCAGATCAAGTAGACTGAAATGTAAGAAATTTCATTATGTGGAATCTGTTGTTAAACAGATTAAACTAATTATTTCATTGATTTATTTGCTCACGAATTGTCTATGAAGCAAAAGTTGAAGACCCCATGCAAATTACTTATTTGAGATAGGTGTTCACTCTGTCACTCAGGCTGAAGTGCAGTGGCACAATCATGGCTTACTGCAGCCTCAACCTCCCAGACTCAAGTGATCCTCCCACCTCAGCTTTTTAAAAAAGTACAAAATAGAATTACAGACCAATAGATATTCCAAATTAAATGATTGTAAATTGAATCTAGTAATGTATTAAAAATTTAATAAACCATTGTTAATTAAGGTATATTTAAATACACAATTTGATATTTGAAAACTCATAATTATTTTAGTTGATCAAAAGAGAAAAATCACGTATTTTTGCTGTTATGCTACAGTGGGTGAAGGCATTGAAAAAATGATATTTTCTCAGGGAACATTCGTTTTCCAGTGGAAAATGACCCTGAGAAAAATAGAACACAGTTCCCAAAACTATGTTCATTGGGTATTAGAACAACTATATAAGACAAATACTCATTTGTAGAAAAACTGAAATGGACTACAGCCAAATAATTGCAATAGATGCTTCAAGGTAGTTAAAAAAGAAAAGCTAAACATGGTGGTTGTCAATGCAGAAAATAAAAAATATATTCAAATTTCAGATAGACAGTGCTTTAATATAGTATTAGCAGTAATTCTGCCACATGTCCACAAGGAGTGACATGATGGTAAAGAGAGATTTGCAAAGAAAAGAAGCTTCTTCCTCATTTAATGGATCATGCTCTAGGCAAACACTCAAAATATATTAAATATATATTTAGGAATCAACCATATCCACGCTCCATCCTTCCTCTATATTCTAGTGTTACTCTATCCTATTAAGTACTTATGATGATTGAAACACCAGATCTGTGCAAAAACATGAGGTATTCCCTGACACAGAATTAGCACTCTTGCCACCAATCTTCAAATTAAAATTTTCATTCCTCAAGCAGCAATAGATTTTAACAAGTTACTTTTAAAAAGCAATACAATGAGCCTAGTTTATGCAATTAATTAATGTGTGATTAATTGATGCTTAATCCTATCAGAAGTTATTTTGAAAGAAATGTTAATTATGTAAAGCTGATTCCTAACTTAAAAAAAATTTCTTGTTATAGTAAAATAGTCTTTGCAACAGAAGGTTGTCAATAAGGCAAATTACTCTTGCCTGGGAAATTCATTGGTCAGTTCCTCTAAATGTTTCCAGGTTTTTCACACATTCATTTCCCACAATTGAGACCACAGAATATGTGATTGTTTTTTTACTAAAAGTAATCTCTAATTTTTCAGAACAGTGGGTGAGGCCACAATTTGCTGTTTGTAATCTGGATGTGGTCATCACATGTATAATCTGGGTGTGACCACTGTATTCAAATCTATTTTTCATATCTTCCATCTTCCTGCTGATGTATCTTGAAAATGTTGTCTATGGTTTTGGTCAACACTGAGTGCCTTGAATACAGTAGTACTCATGAAATAGTTGTGAGAATGCAGAAATGATGAGTGACCAATAGGATAATATATACATTGTAATAACCTTTATAATGTCTCAGAAATTAAACTTGTTTCAAATTTTTACTATTCCAGTATCTGGTAGTCAAAATGAAACAATGTATTAAGCTAAAACTTTTCCACATGAAATGTCAAAAATAATTTTATATCCAAATTTGGGACTGCTATAGGCAGAGGAAGAGGTAGAAAGCTATAAGCAGAGGAAGAGGTATTTCCTGAGAGTAGAAAATATGAAGCAGAATAAAAAGCAATTAACTCTACAAGGATAGGAGATTGTCTCCACTAGAACTCAGTCTTGAAATTATTCTTCCAGTGTAATTCATTGTACCTCTCTCATAAGTTAAATTATAGAGGGAGAGCAAATCTATGGAAGAACACACAGAGAAACGCAATAACATCGACAATACGGCTGGCCTTCTAAGGACAACTCATAACAAATTATATTATATATAAGCTCCAGTTTCATACAGATCTTTCCAAAAGCAAGGACAAACATCAGTAGCAAGAGCTATTGTCCTCTGATGAATATGGTACACTGAAAATTTAATCTTAAGCAATGTCATTTGCAAATTATAGAAGTTGGTAAAAATGCCATGGCACTATAAACAATCTACCATTTAGGATATATGATATGAAATTGCCTACTGAAGATACATCAAAGTTAACTCCAGAACCATGCTGTCTGTATTTTATCTGAAGTTTGTGTATATTTTCTTATTTTATTAGCCGTTTATATTTCTAATTCTATGGTGTGTTTTCTCATATTCTCTATTAACTCTATTGTGGCTTTTATGAAGTATTTTATTAAATCATCCCTTCAGATGACCCATAATTTTTATCAGTTCTTTTGTCCAAAAGGGACACCTCGGATTAGTAACATTACATTTATAATGATGCCTTTAATGAGACTCTTTTCTTCGCAGGAATCCTTTACATTACACTCACATTTACAAACTAACCTACTTCCTTAACAGGGATGAGGTCAGGTTTCTATGAGAAATCATTGTTTTTTCACTATTTAATACTCAATAACTGATAATAATCATAGATAAATAGCATCATTAATGATGAGGCACATCAATCTCTAAACTCCACATCTTCAAACTATATGATTCTGGTCATATAAGGTGAATGCACAACAAAGAGCTATACAAGAAACTGGTAAGAGAAAACTTCACGTAAATTTAAGGTTATTTGACAAGCACTGTTGACACAGTTAAGAGAATCCTTAAGTGCTAGAAAGCAATAGGCGATTTAACCATTTTCACTAGAGTGGGAAGTATCTGGAAAAGAAAGAGAATGAGACACAGAGAGAGATGGAGAGAAAGAGACATTGATTCAGCTTCTGCACCAGCATGAGTTTGGTAAAGCATCAGGAGTATCAGGCTGGTGGAGTTTGAACAGTACTTCTAAAATGCTCCTGCTTCTTGCTACTATTATGCATGTGGACAACAAAATTATCCAAACAAGCATCCATTATCTATTTATTCATTCATTCAACACATATTTATTGGGTACTTCTGGCCAGACATAGTACTGAGCTTTTAGGATATATAGAAGAATATGAAAGAAATTTTCCTCCCCTTAGAGAAGACATTATTATGGCAGGAGATAGGCAGACAAAAAAAGGTATAAATGAATTAGCAAAACAAGTTTAGATAGAGATCAGTGCCCAGGAAAAAAACATGAGACCATATGATGCTTCCAAGTGGCTGGGGGTGGGTACACTTGGGAGTAGAAAGGCAAGGACAGGGTTTTTGATGAAAAGAAACACAAATCTCAATAATTTAGAGGCTAGTTACAGAGGATATTTTATTCATCTCTCTCCTGCTGACCATCTTTTGCCATTTCACTAATTATTATTGTTCCATTATAGTGCTGGAACGCCAGTCGATAAATGATTATTGAGACCCCACTGTGTTCTCAGCACCACTATGATTGGAAAATGTGGTTGAATTAAAATAACTAATTCTACTGCTGTAATAAAATATGAGGTGGGGAAGAATGCTTAAGTCGGTAAATAACTTAAGCCTTCTTGTTCTGAGAGGTGCATTGCAGCCTAAGCTTCCTCCGATCCATTCCTAGCTTACATATCTGAAACTCAGCCATCAGTTTCAGCAGCTCCTCTAAGAAGAGGCATCATGTATTGCCACTAGATGGCACCAATTATTTTCATATTTTTAGGTCAAAAAAACCCTTTTTCTAAAATGTAATGGCCACATTTAAGATGGAAGAATGTTACTTAGTATTGTTATTAATAAAATATTATTCTCTTCTTAACAATTTTCGTATAGACAAACCACAGCAATAGAACTAAAGAAGATATGTTCTTTCACCCACATACTTGTTCATTCAATGTACATTTGTTCCAAATAATCTTTAAAAAACTGTTCTCACATATCTTTGGGTATGTAAAAAGTAGGCAAAGTAATTGAAATATGGATATAATAATTGAATATATAAATATTATATTTGACTAAATGAATATAAGGATCAAAATAGCTGATATAAGTATATAATGAAACTATATATACTTTGAAAACTTTCACAGAAAATAGTTTTAAAATAGTAAAGAAAATTATTTTCTTTTTTAGAAAAAAGTCCCATTGTATCTTTCAAAACTGAGTAATATTTTTAAATGCATTTTTAAAATGGTACTAACACAAATTACAATTAAATGTAACAAAAACTATTGTGAAACGTAAAATGGGATAGGATTCATTTAACTGAATGCAAACATTTTATAAGTATAGCTTTATACAATTTGATTAGTAAAAAATCAGGCCTAAAAGACATTTTAATACAATTTCCCTTTTTCAAACAAGTAAACTTATAGGTCCATTAGGATATTATGAAAAATTTTTCTATAGGAAAAGAGCATGACATATTTTCATTCTTCAAAAGAGTTGGTTGGTAAACTATTCATTCAGAAACAAATGATAACCATTATCACATTTTTCATTAAATGCATAAAAGGGCTCTGGAATAAATACAGTCTACATTTTTATATTAATAGAGTTCAAAATAAAATAAAGTATGATAATAAATAAGAGTACACATAAAATGCATTGAAAAGTATAATATGCTCTATGAATATGTTATATTTACTTAGAAGAGACAATGAAAACTTATAGGTTTATTATGCTAACAAATTTATGTTTAAAATCTGAACATCCTTGCTACTTCAGATTAAAAAGTGCCTCAAAATAGCTGCTAATTTAACTATCACTATATTTCATTCATTCTGAAGCAGTCAAAAATAATACTTACCTGAGTATGTTGAAGAGTTTTTTGCCTTACAGCAAGAAGCACTCTAAATCTCTGATCTTCCTCAAAGAGTCTCTCTTCACAGTCTTTTTTCTCTTTCATAAAATGATCGAACACAGCTTGTGCGTGTTCCCTTTTAAATCTCATACTTATAAATTTGTTCCTATGAAGAAAGAATTTCATGTGCCACTAATCAATTCACATTTTATTTTATAAAATATATTTATGATACATTTTAAAAGACCCAAAATGAAAAATCTTTAAGAGCCTTCAGCTGACAGGCCTTGGAAAAAAATCCCTAGTTTTTTCCAAAGGCCTACTTCCATAGGGCTACATCTAAATCATCCAGGTAGAAGAAAATATATGGAAAAATAGTGGATTATCTTGGTTGCCTATCCAGCATGCTTCTGTTCTTTAGGTATTTCAAGAAAACCCTTCCTCCAAGCAACATGTAACTCTAGAGATATATTCTGATTAGATTAGTCCAACCAGCATATGACCCATTGTCTAGGAGTGAGCAGGTATATTAAGATAGCTCAATGAAGTGAGTGAGAAGGGCTTACTTCCATGTAGAAGAGCTCATACCCACTAAATGTGACTTATAACTCATGTTTTCAAAGTTGCTACCAACAGCTATAATGGAGGCAGACAAAAAATGAGTGCGTGGTGTTGAGCTGTTGAATCAACCAACCCCGCAACATTCCTCCCTACCATTATATAAGATGATGCACTTTTTTTGTTATTATTTAAGCTGATGTTATATAAGATGATGCATTTTTTTATTTTGTGCTTCCTGTTATATAAGATGATGCATTTTTTTATTGTTTAAGCTGGTATGTGAATAGGTGTGTATATGTATGCGTGTGTGTGCATGTCTGTATTTTATTGTTTGCAATTAAATACATCCTAATGCAAAGGTAAATAACTTTTATGGCAAACTCAACAATTATGCAAGGAACAATCCTAGTAGAAAAGTATCAAAACGTGGTTAAGCAATACTGGTGACAATAACCTGCTTGTCAAAGTTGAGCAGCACTCAGTTTCCAGAATAAGGTATCTGAAAAAACCTCAGCACAGTCTAATTCTATTCACACTAGTGAGCAAGTCTACTGATAGAGAAAATTAAATCACTTGCACAGTTTGCCATAAAGGCAGCAATACTAATATTTTGGAAAGAACTAAAATAATATCTCTGCTTTTAAATAATATCCCATTTAATACAACAAAAACACCATGAAATGATAATAAGATGGCCATCTAGAGTTGAGGAACCTGAACTTGTGTAATTAATTAGCTTGTGTAAGTTCAACTAGTTGGTAAATGACAGACCCAGAATTCAAATCTAGTGCTGCCTTTTTCTGATTCAGCAGTTCAACATTAAGTACTCATTTTTTCTCTCTTCATTATATCTGTTATCAGCAAATTTGAAAACATACCAACTTATTCACACTTGGTGGATGTGAGCCTTTTCTTCCATAGGAAATAAGGTTCTTCTCCTTTTTCATCTACCTTGCCCTGATTTTTCCTTTATATCATTCATACCAATGACATTCCAAATTATCAAGTGATGTCTTATCAGTAGCCAATGATATTGACATCTAGGAGCATAAAGAACCAATTGAATTCACACAGGAAGGAGCTAGTGTGACCAAAAGGATAAAATGTTCATAGTTACTCCCCCCAAAAATGGATATATTTTGACCACATGTACTTTGTTCTCTACATTGTTTTGATATTGTATTATATTATAGCATTTTATTAATTATATCTACACAGACATTTATATACACTATATACATGTATATCCATGCAATAAAATGGTGTTTTCTTCCTCCTAGTGATAAAACAAGCAGACTGTGAAGTCTTATGGGTCTGGATTTTAATTTTCCACTTTCTAGGTAAGAAACAATTATAAAAATTAAGTGAGGGTCAAGGATGGCTTTGACTGCCATTATTTTAAACACCATATTTTAATTGTCTTATATATGTGAGGTTTGTCTCTCTGCAAAGATCTTCAGACACTTGAAGATACACTTTTCCACTTGCCATCTTTGTCCTTATTGGGACCTGGCACTAGGCCCACTATGAGTTCCCAAAAAATAATTAGTAACTTGTTACGGGAACCTACTGAATATATAGGTAGACTATTCATAAAACAGCTGATTTTCCTTTGGAATCTCACTTTAGGGGATCAGTCAAAAGGGCACACACTTGGAACAGGATGGAGCTAAGCTAATGCTAGCTCTACCATGAGTTACAGTGTGATCTTAAGTTCCCTGGGCCTCTCTTTCTAAGCATTCATTGGAAATGATACAGTTTAACCATTTGCTATAAGATTGGATGAGACAAGGTACACATATTGTCCAGGATGCACCTGGCACAATAGCAAGTCATTCAATGGTAGCTTTAAATATTATTTGGCATTATCTATCATCACTGCTAATTAATAGTTGTATAAGTAATTCTACAGTATTGGCTAATTCATTTTCTCCTTTTCTTGTTGGAAGGCAGGGTTTTGTCAAGTTAGTGAGAGAACTGTTTCAATGAGACATGGAAACCACTCTTGTCTGAAAGGCCATACAATCCAGCGTCAGAAGAATTTAGGATTGAAATGGGAGGAAGCCTGAAGAAAAAATGTTTATCAGCTCCTGAATTAGATCTTTACAAGTTTAATGTAAGTTATATAAATTCATATTTATATCTTTGAGTCCCAAGATATTCTTGCAGGTGTTAAAAAAGGTGGATAAATATCTTTCAAAGTAAATGATATGTTTCCCTGCTTTTTCACCTAATATACTGAATGAGTAGTCTTTTTCAGATAAAGCTGAATTATCCTGTTGAACCTAAGTTTTTACCCTATGATAATAGCTAAACAAATCCTTGATGGGGGCATTGACTTGACTCCATTGGAATGCATGGCATCAGGCTGGGCATAACCTTTTTTGACACCTTATCCCTCAAGCATTATGATTTTGCTAATGCTTATGTTAGCCTTCCATATTTAAAGCAGGCTGTTATCCCTAAATGTGGACAGTGCATGTTCCTCTAATACTTCTCCAAGTCTAGTTCTCAGTGTTTTACAAGATAGAAAATGAGAAGCTAAATGAGTAAAGGAGGAGTACATAAGCTCTAGGTTAGGGTCTATGGATACCCAATGAGCCTCAGCACATGATGATTCTCCAAGCCAAAGGCCTTACTAACCCTGAACAGTTATATCTCTGACTGATGAGGTGACTGATAAGAAACTTTTGAAGATGATAAATGTGAATAAATTGTATGAGGTTTTATAGACTGTCTGAGTCTTAACTCTTACCTCAAAACTAATTTAAAAAGTTTGGGTGAAAAACCATAAATTATTAAACATATTTAATAAATATAAATACTGATACATCTGAAAGTAATGAAGAATATTTAATATCATAAAGAATAAAAGTTATTCTCATTGGAAAGGGAGAAATATTCCCAGTTATTCAAATAAGGATAAACCCGGAGAAGCAATAAAAAATGAAAACGGTTTATGATTATGTTTTTATAAACTAAAATTATTAAATATCATACATATATTCCACACTGTTATAGTTTAAAATATGAACCATTTTAAGAATGCATTTTAAATATGGAAATTCAATCTAATTTCTTTTATCAATATTTTAATACACTTCATATTTTGATAGTTTAGGTACCTACTTTAACATTTCAAGTGTCTGCTCGAAACCTTTCTTTTCCTCTTCTTTTGCTTTTAATTCCTCATTCAATTCATTTATTTTTGAAAAAAGCATAGTTGTCTTACTTTTAGCCACTTCTATGTCATTAAAAATTAGTGAGCGTTTACTCTGAAAAAAAAAATATACAGAAGTGTTTTAAGTACTTGGATTTTCAGGTCCCTGCTATTTAGGGACACAATTACATTGGCTGTGTGAACAATTAAAAGTTAACAGTGGGCCAGATCTGATGGCTCACTCCTGTAATCCCAGAACTTTGGGAAGCCAAAGCAGGAGGATCACTTGGAGCAAGGAGTTCAAGACCAACCTGGACAACAAAGGAAGCACCTGGTCTCTACCCCAATTTTTTTTAATAGCCAGGTGCAGTCGTTCACACCTGTAGTCCCAGCCCCTTGGGATGCTGAGATGGGAGGATCACTTGAGTGTAGAAAGTCAAGGCTCCAATGACCCATGATTGCTCCACTGCACTCCAGCTCAGGTGACAGAGTGAGACCCTGTCTCTAAAAAAACAACTGAGGTTTATATTCTCCACTGCTATATCTGATGAATTTTCTAAAAAATAAAACGATTTATTCTCTCTGTCCCACACAAACTTTCTCCCCTTTCCAAACACACACCTAAATGCACACCTTATAAGCATGTCATTTCAAGATGTAAATGTGTAGTCACCAGTTTTCAAACATGTACAAAGTGCATTGGCAGGCGGACAAGGATATATGTTGTTCTGATCTTCCCAGGAAAAGAAGCCAATATTTACTACCAGCACAATTTTCCATGGTAGGCCTGTGCAATTCCAGAATGAAGATTTGTTTGTGCATCTATTTTTGTGTCATCCATTTATGACTGTTGGGGTTCAAATGGGACTGAGTGACTCACTGATTGACTGTTATAGAATTGTTTCCCACATTCAGCATGGCTGATAATTAGTGTTACTCTCCCAATTGATTCTACAGATTTCTACAGCTCCTTCTGCGCCCACTATCCTCTATTTTCTTCATATGCTTCCAAATCCTTTTCTTACTCATAGATTTCATGAATAACAACTAATATTTTGTATTTATTTTCCTATAAAACATTGTAATTTGTTCAAGATTTTGAACACTGGGTACTGCATTTGAATTTTCATATCCTTCCTGCTTTGTTTCCTTTTCTGGAAAGTTCTGAAAATTTTCTACTGATACATGAGTCTTTTTCTCCTTATAGTAAAATGCAATGGAAATATAGCTAACTAGAATTTGTTGATGGGCCCACTGGAGTATTAAGTTATGGGTGGTGGGAGGAAGTAAACTCAAAGACAGAAAGCAGAAGAGAGTGAGTATGGGTCCTCTGAGTACTGCATGCTCTCTTTACCTAAATTTGATGTTTAGGTCAGATTTCATCATTCATTTCTTAGTTTTAGATGAAGATTCTCATCCTCAAAGGAACCTGGTTTTGCATATCTTTTAACATATAGCAAAATTTAGCTAATATATTTATGACCAGGTCATCTATGCTCCTAAGCAAGATCACCAGTGAATTTGTTTCTTATGCTACTAATTTTTGGTTATGGTTGCAAGGTTTTAGTTTCATTATAGAATGATTTTATAAGATGTCCATGCTTTCTTATGCTCTGTCAGTGGTATGTGTAGAGAAGCTCATACAGTATCTTGACTCATTCTTGGTTTTATTGGTAGAGTTTGGACAAATTCAATTTCTTCTCTAACCATTGATCTATTGTGTTTTATTTCTTTTGACCCAGTTTTCACCCTCTGTCTTTTATAAATAAATCATACACTTCATATAGATCTTAAAACAAATTCCTATGCCAAGTGGTATTCTTTAATTTACTCTGCATATAATTATATCCCTTAAAAAAAAATACATCCCTTTTAATCATTCTCATGGTTACCCTTAGTAAATATGTTAAATGTTTTTAGGCTTTTTAAAAAATCAAAATCATTTATTGGTAATGTCAAAGTATTATATTGGCCTATGTCATAAATTTTGTTATATAGTTTGTCATTATTAGTAATTTATAAATAAATGGTAATATGTATTTTAGTTACTTCTTAGCACAGAAGCAAATTAATAACAGAAATGTGATTTTAATATACTCTCTACTAGAGTACAAATTCCAGTCTCTACTTAGTAAAAAAGGCAATGGGGGTGAGGGAGTAATCATGGGTGTTACAATGCACCAATGATTATACTATGCATTGTATTTGAACTATGCCTTTTATGACTCACAGTAACAATATAATCAATGTTATATCCACATTACAATAGGAAATCCAGAGAAGTCCAAGATAGAATAGCTAGTTTAAGTGGTGACAACTGGTTAAATACTAGATTTTTCTGACTCCAAAGCCTTTACTATTATTTTCTCTATATCAAAATTGGCCCTTGTCCTTTGTCACTGCTGCTAAAGGAATTTACATGAGATTTTAGTATACATAGTAAGTATTGGCATGCATGAGTTTGAGATTGGATAGAAGGGAATTCTTGCTACTTGGGAATTTAATCTCTTTAAACCTCAGCTCTTAATTTATATAAATGGAATAGTAAGTACTTCACAAGATTGCTGTGATAATTCAATAAAATGATCTGAGCCATGTCTACCCTTTGTCAGCACATTGAAATCAACATTAACAAATGTTGTTGATAATAATGAAGTTAATAAGAGGTAGTTGACCTACCTAACGTCTACTGATAATATTGGCTGAAGACAATACCCATGCTGGGAAAATGATTTTCTTTTCTGCTCTGAATTGACCCAGTCATTTTTCACTGCTGTAGTAAACACATCTTCCACTTATGACTCCTAATTCCCAAATTCTAGTGTGCAAGAAATGCCACTACCAAGGATACTCTCTTAAGTATACTTGAATGTATTTACGCATTTGACTCTTCAGAGAAACCCACAAAACCCTGGGTACCAGAGAGGGATAGGGCTGCTTACTGTTATGAAGTCTACATCAAATATACCCCATAAACCCTGCAATTCACTCATTTCATTTCTTGCGCATAGCCTCATGCACTCTGAGTCATCTTCCTCAGAGAAGCTACTCTCTCTTTCATCTGAAGGTGTGAATATAGTGCCTAATAGACCTAGTAGGCACTGAATTCATACATAAGACAACAGCATTAAAGTTGCAGTGCTCTTGGACTTTTCTCTCATTCTTTTGGCTAAAAAAATATGCCGACTCCAACAGTTGAGTCTGGGTTCTATTTCCATCTCTATTGAAGAAATGAGTCTTCCCTTTGCCAAACTGTTATTTTAAAATATTCTTGTGACACAGATGGGTAAAAAAAAAAAAAAGAAAAAGAAAGAAAGAAAGAAAGAAAGAGATAGATGGACATGAGATAAACAGGAAGAGTGACTTTCCAGGAAATTGATGAGAGGCACTTTGTGCCTGTGGTGTGTGAGAACATGGGGTGGGGTGGGTGGAAAGGCAAAGAAGTATGTACAAGGAGCATCACTTGGGAGTGATGAGGACATCATTATAGTTCTGGTCACAGTGTCTTTTATAAAATGCAAATAAAAGTAAAATATTTAAAAAAAATTTTTTTGGCTTTTGAACTATACTTCTTTTGTGAGCTGTGCCTCCAACAGGGCATTACATAATTTAGAAACCTTCTGCTTTACACTCTCTGCATCAAAAGCAAAGCCAGTGTAGGTCTTTTCCCTGGCAAAACAGAATATCATTTTACCATGTAAAGTCAATCCTTTATTTTAACTGACAACTAAATAAAGAGTTTGTATACAAAACCAGTAGTAAGATGAATGCAAAAAGTTGATGTTAATTGGCTAAGTGAAGATGCTTTCTAAGAACAAAATCTTAGTAGTAGTTGGCTTAAAATTTAAAGAATTATGTATCTGTTTTAAAATTAAATTATTGTCTTTTGGAATATTGAAATTTAGTCAAATTATGATAGAATATTAAAATTAAAATAATTAAATCACATTAATGATTCTAAGTTCTCTACCTGAAAAGAAAATGCTCACTAGTTTTAAGCATGTTTATATTAAATGTGATACTTTGTAGTTTCAGAGTGACAGATTGATGATTTCTGGCTAAAACAGTAGACATATGTCAATAGAAGATTCCAGCCATTTAACAAAAGTGTAATCATGCTATTTTTTATTGTTTAATTTTGACTTTTCTCCTTTTCTTCTTGTCCTTCTCCTTCCTCCCTTCCTTCCTTCCCTTTCCTTCTTTCCCTCCCTTCCTCCCTCCCTCCCTTCCTCCATTCTTTCCTTCCTTTCTTCTTTCTTTCCTTCTTTTCTTTCTTCCTGTCTTAGTTTTTTTAGGCTGTTGTAACAAAATATCTTAGAATGAGTACTTTATAAACCACAGAAATGTATGTCTTAAAGTTCTAGAGCTAAGCAATCCAAGAGCTAGGCAACAACAGATTTGGGTTCTCATGAAGCCTCCCTCTCTGCTTCAAAGATGGTATCTTCTTCCTTCATACTCATGTGGTAGAAGGGCAAGCAAGATTCCTGGTCCCTAGTTTATAGGGGTATTAATCCCAACAAGCTCTCATAATCTAATCACCTCCTAAAAGCCTAGCCTCTTGTTGGGGATTTTGTTTCAACATATGAATTTTGGGGGACTGCAAACATTCGGAGCATAGCAATTCTCTTCGTCCTTCCTTTTCTCCCTCTGTTTTTTCTTGTTTTCTTCCCTTTTTCTTTCTTTTCTTCATCTTCATTTTTTTTTTAATCTCCAAGCAAAAGGAGACAGCATGGCAATCACAGAAAGCAGTAGACCTCTGCATGAATCCAATATTAAATTTTCCTTGTATTTATCCTGATTAGGAACCATGTCCCTAATAAACTAGAACAGTGAGAAAGATATTGTAAGAGAAAGTAAATGAAAACACAAGGACTGTGTGTGTGGGTGTGTGTGCTTTTATCCACACATAGTCGATTTAGCACAACCAGTAAGAAATAAGACACATTCATTTAAAATTAAACTTGCTTGAATAATTTTTATTGATATATGTAAACCATAAATTCAAAATTATATTTTGAAATTAAATATCTCACCTCAGTTTCTGTTAGTGCAGCAAGGGTTTTCTTCCCCTTTTTTCGTAATTTTTTCTTAATTTTTTCCGTCTTTTTTCTAATATCATCTTTCTGCTCAAAAATATTATCAAGTATCTAGAAGACATTCAGACATTAAGATGTGCAGCATTTGTAACCCAGTTATCGTCATTTAGGCCAAATAGTACTTAAGCGACTATTTTAATAAGAACAGCATTTATTTTGGCAAATAAAGGAAAAGAACCAACACACATGAATTACAGAAACATACTGTAAAGTCTCAAAAATCTCAATATTCTACTTGCATTATATGAGAAAGACAAAATCTAATGAATTTTAGTTAAGTAACAAAAATAAGCTTACATAGAAATTATGAATTTTTGTTATAATATTTAATCAAAACTAAAACTCCAAATACAAATGTAAGCAAAAATGTGTAAAAACTTATTCTTCCTTAGTGTGTTCTGAATTATTAATTCTTATAATTTATTAACTATTAAAACATAGTCAAATCAAAAATGATTACTGAACTACAAGAAAACGTAAAACCATGGCTGTTATAAAATCAGAGGAAACAAAAACCATTAATTTTTTCTGGAATTCATTATTGTACTCAGATAACTACACTTAGGCTTTTGATGCAATTAATAAATTTCCATCATTAATGTAAGGGGAGCCATCATTAAAATCATTTATCCCACTAGATGTTTGTACTGGTTATATATTTATTGCAGGAGCATGATGATAGCACTTAGAAGCCCTAAATAGAGTGGTACTCAGAATTTGTTGTTCCATGCTTCATGAACTTGTACAAGTTGCTCAGGCTGTTTGAGCACAAATTTTCACAAGTCTTTGATACCAGTAAACTCCCTCTTGCCTATTTCATAGGAAGGCTTTGAAGCTCAAAAATCCTTTAACATAGAAACACTTTGTAAATCACAATTTTAAGAAATAAAGACATTTTGTAAATTATAAAGGGTTAAAAATATAAAATTACATTATTATTTGAAAAGGAAAAAAATTCTTATTGCCAAAATGGCTCAAATAAATATATGTATGGCCTGCCTGCAGGGAAGGACAAGAATGAATAACTCTTGCCACACCCTCTAGTTCTCCAAAAGACTAATGACAGGGTTAACACATGTTTTTTGGCTGAATTTTTCTTTGGGAAGGGCTAGTGATATCAGTTACTGCCATAAACTTGTAATTTTGAAAATATTTTATCAACATTTGCTTTATTTTTCATCCTAGCTGTCTACACATCTACATGCATCAAAAATTTACCATAAAAATGTCAAGATCTCTTACATTTTATATGCAAATAAGCACAGCTTTAGCATCTCATTAGGAAGGAGTGAAGACTTGGAATTCAATTTAACATAATGAACGTTCATGCCAGATAAGTCACTACTTACACCTGAGAACTGCTGTTCCCAAGTACACTCTAAGAATATGGGGTTCTAGATAATAGCATTCATGGTCTTACTATATAGTTTCACTGTAGATCAAATTGTGTGGTCCTGAAATAGTTACTTAGTTTGCCCATACTTTTCCTATGTGAAATCACAATTTTCTAAATAATAATGTAAAATTACACACGTAACTTACTAATGTATATATTTCTGCAAATTGATTTTTAGATTATTAAGTGCTTACAGCAGAATGTTCTTTGTAGAGATTTCTGATTCTTTCAGTTTCATCTTCTAGTTGATGCAGAGGGTCCTCTAGTTCTGCCAGTGATACGGCGCATATCGCTTTCTTTTGCATAAGCTCTTTCCTCTCAAGTGCCTGGACTTCGTGCATGGCATACAGTTTTTTCTGCCAGCAAAAATTTTAAAAAATTCATTCAGTTATTAATTACTTAAACATTTATTGAGCCTCTTATTCAGTGATAGGCAATAATATTTGTTGTTATTTGAAACATCCAATAATACAACAAATGCCACCATAAAATGAATACAAACATTGTGTGTGTGTGTGTGTGTGTGTGTGTGTGTGTGTGTATACATATTTTTTTTACCCCCCCAAGCAGAGTCTTCCTCTGTTGGCCAGGCTGGAGTGCAGTGGCATGATCTTGGCTCACTGCAACCTCTCTCTCCCAAGCTCAAGTAATTTTCCTGTCTTAGCCTTCTCAGTAGCTGGGATTACAGGCATGTACCATGCCTGGCTAGTTTTTGTGGTTTTAGTAGAGAAGGGGTTTCTCCATGTTGGCCAGGTTGGTCTCGAACTCCCAACCTTAAGTGATACACCCACCTCAGCCTCCCAAAGTGCTGGGATTACAGGCATTAGCCACCACAACCCAGTTGAATATAGTATATTTAAAGCGAATACAGTTATTGTTAGAAGAAATGAGAGAACACTTTAATCGACAATAAAAATCAAGCATTTAAAAAATATATTACGCAGCCCAAAATGTCAAAATCAAACATTTTAAGTAAGGATTGGAGGGCACCAAGTTAGAGAACACACTAGCAACGTATCTTGAAATATATGCCAGTCCTATAATGTAAGACAAAGCAAACTCAGAGGAAGTTAGTAACAAAATATTAAACAAAAAGGTCTTTCCAGTTAGACACTTAGAAATAAAACGTATATATAGAAATAAATTAGGAAAATAGAGTTTTGAAACATATAGAAGCACATGCTGCTTCTATGTTTGAAAATGCCAAATTTCATAACAGAAAAAAAACCCACAAAATTTATGTTTGCTTCAAGGAGAAGCAGAGGTGTAGATCATCTCACAAAACACTGTTTGAAACTGTTTTGACTCATTTTTTTCTCATAATAATTATAATAATACTAATTTCAATTATGTACGCATTTCTGCAGGAGAGATATTCTAGAAACATGCCGTGGATCAAAAAATCTAATTGAGATTCCAAAGGATATGCAGGTGGTAGATAAAGATTTTAAAAATTAAAGTTGATTTTGCTAGCTTACATGCTTTAATTTCAAAATGTTTATATAGAAGCATCACAGCATATTTTTCTTTCAGGGTTAAATAAAGAAATCCAAGTGAAAGACACTAAGAGTAAAGAAAACATAACATCATCACAAAGCAAACTAAAGAGTCAGACACTTAAAAATAAGATCCCACTGCCCTTTTACTAGACTGGCAAAAATTCCCATTAAGCCACAAATTGAGATATGTGTATGGGAGGTCAGTTACTTTATGCATGATCAGACACTGCTGGTTGTACACAGAGGGCAACTGTCATCAGCTAAGGAGAAAAAACTGCTGGCTTGCAAACCAAGTAGTGACAAGATGCCTCATTACAGGCAAATTTAAAATGCTAAATAAAATGCAAATTAAAGGAAGAATAAAATATTAAAACCAAATTAGTATTACCTGAAGCATCATTCCAGCAGAGACTTCACCTCGAGTGAGTTTTTTCAAGAATTCTTCTCTACCCTATATGTTAGCAAATTTTTAAAATAAGAGTTTTATTAATAAAATATAAAAAATGTTTAAAAACAATTGCTAATATAATACAGGTTTTTAAATGTTTCAATGTATAGCAAAATATTAATTATAATTTAATATGTGTATTTTTAAAACCCCGGTCTTATTTGAGGCAAAGTAATTAAGTGGTACAGCACCAGGAACTAGACTACAGAATTTCATTTTTTTTCAGTTTGCATTTTATAGTCCTAAACTTAAAAAATAAAAGTAATGAGAAAGTGAAACCAGGTAGTCATCAATTTCTTCTTTTAAAAACTCATGGGCGGGTGTTGAACAATGAGAACACATGGACACAGGGAGGGGAGCACTGCACACTGGGGTCAGTTGGGGGG
>NW_016107684.1:1244434-1287357 GCF_001604975.1 Cebus imitator
CACACTGGGGTCAGTTGGGAGGAAATAGGGGAGGGACGGTGGGGGGTGGGAAGCTGGGGATAGATAGCAAGGGGAGAAATGCCAGATGTTGGTGATGGGGAGGAAGGCAGCAAATCACACTGCCACGTGTGTTCCTATGCAACAATTTTGCATGTTCTTCACATGTACCCCAGAACCTAAAATGCAATAAAATAAATGGGAAAAAAAAATCTTCTTTTAAAAAACCTTCTTTTAAACTTCTTTTAAAAACCAGTTTGTTTTTAATATTACTTTCCAGAATAAACATTCTACTTTCAAAATAAGACAGATGCAAGTCACGTGTGAAGTGTACAAAATAAAAGCAGATTCTCCATTTGGCTGGAAAAATTCCTTTAAAAAAAAAATCATACCTTTAAAGATCGTAGAGAAAATCTTTTGAAAAATCTTTTCATTGCTACCTGGATAAATTATTTTAAATTGTTCATGACTGACTTTAAATTATCACACAAAACAAGGATTGGAAGTAGTTCATAAAGTTCTATGCATATATATATATATATGGTTTTGCAAGGAGGAGCAATGGAAATTCAGAAATGTCTCCAATACCCCTACTTCAATACTGAATCCCTCATCATATCCCAGGGTCTATAAAGACAATACAAAGAAACAAGCCAGAATGCCCCTGCTCTAACACTTCCTCTACTCAACATCAAAACCATCAAAATTATGTTCGCCTCAAGCAAAAGAATAATTCCAAAGAAGAAAACACGAAGGTGGTAAATAAAGCAGTAACTTTGAGATATCATTTTACTTAAGGATATATCTACATCTAAGATGAATTTATGCAATAATGCGTTTTGATAATTTTAAATAAATTAGCAACCTCTTCTAACATGATAGCAGATACAGCACAGTTTTCCAGTTTGTTTATTATTTAATAGAAGTGAACAAAATTTAAAATGACTTCATAGACTGGAGAAAAATATATCATATTCCAAAATAGCTAGATTTGACATTTGTCTGAAACTAACAGAAAAATGTGTATGTATGGGTATGTGTGCTTTTGTTGTGTTTCACGTATTGAGAGAACACTTGGTGAATGGGGTGAAGCCAATAAACAGCTATCAGATTATACAGAATCTTCCAGGTACATTAATACGATTAGTGAAGAATAGTAAACAAAGTGTGTTTTAGAAAGATCACTCTGGCTACAATATGGATTGTTTCATTTGTGTTTCCTTAATATTCACTCATCCATTCATTCTTTGAATTGTGTTGTTTGTTTTTTTAATTGTCAACTAGTGAGAAAGCAAGTTGTTATTGAAATGAATTCAAGTCTCTTACATTGGATAAATCAATATTATTTGAAAAGAACTTGTGGATGTATGGCTTGGAAAGACCTACAGGCAGTATATGAGAAGTTTAAATAGATAAGAAGTCTGAAGCTGCAAGAATAAGACACTTGTATTTCTCTGAAAAGATAAAAGATACCATATTTGAAATCTGTGTATCTATATAAAACCAACTCAACCTGTTACCAGTGAATAAATTTGTGTGCTCCATGGGCAAAACATCTACAGCTTCTGTCTAGCATCTCAAAGAACTTTTCCAAGCTCCATTTTCTACCATGCCCCCAAACCTCTGTGACCCAGACAGCCAGGTTAAATGACCAGTCACAAACCTCTGTGACCCAGACAGCCAGGTTAAATGACCAGTCACCAGGAAAGAAAGTATTTCTCACTGGCTGGGCTGCCAATTGCATGCTTACCCAAGACCCAAGGCCACAGGGAGTGTTTCCAGGCAGATATTCAAGGCCTTCCTATGATACTCTCCCCTTTACAGAAAATGGTCTACCCAAAGTACTGGAAAAAATGCCAAGAAGCCAGGCAGTTTCTGGGTGAACTACTGAGTACTTTCAAAACACCATACAGTACCCCAGAGACTGATACAGGGAGAGCTATGATGGTCAAAGGTCTTACTTAGATCACAGGGTCCAACATCTGAGAGGGGGGATTTATTTGTTTTCCCATCCTATTATCACAGGCATTATTCCCTGTAGAGTTACCTCTAGAGTACAGTTTAGTGTGTAGGATACATATGAAGGAGCATACTTGGATTCAGCTCCTGTGGACAAGAGAGGAACAAAGCAGGATTGGACAGAGACATACATAGGCTGAGCTGCAATAGAGCCCAGACAATCTCTATCAACCCCACAGCAAACCATGGGGCAAGAATGGTCCAACAGACTTGCCCCAAGTTGGACTAAGGTGGCAAGGCTATCATTTTATTTCTATTGGTCATTAAATGTGAGCTACCCCAGGAATGGGAATGACCTTAAGCAAAGTAACTGAGCTGATTCCTGAAGGGCAGTTACATTCACCAAACAATATAAATGCCATAGGTTACCTCAATGATAAAACTACCACTTGTACTGCGCCTAGCAACGATGGCTAACATACATTATATGCTTTCTATGTAGAACTATCTTGTCTTAACTTCACAGTGAAATCTATAAAATAGTTATTATTGTCCCTTTTGCACATAGGAAAACTGACAGAGATTACATAAATTGACCAAGCATACAATGCTGGCAGTTGATAGAGCCAGGATAATCATTTATGCAATCTGACAGAGAGTATCTCGGTGACAACCAGATATGTAGGAACCCTCAAAGTTATAGGAATATTTAATGTAGAGCCTTCTTACTTTTATGTAGGGCCTCCTTTAGCATGAGGCTTCTCAGGCAAATAGGACACTTCTTTGAATTCTGAATCGTTGCCACCTATAGTTGAGATTGAAGAACTAAGACTTCAGATGAAAGAGTGCCAATTAGCTAGTGATGCCACAGTTGGTTCCAAAATAGAATGTGCTGGAAACTTATGAGCTCCTGGGGAGACACTACCTTTAGTTATTCAACATGAATTATGTAGCTGCTGAGAAAAAGCCAGGGTTAAATGAGTTCAAATTACCAAGAGGAAAAATGTCGCAAGAACTATAGTGTGGTCTGCTTAGTGAAATACTGATTGCCTACATTGAGCAAAATCCTCTAACCCAAGGCTATTTTATAATAATGTGTTGAATAGCTCATGTAATTTATGGAATGCCATACTGAGACGGAAAAACAGAACAGCTGTATGAGTGCTCGAAGTATGATCTCCACTGAATACGCATCACTTTCACACCATGGTAAAGTTGAAAAACTGTAACTGGAATCATATTAACTCAGAGGCGCTGTGTGTGTGTGTGTGTGTGTGTGTGTGTGTGTGTGTGTGTGTGTTAATTATCATATCCATTAGTGAAATAGCTTCTAGCACTTTGTTATATCATATTTGCTGAATGAATAATTTTTTGAACAAACGGGTTTATGATTAACAAACAAGCTTGCTTTTGATCTCTAGGTTGGGGAATTAAATTACAAAAGTTACAGATTCTTTCAAACTAAAAATATGTCTTTTAAAACAAATATCTTTATGTGAGGAGAAGCTCAGGGCCCATTATAAAGTCACAATCACATTTATATATAGTATCTTTAAGATGGATGATAAAACAAGGCCTTTGAGATGTTTTTCTCAAAGAGATGGGAGAGGTGGTAGAAAATGCAGGGAGGTTGATTCTGACTCAGGATTCCATGTAACATATATTTGTAAAGTATAAATACCTGAAAAAGTATTGAAGGAGGACTGCCTTCTCCAGAAATGTGGCCTGTGGCTCAGCTTGTGCTAAACCTTAAAGTTCCTCAAATTGTCAATTTATTGAAAAAGGAACGAAAGCCTAGAAAAATCGCCATTTAGCAACAGTTCCAATAATGAATTCAACTAAGAATCACTGATAGATGCTAAATCCACTGGACAAAAATGTGTTGGAAAAAATAGTCACAAATTCTTAAAATATCACTCAATTGATTGCTTATTAATTACAATGGGGAAGTAAGTACATTTCTTGACCATAACTTTAACCAACTGATCAAAATATCACTAATAATGAGACAAACATATACCATGTGCTTGTAGACACAATACTATATTATTATAAGTATGTAATGTTCCTCCCAGATGTGTTTAATTTGTATCTAATTATGAAGAAACAAAAAGGTAAATCCATATTGAGAGAAATTCTGCAAAGTAACTGGCCTAGACTCTTAAAAATGTCAGTGTAGTGAAAAAAAAAATTTTTTTTTAAAGAAAGGAGAGACTTTTTAAGATTAAAGGAGACTCAAAACTTATGACAGATAGAGTGCATAGAGCTCAATGTCACATAGCAACCAATGGAATTAGAGAAATTTGCATGTGGACTATCTATTTGTGTTCATTATTTAATTATTGCCTTTTAGCTCCAAATCTGCTCTTTTTAACTCTGATCTGTGATAATGGAGCTGGATCCTGTGAGCAGTTTCCTTTTGCAGTTTTACTTTTGGAATAAAGCGAGGCTTTAACAACAGAGGGCAGGGGACAGGCAGGCAGAGCTGCAGCAAGGGGGCGCTGTGTCCTGGTTCCTTGTTCCAGAGAACTGTTATTTTCTCCTTCCTCCTGCAGAACTGCCACCAGCTGGTGTGTGGGGAGATTCTCTGCCCACAAACTCCATTCCACCTCCACCAAGTCTCTCCAGCAACTCGCAGATAGCTGCTGCTGAGCCCTGTGCTGAGACACAGCCCCACCCTCTCCAATAAAGCTTCAGTCCGCTTGGGAGAGGGCAGCCTCTTCCATGCTTGTTCTTTCTTCGGGTGCTTTCTCTCAGCCCTCCAGGCACTGGCTGCTGCCTATGTTTGCTATTCCTGTGTTCTTTAGAGCAGGGTTGGCTAACTTTTTTTGTGAAGGGCCAGATAGTAAATATTTTAAGCTTTGCAGGTCATAAGGTCTCTGTCACAACGACTCAATTCTGGTTTTGGAGAAAAGGGATAAAAGAAATCAAAGGATCACTTTGAAGGGCTTGGAAGAAGCCTGGAGCAAAGGAGGTGACGATATCTCAGAAGCTGGAAAGAGGGCACTTTAAAATCACCTTTGACCTGCAGCCTGGTTTTAGCAGTCACAAGCCAGAAGGTGGCAGCAGAGAGCTACACTGCTGGAAGAGATTCCTGTACTAGGACAAAAGACAGCTGAAAGGAGGATGAACAGTGAATGCTTTGAGTTCAGAAACCCACGTTCAAAGAGAAAAAGGGAGCAAAACCAAATAAACAGCTCTAAGATCAGAAAGAAAGAAATGGCATTAGCTTACTTTCCAGTGACAAAGAAGCACTCTCAGTAAAGTTAGAGAATTTACGTTATGTAAGATTTGAGATCAGGAAAGGAAGATGGATACTTTAAAACAAAGAATTACAATCCTAAAGCAAAATTTGAGATATGTTTAAGAACCATGGGCTGGACTGAATTCGTGGGACAAGGTATCTCTGGCTATGGCTGTGCATTTTTAGGACACATTTTGGTGGCCAGGATCCTAACACAAAGTACAGGTGGCAGCCCTACCTGGTTCTATCTGAAATAGGATATGACACTATTTTCTTTCTTTTTGTATGAAAGTATATGTGTTTTTGATAAAATATTTTAAATTACAAAAAGAAATAATGTAAATATTCACATCCACAGATACACATTTCGACTTTTTGGTGTAATTTTTTTTTAGATCCTGAATTTAAAGTTATTATCTTTGGTAGGGTCAGTCTAACAAGGTCTTTCTTATCTACTACAAAAGCAGAAGTCTCATTAATTTTTTTAAAATTTTACATTGAATAAATTTATAATTTATCTTAATACTCATAGATTTAACCACTATTCTGTTATTGAGAAATTTGTATATTTAAATTTTTCTATTATAGGTTATAAGTATACATTCATGGTTTCCATAAACATTTATTGAGTATCTGTATAAGCACTGTTTAAGCACTGGAATGCAGCAGTGTATACAAAATAAAAAATTATTGCCCTCATAACAGTGTTTTCAGTGGTTGTTGTGTTCACGGTTTATAAACATCCTTAAACCTACATCTTTGTTGGCTTTGTTCTTGGTAATTTTTTAAAGTTGTATTTTTAGAAATAATGTTACTGAGTTACAGCCTATGAATGTTAGGTTCTTTACATCTATTGATGAATTGCTCTCCAGGAAAGCTCTAATTTACACTGAATTAGATACTTCAGCACATATGAGTCATTATATCAAAATATCTTTACCAGTGTCAAATATTAGTTTTTATATATAAATAATTGGGATAACATGTATTTTTTTCATAAAATAAGTGTGGGAGGTAAAAGAAGAAAATGTATATAAAGTAATATACTTAATGCATCACTCATATTAAGTACTCAACAAATAACTATCATTATGTTCAACGTGTTGTTTAGAACTCACGCATTTATCACAATTACTGGGAGATAGACTTAAAAGTAAAATATGTAGGCAAATTGTTAAAGATCTTTTTTTATCCTGAACAACAAAGGTAGTCCCATGCTATAGGGGTGTTTTTATGCTATTTATCCCTAATACCTTTAAGAATTTATTATTTGTCAGGCTCCAGGTCGACTGTTTTATAAATAATATTACTTATTTATCACCCAGAGGCACCATATAGATATTGTTACATTTATTTAAAACATGAGAAACCTAGACTAAAAAAAGATACATATATTTTCAATGTTCTTAGAATAAATAATTAGCATAACTAGGATTCAAATTAAGAAACATCTGACTCTAAAGTCCATGCTCTTTCTACTGAACCACATTTCTTTTACAGCAGGAAGAAAAGTAGAATCAAAGTTCAGATAATTAAATGGAGATACTGAAAAATCAACATGCCATCCAATTTCTGACAAGCAAAGCACTAACCCAGTAGAATAGAGGAGGAAATTATGTTCCCATATGATATTTCCAACAAGCTGAATATAGTTTTATTATGTTCTCAAATGTTTTGTACCCATTAAGACTCATGAATGTCCAATGCTTTACTTCTATCACATTTTTCATGTTTATTTACTCCCTCAAATGCACCAGAAAAATGAAATTTTCTAAGGCTTGACTAAGGAGTTACCCAGCAGCCATTGAGGGACTTTAATCCTGCTGTACCTTCACAATATTTCTGTGTTCCTTGTACTCTCCATTCCTTTTTCCCGGCAACCATTTCCCACTAATACAGATTCGATATTCCAAATATTATGATTAATAGCAGACTCTTTTTCATTCAATTTTGGCAAAGTATTCTGCCTATGAATGCAGTGGAAAAAAATCTTAGTAAATAAAAACTAATGAAACTAGCAAAAAAATACCAGATCAAAGTTACAAATATGGAAAAGAGAGAGATAGGAAAGTGATTATGCTAGAAATGTATAGCATAAGTAACTGAGCTTCTAAGCTGCTTAACTCAGAGAGAAACAAGAAAGTTTAGGGAATTCCTAATTATTAATTACAAAGAAATGCAATTTTATCAAGAAAAATTAACTTTTTTAAAATTCTAAAATCTGAGGTCAATCACTTTTGCAGGTTTTTTGAGCATATTGATAACGTGACTCACTCCCTTATTAGTTTGAAAAATCAAGAAGCAACGGTCAATCTTGGCCATTACTTTACTAACCTTCATTAAAAGTCAAGGATATGGTAGCAACTCATAACGCAATAAAAGCTATTACATGTGGGACAAGAGTAATATGCTCTAGATTTGGCATGCTATAAGGCATAAATCCTTTAGGATAAAAATTAATGAATTAATAGAATTAATTTTTTCATTTTATAACTACTTAAAATATTATCAGTCTTATCTGGAATTCTTATAGAAGTTGCATAGCGCATAAATGAAGCTTTAATTTATTACAGCTGTTTTTTTCTATTGATTGAACCAAAGATGTTCTAAGTACCAGTAGAAATTATGCCCTCAAAGAAACTTTTCAGAAGGTTCTGACTTTTATTTTACTCAAAGGAAGGGCCTTTAAACCTTGTTTCAGAGGTGAACAAACAGTAGTTGAAGGGAGGTCTGAGAATTTAAAGAACAGTTAAAGACTAGTTAAAATATCTGAAAAAGCACTCAAAACAAATCATAGACCTCTAAAGTTATGAACCAGCTAATTATGGACTGGAACTTTCTAAGGACTTAACACATTGTCTTTCTCTAGCATTGAAAACGATCCCCCTAGTATGATTATTTTGAAGCTTTCAGCTTAACTGAATCTTTGGTGGTCAGAGTATAAGTCTAAAGCCTTGTTGACTCTACAAAGACTGGCATGAGATGTCCTGGTCCTTAAATTCTACACAGTTACCTAAAAGCTTACCTTGGGAAAAATCCCTTTAATCCCAAAATGAATGTGTTAATAACATTTGCACAGTATTATGAACATTAAATTAATTAGCATGTATTAGAGGTTTTTCATAAAATAGAATTGAAGAAAACTATGTCTACTTTATTCCTTCCTTTTTACTTAGTTTCCACTAAGTTCTGGCACTATGATTCTAATCTGGAACCTGAGTGACCTGATGGTCTCACTTTTCCACCAGAATTCCATTATAATCAAGCAAAAAAAAAAAAAAAAAAAAAAAAAAAAACAACCCTTCAAGATTATGCAGCTTGCATAGAAGCTTTCAGCTGGAGTGCTAGGAAGTACTTAGCATCTGGTGAAAGCTCTCAACATTTTTGGTTGCAATGTCACATTCTTTAAACAAGTCTAGATGGTTTTCTGTTCATTCCATTAACACTATAATTGAATACATATTACTATTACACTGACTTACTCCCCATCCCAATTGGCTAATTTTATCCTGACACTTGGCCAAATACCTCTTTTCTGAATAGGGCAGTTATTAAAATTGAAAACATGGAAAAACTGGGACAAATCATTTGTAATAGCTGAATAAATTCTACCTCTAGAGTTTCAAAAGGTTATTTCTTAGAGCTACCCTAGAAGTGATACTGCCATAATTAATTTCTAGATGATGGATTAAAGATTAATTTCAGGCCAGGTTTAACAAATATAGAAAGTTACTTAAAAGGAAACATAATTCCCAGACTTAGAGTGTTCTATAGATTTTTATGAATGAGTCCATGAAAGATAATAGGGTCATTACATAGGCAGAAATTACAAACTGGAATTACTATAAACCTGAGTTATCTAAGGAAAATCTAGTAATTTATTTTTAATTTAGTACTACTCTGATGCAAATATGCATGTATATATTATAGAGGTATTTAATACTGTATATATATTCAGGCTCAGAAATTAGCAGGAGTGATTAACAATTGGGAATGGTTCTTAATTTCTTTCTGTTGCTTCTTTCCAGTGATTACTCAGCTCCCATGAGATAAGAAAATGACATGATGAATACTTTCTTTAATCTTGCATGAATAAAGACAGAAAGGGAAAGTAAGGTCAACAAGATGGCTCACTAAAAGTGCCTGGAACTTATCCATTTCACAAAAAGGACCAAAGCAACAAATAAACAATGAACATTTGAATGCAGTGTCAAAGAGAGTATGCTGGAGTGGAGCAGAGGAGTAGGAAGGCAACTGTGGTGATCGGAAGTCCAAGAGAGCAGCAGGAAGGCACCTTGCCTCTGCAGCCCCATCTCCCGTGCCTGGATCAGATAGGCCCAAAAATAGGGGCAACTTTCCTTTTCAGGAAAAAGGTAAACAGGAGAACCTCATCAGCCCCCACTGCCATTGTAAATACCTATGGTATTTATTACAAGAGAATTCCACAGTCCTTATAAGTCCTGAGCCCAGTTTGGAGAGCTGCTGAAAAAGTACACAGCTGTATTGCTTCAAATTAGAACAACTTATGCACTCCCCCAACCCACACCCACCTCCCGTGAGCCAAGCTGCTGCAGCACAGCACTATCTTGATACCAGAGCCACCTCTAAAGCGTGCTCTCCTCTGGAGGCCAGTAGCCACTGCACCTCTGCAGCACTGGGGCTTCATCTTCATTCCAAGCCTACGTGGCTAAACACCACAACACTAGCTGTGTGAAGCCTAGGTCCAGGGTTGGCTGTAACTCTGGTCCTGTACATCATGGAAACCAACCCCCCACCTCCAGTAAAGGATCTGAGTCCTACTCAGGAAACCCCCCACACTTGAACCAGCCAAACTGCTGCATGTCCATCCCTGAGCAGGAAAGGTCTCTGAGCCAATAAACAGCTAGCCTGCACCTAGGCCAGCCAAGAAAGCATGCAGCCATGTTCCAGGCTTGAGAAATGGCTCCATGTGTTTCCACAGAAGACATGCTGCCAGGCCAGCTGATCAGCTTTGTGCCCACATCTGAGTCTCAATAAATAGCCTCATGATCCTCCCCTGGCTGAAATGCCCTCTGCCAACCAAGCATCTGCGTGCCCATGTTCTGGACCTGAGAAACAACACCACGGGCCGCCTCTAGCACACACAACTCCGGACCAGCCAGGAATCCCTAAGGTCATGTGCTGGGCATGAGAAACAGCCCCACAGGCCACCCCTGGCAGACATGCCTCTAGGTTGGCCAAATGGCTGTGAGCCTGGTCCCAGGCCTGAGGGAAAAAAAACAAAAAACAAACATGGGCTGACCTGAAGATACACCTGCAGCAGTTGAGCAACTATCCTCTGCCCTTGCCTCCAGGCAGAATAACAGCCCTGTGGTCTCAACCCCAGTGAGCCAGACCCTAAGTTAGCTGACCCATCATGTGCACATGTGTCCCTGATCTGAGAAAAAGCCCAGTGAGTCCACTCTTAGCAAAGTCACACCACCACAAATTACCTCACTTAGGCA
Source organism: Cebus imitator (assembly GCF_001604975.1). NCBI lineage: Eukaryota > Metazoa > Chordata > Mammalia > Primates > Cebidae > Cebus > Cebus imitator. Next base: position 1,255,118 of record NW_016107684.1, read on the forward strand.
AGTGAGACACTTGCAAATGCTACTAGCATAGATTACAGCTAAAGAAACTATGTAGAGACTACATTACCGTATCCACCTGGAACTAAATACAATGAACTTTACAAAACTGATACCCAAGACTCATCAGTATGAACAACTTTCCCTTCATATCCTACTCCACAAAACTGGAAGAGCTAGCTGTCCCACCAGATGCATAGATATCAACATAGAGACACAATAAACATGAAAAAGTAAGGAAAAATGACACCTTCAAAGGAACACAATAATTCTCCAGTAATATACCCCAATAATAAAGAAATATACAAAATGCCAGAAAAAAAGAATTAAAAATAATAATCATAAGGAAACTCAGATGCAAGATAATACAGATAGTTCAATAAAATCAGGAAAAAATTTATGATTTGAATGAGAAATCCAACAAAGATATAGATATTATTTTAAAAAGAACCAAACAGAAAACTAGAGCTAAAGAAGTTAGTAAATGAAATTTAAAAAAATAGAATCAAGAGCTTCAATAATAGACGAGTACAAGAAGGAGACAGAATTTATTAACCTGAAAACAATTCTTTTGAAATAACAAGACAGAGGAAAAAAACTAAAAAGAATGACACCGTTAATGGGACAGCATAAATGAACATATATTTGTATTATGGGCATTCCAGAAGAAGAAAATAAAAAGATGTAGAAAACAGACTTCAAAATTCAGTACAAAGCTGTGTTAAAAAAAGAAAAAAATAGCATGGTACTGGCATAAAAACAGTCACATAGTCCAGTTAAACAGAACAGAAAATTGAGAAATTAATTCACATATATATGGCCAACTGATTTTTGACAAGGCACCAAGAACCTACATTGGAGAAAGGGCAGTCTTCACTAAATGGTTCGAGGAATACTGGATATCCACCTGCAGAATAATGAAACTAGACCCTCTATACAAAAATCAGCTCCAAATTGGTCAAAAACCTAAATGTAAGACACCGAACTACAAAACTACTGGGAGAAAACAAAGGAGAAATGTTTCAGAACATTGGCCCAAGAAAAGATAATTTTTATAAGACCTCAAAAGCACAGGCAACAAAAACAAAAATAAACAAATTAGATTATATTAAACTAAAAATCTCTGCACAGCAAAGGTAACAGTCAGTAGAGTGAAAATATTACCTAAAGAATGAGAGAATATTTATAATATATTAATTCAATAGGAGATTCATATCTAGAGTACACAAGGAACTCAAACATCTTAACAGCAAAAACAAAACAAACAAACAAACAAAAAAAGCTGATTTTAAAGGGACACATGATCTGGAAAGATATTTTTTTAAAAATCATACAAATTGCTCACAAATGTATGAAAAAAAAGTTCAACATTTCTAATGACCAGGGGGATGCAAACCAAAACCACAACTGTATCATCAAACTCCAGTTAGGATGGTTAGTATAAAAAATATGAAAAAAATAAATGCTGATGAGATGTGGAAAATTCATATACTGTTGGTGGGAATTAAAATTAGTACAGACACTATGGACAGCAGGATGGATGTTCCTCAAAAAACTACAAATAGGAGTACTATGTCATCCTGCAATCCCACTACTGTGTATTTATCCAAACAAAATTCATATATTAAAGAGACATCTGTATCCCCATGTTTATTGTGGCACTATTTGCAATAGCCAAGATATGGGAACAAACTAGGTGTTCAGCAACAGATAAATGGATAACAAATAGTGGTATATATACACAATGGAATATTATTCAGCCGTAAGAAAGAAGGAAATCCTGTCATTTGCAGAAACACAGGTGGAACTGGAGGACATTATGTTAAATAAAGTAATTCAGGAACAGAAAGTTAAATACTACATATTCTCATTCATATATGAAAACTAACCAAAATTGATCTCACAAAAATAAAAAGTAGAACGGAGGATACTGAAAAGTGGGGTGGGTAGGAGGAAGTAGAAGATACAGATTTTTTAAAGGATACTAAAGGATGGCTAGACAGAAGGAATAAGTTCTAGTATTCCATATCACTGTAGGATCACTACGGTTAACAAATAATATACAGTTTCAAATAGCTAGAAAACTGATATTGAATGTTCCCAAAACAAAGAAATGATAAATGTTTGAGATGATGGATTTGTTAATTACCCTCATCTGATCACTATATTCTACCTGTATGGCAACATTACTGTGTATCCAATAAATAGCTACAGTTACTATATGTCAATATAAAAAATAAAATTAAAAATAATAGAAAAGTGGGGTACTCTATTATGGGTTGGCAAAGCAATTACAATAGAGTCACATCAAACTTGCATTGAATCTGTAAGTTCTATTTTATGGTATAAAAAAATTGAGAAAAATAAATAACCTCTTTGCAACATCTCTTTCATAAGTGAGTACCTCAGATAAATAAAGAAATATGTTTTAAGAATTAAATGTAGTTTGTGATAGCCATGGGGAAATATGTGAAAGATGAAAAGAGTTTCCAGTCAATTAGAAAAATTAAAATACACAGTTAAGTGGCCAAGTAAGTGGATAATGATATCTTCATTGATATAATCAAAGAAAAAAATGAACTGATCACTATATAGAAATATATTAATTTTTTTAAAAAATTATAAACATATACATTATTGCATATGCTAAACCATATAATTATATGCTTTGAATTTTAATTTTTTCCTACACATGTTTACTTTGCTTACTAACTTATATCTTAGAAGATATGATTAACTCATTCAAAACCCATTGGGAGAGAACATAGGTCAATTGAACAGCTGGATTCAATGTAGAAACAACACCCCAATCTTTCAGTACAGAAAAATTTACACATCCTAAATTTAGATATCACAAAGGAAAGTATTCATTGAAGATAGTGCTAGTGACAGGTCTTGGAAATGATGTACAGACTGTAGATTTTCTATGTATTTTTTTTGCTCATAAGTCTTCAATAAGAAAATGGCAAAGACAGGAGACCTGTATGTGTGTGTGATGGGTGGAAGCAGCCTGTTGAAGTGGCCCTTGCAGATGCAGTAAAGTGGGGTGGACTTTGCAAGTCTGATGTGGTGTGGCTTTGTGTCCACACCCAAATCACACCTTGAATTGTAATAATCACCACATGTCAAGGGCGGGGACCAGGTGGAAATAATTAAATCATGGGGCAGTTCTCCTGTACTATTCTCATGATAGTAGGTTCTCATATGATTTGGTGGTTTTATAAAGGGCTTTCCCATTTGCTCAGCTTTTTCTCTCCTGCCACGCTGTGAAGAGGTACCTTCCACCATAATTTTAAGTTTCTTGAGGCCTCCTCAGCCATGCAGAACTGAGTCAATTAAACCTCTTTTCTTTATAAATTATCGAGTCTCAGGGATTTCTTCATAGCAAAGTGAGAATGGACTAATACAAAGTCTCTACCACAAATGGAAGAGAGTTGCTATTCAATATATCTCTTACTTAGGAGTGGGTTTGAAGCTTGTAAGCAATTATTTCTGCCAGAAATGTGGTCTACAAATTTCTGGGTTCTCTAGAATTCAGCAACTCATAAGCCTACTAGAGGTACTTCCTATTCTCACATCACATAAGGTAGATGAACACTTCTCAGGATCCCTTCTTCCTATTATAGGCAGAAATTATGTGTTAGATATATAGGATAAAGCTGAACTGAGCACCACACTCCTGGTGCTCCAAGTAGTTTATGGTTGGTGATAGCAAAAAGTAGAAACAAGTGTGGATTAGCTACATTGAGCCCTCATCCACTTCTATTCAAGCTGAGGCTTTGGAGAGAGGTGGTTTTCTTCATTTTTATAAGAAGTGACTTTTTTGAAAGACTATTAACCATTAAATTAAAATCTAATTATCAAGATTAAATCGATACAATTCAGGTAAATTACTCGCTTTTCATCATAAGTAAGAGGAACACAAAGATACACAACCTTGAACTTTCTTCTCACTTCTGCTATCTTATCTTCCATTTCGTCTGTTTTGTGTTTGGTTAGGTGAAAAAGAGTACTGACGCGATAAGCCTCCCTATAGATGTTCTTGAGATGTTTATCATTCTTTAACTTCGTTTTTGTCAAAGATTTTATTGCAGACTCATGTTCTGATTTTTTCTTTATACTGTAAAAATAAAGCAAAAATTTAATATGATTATTTCAAAAGCGTATATAATGAGACAAACATTTAATAATACTAAAAAAGGAAGAAGATCACATTTTATGTTGTCAAAGATAAAACACTGCTGGATAAGTAAGGAAAACTTGAATACAGAACATATGTCCCTGGACTCCATTTATTTTGCTACTTCTGATGGTTACCCTAATGGTCAGGCTGTTTTCAATTTCAGAAGCATAAAAGCATCAGTAAGAAAGGCTTGGGAAATATGGTTGCTTGGCTTTTTGAACATTCAAAATCCTTTCTATACTCCTTTCCATTTCACTTTTTGACTTCCATAAAGGTGTTTTTACTAGAAAATACGTTCAGTGGAAAAGCCTAAACAAAAACCAAAGTGTATACTAGGCCAAAATTTCTCAACTTCAATATTATTGACATTTGGGGTGGCACAATTCTTTTTGTAGTGTGGATGTCCTGTGCATTGTGATATGTTTTGCAGCATCTCCTACTAGGTGCCAGCAGCACTGTTTCAATTATAACAGCCAAAAATGTCTCCAGCCACTGCCAAAAAATCTCCTGAAGGTACAAAATCATCCCTGTTGAGAGCCACTTGAATAAAGCAATGGTTCTCAATACTAACTCCACATTATAATAACTTGCAAAGGATTTAATAAGACTTGTGCTTCCAAAAATTCTGAATGGATTACTAGGCTTATAATAATATATAATCAACCTGGGGTAAAGCTCCAGCGTCACTATTTTTAAGCACTCCAGGTGATCCTAACATGCAACCAGAAAGCAAACTATGGATATTAGCTGGAGCAGTATTTCTAAAGCTTTTACATACATAAAAATCATGGGGAGAGCTTTGAAAGTCACATCCTAGGCTTCACTCTCAGAATGTGGTTCAGTAGATGTAGGATGGGTCTGAGAATATGTTCCTGGGTTGATGACACTTAGTTGAAGAACACACTTCATTTAACTAGCACTGCTCAAGAGGTTGGGGTGAATACGCATGAATGCTCTCATTTAATAGAACACAGAGCAGATTGAATTCATGTGGCCAAATCAGCTGATCATGAGCTACACTGATCCCTCATTCCCACCTATTCCAGAATAGGATGAAAGAATGATGTAGAAATAAAAATAAACATACATTCAAGGCATGTAGGACACATAGCTAAGGCTCATAAACAAGGTAACCATCTCTGTAGAATAGAAATGGGGTTAAAAATCAAAGCAGCAGTAGAAGAGAAGCATAAAACTAACTGAAGGTATTCCACCAGATGAGTGACCAGTGCAAGGTTCACTGACTCATGGCAGGACTTTGCATGAGCTGTGCTTGATGTGAAAGGATCATTCACTGACTAGGAGTAAAGATAAATAGAGAGGAAGGAGCGAAGACACTGAGAACAGATCCTGAGACCAATAACTCAACCAAGCTGCTTATTGAATCAGTAACTGCAATAATGTTATCCCCAATATCATCTTTGGATGATCACTGGGAATCAGAAAAGGTGACCATAACTGGAAGAATTTAAAGATTGGTGAATTGGGACCAAGTAGGGTGAGGTAGAAGCAATGACATAACTTTAGTTGGAAAGAAATGAACAAGAAGATGTGTATGTATGAGAGAAAGAGAGTGGTGTGTGTGTATGTATGTGCGTGTGTTACATGTGTGTGAGAGCCAGAGACAGAGACAGAAAAGGGACCTGCTTATTTAGAATGAAAGGCTTCAGAAAAAGACACCAAGACATATTAAGAAATATATTGTTTCCAAAGACCTAGCAATCAGAGTGTGAATCCAATCCATGGTAGGTGATACTGGTTTTATGAAACATTTTGACAAAGAACTTAAACTAAGTATATTTAAAATGCTCAAAGATCTAAGCAAAGGAATAACTAATTTTGTAAAAGGAAAATAAATTTTGACACACAGCAGAATTTAGACAAAAATAGGTAGATGGGGAAGACGACAATTTATAAGATTAAAAGAAATAGGAACAGAAATAATTAAAATAGTTTTGAAATAGAACCAAAATCTCCAAACTGAGAAGAGTCAAAGAGAGTTTTGGATTAATAGACAGGAATGAAGTACTAAAATATTCATTCAAAAAGCAGCACAAAATATGTGGGGGGGGGTGTGTGTGTGTGTGTGCAACCACACACACTATATATGTGTGGCACGTTTGTGTCTATACATAGTATATGTATACTCTTGAGTCTATGTGTATTTATGTTTGTGTACACATGCATATTTGTATTAGTGTATATGCATTTTTTATGTTTACTGTGTACATATGTGTATATGTGTGCTTATCTTTGTGTATGTATATGTATATATGTGTGTGCAGGTTTATACATGTATTCGTTTTGTGGAACACAAACAGTCCATGCATTAAGTGGAGTGGGATCAATGTGTGGTATGTGTTTGAGTATGTGTTAAGCAACATACCCTTTGATTTGCAGAAAGAACAATAATAAGATATGTTATGGAAAGACTATAGAAAATTTCTATACTCTCTGTGAAGATGATTAGTTTAAAATGAGAAAAATTTCTAGACGAGAAAAAAATAGGACCACAGACCAGAGAACAAAATGGGTTGTGAATACTGAACATTATAAAAATAAAAAAACTATAGCTAAAGATACTGTGATAAAATAGTAAAATATTAAAGGTACTTATTAAGGGCACATAAAGTGATATAATAAATGCCAAAAGAAAATTACTTTCAAATGTAAGCAAAAATAAATGTGAAGCTATAGTTCCATACATTGCTAAATTATTATTCAAGATAGATGAGCTAAATTGGTGTAGGTTAAGAAAATTTACCAGAAAGACTTTATTAAAATAACTATTAAAGAACCACTTTAGCCACAGGAAAGTGAACCAAAAGGATAAATAAGAAGATATAAAGACAAAAATGAATGAGAAATATCAGCAAACATATGTAAGTATTAATTATGAAAAATTATCATTTGAAAGTGAAACAACGGCACCAGACAACTATTTAAAAAATAGAACAAGTGTAAAGATGTTTAATAGTAATTAATTTTTTGCAAAAATATGTGTAATGCTCAAGAGGATAATGGAAAAACTAAATAATTCCAGATTTATTTAAAATGTTTATAATTATCTAAACATGTTTTATAACTAGTGTCACTAATTAGGCATATCATAATACACATATTGAAAGTATACCTACTAAAATCATCAGATTATGTTTTAAAAATAAGATTCACTGCTGCCTGAAAAATAAATACTGGGGACTAAATCACCCAAAAAATTTGAAAATAAACATTAGCACAACAACATTCATATTAGAAGATATCATTTAATGAGAAAACCACAAATAAGAAAGAAGGTAAAAGTAGATAATAAAAGAAACAATCCAACAAGAAATGAAATTTTTATTTACATCAATGCCTCTGATTATATATTCTCGAAATACATAATAAAAATGCAGAATTATGAGAAGCAATTGACAAACTATTAGACGCCTATCAGAGCATCATAGGATAGGAAATAGGATAATAGGTAGCAGGTGTAGATAGCAAAACTGTACCCCAAAAAAAATCAGTACCAAAAAGCAACAGATCATCACATTGAAGAGTCTTGCTTCACGCTAAGCTGAAAAAAGTATACACACACATAGCTAGAAAGAAAATTGTGCAATTTCAGAACTCTGAAATAAGGAATTTCTAAAGTTCTCAGAAAGAAAAGATTAATTATTTATAAAGAAATTACTTCCAAAATGCCATCATATGTCCTACCAAGCAAAACTAAGTAAGAAAACAATAAAAAAAATTCAAATTAATGAGAAAAATTGACACTGGATCCAGAATATGACACTGAGAAAAGCCTGGTTGAGTCGAATCAGTAGAGAATTGAATGTGAGTTCACGGAAATAGATGTGTGTGTGTGTGTTTTAAAGATTTGCTACAAAAAATAGAGAGAGATGAGTTTCAGGACAAAGGTTTATTTTGTGTTTTCATACTTTATTACATGAGCAATATCACGCAAAGCTCATTAGAGCTGTTAAAGAGAAATAGTGATTCATGGGAAAGATAACATATTTATATTCTGCACGAGTAAGCTGGCAAGAGACTGAGGTAATTCTCATTGATTATAGATATACATCTATACTCCCTATGAAGAAGATGATTTGTTTAAAATGAGGATAATAAGGATATTAAGATTGAAGAGAGGGAGAAGATATAAAACAGTCATCAGAAAAGCTGAATTGTCTAGAAATTTCTTGGCCGTGCTGAATAATCACTTGAGATTTACGGTCATCGAATTTAAGTTCTATTCAGAAGTAAATTTATGGTGCTGCTAATGAAGTTTAAACATGAGGGCCTCTAATTGGCCCCAGCCCCTTTCAAAGTTCTTTGAGTGTCTCCCTAGCAGTGTTTCCACATGGTCATATGTTTTTATAAAGTTTGTAGAAACAAGATACTTTTAATCACAATTGAGGAAGACCATTCTTTCTAATATAAGGTACCCTCTGTCAAGCGGTATTCAAGTGACTGTGGGTATTTTGTATTCATAATACTGTATACTTTTTATCTACTGCCCCCATATGCTATAACCTCTAGGGCCCACCAAACCAGGATCCACCCCATGAGACTATTTAGCATAGTTGTGTTTTATTTTAGCCACATTCAGCTGCTAGGAAAAGTTCCATGAAGAAAGCTGCTGGTTTAGTTCAGGGATAGGGCTTTTCAAGTCATAAAAACACAGACTTGAATGTCATTTAAATATGTGCTTATTATGATCCAACATAATTAGGTTCTGTAAGAAGGGAAAGAAGAACAAGAAGGTGGATATATAAATCACCATGCTGTTTCCTCTTAAAAACGATGATAGATTGGTCATCATAGTGTCAAATATTTGCTGGAGTGAGGGTGCTAGTAGAGTAAGCTGGAAAAAGAGATGTTGGTTATCTGAGTGGATACTAAAATGGAAACCAGGAAGTAACTCAATTTTTGGAAATGACAAAAATAGAGTAAAACTGTAAGAGAAGGTGGCTGGTGTGGGATGGGAGAAAAAATTGTTGAAAATGAGAGAGCTAATGGATTGAAAGTCTAAGTTCCTGCATGGACTGTATCATCCAAATTCACATTTCAATGCCTCTGCAGAGGTAGAAAGTAGGAATAGAAAGTATAATTTATTTTTAGTACTTTAACTCTCTGAAAAAAAGTCTAAAATAGGCTAACGTGGGTGAATAGTTAATTTTAAATGATGTGTATATCACTTTAATGCAGTATTTATATACTTTTCTCTTTTGATATCTGAAAAAAATAAAAACCCCAAATAAAATTATTTAAAATATTGATTCAAAAGTTTATTGTGCAATGCTGGAAAAAGAAGTATTTGACACTTCTGTGAAGCAACTCAAATTAATGGGCTGGTAAGACATAGCTAAATGGGTATGAAAACCACAGTACCCTGTGGATTCATTCTAGGTATTCTAGGCTATTTAACAACTTCAGTAACATTCTAATTGCTATCTTTACAAATAAATCACCATCCTGTTTCCTCAGGAAAAAAAAAAAAAAAAAAAACTTCATAAAACGTGCCAATATGTCTGTATTGTTCAACAGCTTTTTTGCTCATTTCCCTCAATTACCAATCCCATCTTTGGCCCACCGCAGTTACAATGGCATTGTCTTGCTTGACATACAATTCAACACTAGAAACAGATATTTAGAATATTTTACAGAGCTTGAATGCAAGAAAATGACTATATAAAAATTCATACCACACAGTTAACTTCAAGCAAACTAAATCTAAATTAATCAATTTCAAATCATTTTAAACAAGCTCATTTTCCTTGACTTAGGTTTTTGAAGCCTGCCTATCATATGAATAAACAAGTAAGTGAAATTGTTTGCTCAAGTCAAATGTCCCAAATGTAAAGGGTCTATTTCTAATGGATGCTCATTGGTTTGAAAGACAAAATTATCAAATTATAAACTGCTTCTGCAAGGTAAACAAACATATCATCTTTGTTGTCACCAAAAGGTCTAGTAAATACTTGTACATCTATGATAACTGAACAAAGTCTGTTAACAAATATGGCATCAGTGTTTTAATGTTGTCATTCTTAAGATAAAATATATCTGAACAATATATTATATATTACAGTAATTACGTAATTTATTTACATAGGGTAACAGTCTGAGAATGGCATCAAATGGTAACGTAGTTTTCTAATGGAATCTTAGTGTATATAACAGTTTCAATTTGGGGATGTTTCATGGGGACATTCACTAGACTTGTGAAATCAGTGATTTGCTTTTTAACCATTAAATTATATTTGGACGTCAGTCAAAAGAGAAACTGGGTCTAAGGGGAAGGTGATTCTGATAAATGGTAGATTTTAAAAAGATAACAAATAAAAGAGAGAACAAGAATGGAGTGTTCTGAGATAAACAATAGATATAGTCACATGTAGAGATGGAGAACTAAGTTAAACCATAAGCTTTTGATTTGTTTTTTGAAGTAATTTTTGTGTAAAAATCTTCTGTAACGTGTCAGATATAGGAATCAAGACTTACCTAACAGAAGAGAAGAGGCAGTGTTGATAAATGGAAAGAACATAAATTTTGGAGTTAAGTAGATCTGTATTCAAACTCTGATTGCTCCTTATGTAACTGGGGAAGGATGGTTTCATACTAAATTTCCTTATCTGTATGATTAATTTAATAAAACCTATCATAAAAGTTGTAATCAAGATTAAATAAATTGAGGGTAATACATACATACTGCTTACCAACATTGAATAATACAAGTGATTTAATAAACAGTTTTTTTGTTAATTAAAATAGTATATAAAAGCTGCCTCACTCTTTATCCTGGTCTCTACTTTAGTGAGATGACACACATGAGAGAGAAAAACAAATATAAGTAAAATAACCATTAGTCTTGCTTTGAAACATAAGGAGACACAAGTGGATATGACATCAGAGTATATAGCACAGAGAACAGGAATACAGAGCTACTGAAGCCAAGGAAGAACTAAGAAAAAACTTTTATATTTAGCTATCATTCATTATGTCATTTATTCAACACCTATTGACACACACACACACACAGAGAGAGAGAGAGAGAGAGAGAGAGAGAGAGAGAGAGAGAGAGATACACAAGGACTGCAAATAAGCAGCTCAACCCAAAGATGAAGCAACAAATAAGCAAACCTGCAGTAACTGTATATAGTGTGGAAAGTACAAGGAACCAGGGAAAGTTAGTTAAATAGATATTTATTGAGCATTGATTATATGTCAACAACTGTGCTAGGTGACTGAGCTATAAAGATAAATAGAAACAAGTTTATACACTCATAAAGGAAAAAAGAAACAAAAAACAGATTCCAGTGCAATAAGTACAATAATGGAAGAAGCACTCAGCACTGTTTTGGTTTGTAGACACGGGAAGATAAGTTATGGAGAGGGAAAGCTTCTGGGAATAGTTAATGTCTGAGCTATTGTATGAAGGGTCAATTAATCAGATTTAAAAACATGCTGAAGAAGAAGAGGAAGAGAAGGAAGAGGAAGAGGAGGTGGAAGGAGGAGGGAAAAAAAGGAAATTCCAATCAGAAGAATGCTGGAGACCAAACTGAAGCTGAAAGATGCATAAGCCTTTTAATAGGCTAGAACATAAGGATTGCTAGGCTTTGGAGGTTGTTTGTTTGTCATTGTTAAAACCCATGTTGACATTTGATCCTCGATGTGACAGTGTTACAGGGTGGGGCCTAGCAGGAAGAGTTTCAGTCATGGTGGTAGATCCCTCATGAATGGCTTGGTGCTATTCTGGCTACATAGTAAGCTCTTGCTTTGGTGAAATTGGATTAGCTTTTATGGAAGTTAATTAGTTCCCATGAGAGTGGGTTGCTATAAAACCAGGATGCCTCTCAAGTTTTGTCTCTTTGTACCTGCTCACTTCCCCTTTGACCTTCTCCAGCATGTTTGGATGCATGAAAGCCCTACCCAGGATAGGGTCATACTCTTGAACTTCCAAGCCTGTAGAACCATGAAGTGAATAAACCTCTTTTCTTTACAAATTACCCAGCTCAGGTATTCTGTTATAGTAACACAAAACAGACTAAGATCATAGAAGGAAGAATAAGAGATGAGTCTGAAGTTAGGCAGGTGACAGTTTACAGTGTCTAATCTGTCAGTCTGGAAGACAGAACTTTATCCAACAGCTGGTAGAGAGCCTATGATATGTTTTTAAGCTGCTGAAAAAAAATAGTGTTCCCATTATGAGACAATAAGGGCCTGGTTTATTTTGTTGGTAATTGAAATAGAAAGAAAAGTACCCATTGGAGACACATTTAAAGAAGTTGGTCAGATGCTGGCTGGCAGTGAGCCAGGAGAGAGGGATATAGAATGACGCCCAAAACAGGTAACTTGGTGGATCAGTGCACGACGTGAGTTAGGGGTAGAGTAGATACTCAAAATTATACTTTTGGTAGAGCTAGAAAATGTGGAGTGAGATTAAAGTGTCAAAATGTATAGTACATGTTAAAATAAGGGGAAACAGGTGAAATTCCTGGGACAGGAGATGGAGCAAGGGTATAAAAGGGCTGAAATTAGTACCCTAAACTAATCAGGGACAGCAGAGATATGTCAGCTTCTCTAGGATTCCTAAAAAGAACAGCTTCACAGAGCTAAAGGAAGAACCAAAAGAATGGCATCCTGAATCTCAAAAAGGGGTAGCGTCAAAAAGGGCATAGACACAAATGCTTGGGTCGCATGCAGGAAGAAAAAAAGAAAGAAAAAAAACCCAGCCCACCACAGGACTGAAAAATGACCTCCTGGATTCTGGAAGAAAGGTCTTTTTTTGCCCTTAAGTAAGACAGATTTTGGTAGCATGGGATTTAAGAGGCCAGACTGCTGTGTGTCAAAAAATGATTAATAGTGAAGGAAATATTACTAATAATCTAGCAAATGTTGCTAACTATAGGAAATTTTTAATAAGAGTAAAAGGGAACTACTGAGTGATTTGCTAAAAGTACAAATAGGATGAAAGCAAACCTTTTATTTTATACTGGAGGAGGATTAATGATGTCTACAGGCTAAAAATGAAAAAAGATAGTGAATAAAAATGTTAAAAATGGAAGTGTTACGAATAAAACTATGCCCTGAACAAGGCAGAAGAGGTCGAGACCAATAGCACAGATGGATGCTTTGGCCTTGAACAAAAAGTATCATTGACTCCTTAAATTTAAAGAGGAAGGAAAGCCATTGCGGATGCTGTCCCTGTAGAATATATTTGTTTGACAAAAAGCATGTCATGCCTTTAATTTCTCCTTCCAACTTGAGTAAACTATGGTTTAAATAGATTAAAGTTTTATTTATGAGTTCATGTTGTGTGGGATTTATGGTGCTGTTTGAAGCTGAAAATCTATGTTCTAAAAATTATAGATCATCTGCCATTATCTTTTTGAGTACTGCTTTCCCCATTCTTTCCTTTATTTCTCATTCTATTTTCCACAACTTTAATATTTCTTCCAGATTTTCTCCCTTTTTCTCTCTGTGCTGCATTCTGGGTTCTATTTTTAGGCACACAGATGATTTTTCCCCCAGCTCTTTCTACTATTTAATTAATAGAATCTTCAGTAGAAATGAATCCCGTTTTAATTTTTACACGTTTTGGTGGATTCTTTTTCACTGCCTGCACTTTTTGGATAGTGTTCTATTGGTCTGTTTTGTTTCCATTAGCCATTTAAAACTTAGATAGAATGAATCTCATAATTGTTCTGAGTTCTATTTAATTATTTATTTGATAAAAATGATAAGAATCTTATCATTTCTGATAACTCCAATTCACATTGTAGCTTTCCATATGTGCTTTATAATTATATGAGTTCATTTTTAAAAGCCTTACTTTTTCTGTGAGAATCTTATATGGCCTCAGTCTAGGGTTTATTCCTCCATTGACTATTTGAGCAGAACAGGGTAACTTTTCTATGATAATTTATTGGTTAGGGCATTCTACGAACACATAGATGGTATAAATTAAATCACCAAAGTACTGTGAAAAGAGGGCAGAATGGGAATCTTCTTGCTTTCTTTTCTTTCGCCCAGGTCCCAGACGTAGACAGACACTTTCTTGCCTCTGCCTTCCCTCCCGGGTAGATTTTTTCTATTAATTTAAGTGTCCTTACTTTATCCAGCTCCTTCACTTGAACAGATCCATGGCCCATGATCTATTATTTGAAGCCACTAAAATTTAATTCCCTTGTTTACCAAGTACCCAAGGCTATTCTTCCACCTATATTTTCAGGGCAGCGACATATCAGCTGGGAATTCACCCTGCAGTTGTTCAATTACTTTCAATGCATTGACCCCTGAGGATTTCCTTTACTTGCCCATAAGCTCAGCTCTTCATTTGAAAGATAGGAGCCCTGTGGATGCCCCATTTACAAGAGTTCTGTAGCAAAAAACTTTTCATATTCTCCATTGTCCATATTGCACAAAATGTAAATTCTCATTACTTCTCTGCCTACACTCTCTTTTTAGACATCTCAAACTGTCCCATTGTTTAATTTTATGACTCCAAATTTGTCTTTGGTATCCTCCTCATCACTGGGCTGTAAACCAATGTATCTAATTGTTACTTCTCATTTCCATTTCAAGAGCTCATAAGAATCTGAAATTTAATATGGCCTAAGGAGACATATCTTCTCTCCTCAAATCCTCTTCATGCCTTCTATAAGCTCTTGTTATTTCAGCAAATAGCCTGACCATTTCTTCCCTTACATCTTATATCCCACCTACCAGAAGGTCGTGTTGGCATCCTCTCCAAAATATATCTGAATGTCTTACCATTTATACTGCAAAAATCTTTATCTATATGTCATAATTACGTATTTTTTTGAATTACAAAAAAAAACCTTCTTCTTAAATGCACCAAAGTCCATCCTTCACTAAGCAGCCCAAGTGATCTCCCTAAAATGTAGGATTATAAAAATGCTTTAATCATATGCCTCTATCACAGCACACTTACGAGCTTTTAGTATATGAGTCCCACCTGCCTCACCAACATTTGTCTCTATGAATTACCCCTCTCATACCATTTTCTAGCAACACCAGCCTCCATTCTCTTTTCAGGGCACACATAATTTCTATCTATCTCAAGGCTTCCTCTTATGCTTGGAATTCGCTTCCTTAGACCTGCTTAACACTGACATGTCT
The DNA here is from genome assembly GCF_001604975.1 of Cebus imitator. Lineage (NCBI taxonomy): Eukaryota > Metazoa > Chordata > Mammalia > Primates > Cebidae > Cebus > Cebus imitator. The sequence goes on from NW_016107684.1 coordinate 1,270,434, forward strand.
TCATTCAGGTCTCAATACCAACATTACTTTCTCAGAGAGGTGACACTGAATGTCTATGCTAAAGCAAAGTCCTCAACGCTCACCTTGCCTGTCACTCTTTACCACATTATTTAATTTTATTGTCCTCACAAGAGTATCAATGACTACATTTTAAATTACATATTTATTAATTAACATGTTTATTATTATTATCCTATACAACAATGTAAATTTAAACATTGTCATGAGCATCTCAAACAGTGTCAGACACAAAACAGGTGCTCAGGACACACAAACACTCTCACACAGTTGCTTTTTAATTCTCTGTTTTCTTTAAATATAGCACATTTAGTCATAAGTATAAAGTTATGTCAGTTTATTAATCATAGTTATAAAGTTATTAAATTGCCATTTGAAAATATTTTAAATGAAGTAAAAATAAGGATATATGAAGCTATTTCTCAGATGGAGCTCTAAAAGATTAAAATTGTTAATCTCTATATTAAGTATTTCCTACAATGGAACAAGTTACACGTAGTATACTACAAATGATTATTTTCTACTGAATATATTATAGAGCACATAATGTACCTCAACAATGTTTCAGATGCTAGGTTAGTCCTTGAGGTTCCAAAAATGGGGGAAATGAGGGCATAGGGCCTATGTGCAAGCAGTTACAAGACAGTGGTCTGTAGCCATAAATAAAGGCTGTGCATTTTATCTAATTTTATATGTAAAAACATCACAAGGCCATATTACTTTGAAGAGAAAAAATTATTAAGAAATGTAATATCTTCATAGAAAGCGAGGTACTTAAATGAAACCACAGAACTAAGTTTTTTTGCTTATATGCTATTTAATCCCAGGTAATCATAGTCAGTATCAGCCAAAATGAGCTCCCTCTTTTGCATTTCTTTTTTTTTTTTTTTCCCCCTTTATTTATTTTATTGCATTTTAGGTTTTGGGGTACATGTGAAGAACATGCAAAATTGTTGCATAGGAACACACATGGCAGTGTGATTTGCTGCCTTCCTCCCCATCACCTACATCTGGCATTTCTCCCCTTGCTATCTCTCCCCAGCTTCCCACCCCCCACCCTCCCTCCCCTATTTCCCCCCAACTGACCCCAGTGTGTAGTGCTCCCCTCCCTGTGTCCACGTGTTCTCATTGTTCAACACCCGCCTATGAGTGAGAACATGCGGTGTTTGATCTTCTGCTCTCCTGTCAGTTTGCTGGGAATGATGGTTTCCAGGTTCATCCATGTCCCTACAAAGGACCCTAACTCATCGTTTTTGATGGCTGCATAATATTCCATGGTGTATATGTGCCACATTTTCCCTATCCAGTCTATCATCGATGGGCATTTGGGTTGGTTCCAGGTCTTTGCTATTGTAAACAGTGCTGCAATGAACATTCGTGTGCACGTGTCCTTATAGTAATTTCTTACTGTACTTATTAGGCTACTGTATTAGTAGTACGTTTTCACACTGCTATAAAGAACTACCTGAGACTGGGCAATTTATGAAGAAGTGAGACTCACAGTTCTTCAGGCTTAACAGGAAGCGTGACTGGGAGGCCTCTGGAAACTTATATTCATGGCAGAAGGCAAAGGGGAGTCAAGCACGTCTTAGCACGGCTGAACAGGAGAGAGAGAGAGTGAAGGGGGAAATGCCACATACTTTCAAAGAATCAGATCTCCTGAGAATTCATTCACTATCATGAGAACAACAAGGGGGAAGTCTGCCCCATGATTCAATCACCTCCCACCAGCCCCTCTCCCAACACATGGAGATACAAGATGAGATCTGAGCGGGGACATAGAGCCAACCATATCAAACTGAAAAAGCATAACTTCTATAATAATTATGTATTTTCTTGGGGGCTCATTGAAGGCAGAAAGTTTTCCACATATATATTACAACTTTAGAACTTACCATAATGTCTGTGTACCATACGAATTCAGTAAATGATTAATAAGTTGTTGAACACATTTTAGATGAACTAAATTAACAATTTATGTAGTTTAATGTTTGTTTTAAAAGTAACATTTTATTGAAGTAGAATGTTTGTACAGAAGACTGCAAATCAAAGAGTATAGCTCAATCCATTTTTAATGTGAATATACCAGTACCACCCTCATTCAGAATATATTTATATATAATAATTATATATATATATGTGTATATATATATACTTATATGTGTGTATATATATGTATATATATGTGTGTGTGTGTGTAGAGATATATATATATATATATATACACGTATATATATGTATATATATAAAACACATGGCCAGTAGAATCTCAGGTGTGTGCTCTCTCAGTCACTGACACCCAACAGGAACTGCAATCCTGACTCCTATGACCATTTTGCCTGTTTCTGAACAAGGCCACACAGTATAACAGCCATTTTGTCTTCTTTTACTCAATATTATGTTTCTAAGATTCATTCATGTTGTTGTGTATAGCTGAAATCTGTTCATTCTCATTGCTGCAGAGTATTACTTTTTATGAATATGTTATATCTTATCTAGTCATTCTTCTCTTTCATGATTATTGTACGTTTGCTTATCCTCTTTTGTGAAGTGACTGTTCAATTCTGCAGATTCTTTTATTATTTGCTTTTTCTTTAATTTTTAATTTTTGTTATTTTATATTTATCATTATATTTTATATATATATATATAATTTTATTATTTACTAATTTTTCTCCACCAATTTTTTGTTTTATCAATTTTTCTTCTCAGATATAGCTATTACAAGTATATTTTATTAGTCTGTGGTTTACCTTATCTCTAGCTTAATGGAATGTTTATTATTCAGTTTTTTTCTCTATGCTGGTATTTATTTTCCTGTTTAAGAAAACTTTACCTGACTCATATTAATCGATATTTTTCTATGTTTTCTTAGAATTTTGTATTGTTTTAACTTTCACATTTACAACTATGTTCCAAAAATAGACTGTTGTTTGTAAGATAGGTAGGGTTAAGACATTTTTTTTTTCATAAGGCCATTTATTCTTTGCTATTTGCTGCACTACAGTGGCACACTTGCCATAAACACAGTGCATAGGTCTGATTCTGGACTTTCTACTCATTTCCACTGGTCTATCTTTCTACTCTAGTACCAGTAACTAGTCATTTTACATATTGAGCTCTATTGTGAATTTCGAAAAACGGCATTATAATTTCTGAAGCCTAGTTCTTCAACATTGTTAAATATTTTTCCTTCTTTAATTTTCCATATACATTTTAATATCAAGTGTTTAAGTTTACATGTATACACACATGCATATAAACACAAAATTTGCTAAGAATTTTCTTGAGATTGCATGAACATCTTGATAACAGGGAGTGTTGCAATTCATGGCCAAGGTATTCCCCTCTCTGTTGACTGACATCTTCTTTAATTTGCTTCAAAAATGTTATGTAGTCTTTCGGGTAATATTATCAGACACCACTTTGCTAGATTCATTTCATGGATTTGATTTTTCAAAATTATATTGTAAGAGATATCTTTTAAATTTTATTCCTAATTGATTGCTGTTGGTATCCATTGATATTTCCGTTTCCTAGCTATCTCTACCTTGAACAGTACTACAGAGTTTAACAGTTATATAATCTTTTTCACATTTATATATACCACAGAGCTGTTTGTCCCCATAAGTAGTCACTTTAAAATTACCTTGGTTATTTTATTATAAAATAAAATTATATTAGAAGTTTAGTTAAAATTGCAATAAGACTTTTAATTTATTTGGTTAGAATTTGACATTTGCTCCTAATTGGGTCATATTCAAATTTTTGACATACCCCTCTATTTATTTATTTTTAAAGTACATGTTAATCACATTTGGTACTCTCTCCACAGAAACTTCCTACTTTCTATGTATGTCTTCTTAATTGCATTTTGGGTTTAATTTTCTAATGAATAAGGTTTTCCCTTATATTTTCTGAGTAGATAGTCATGATTTCATGAAAAACCAAACTATGGGTTAGTAGATAGGGCCATTAACTATATTTCTTGATTCTGCCCTATCAGATATTGGGAAATTTTTATGTTATACTGATATATAGCCAAGTGTTATAATTTTTCCATACAAGCTACATTTATAAAAATTCAAAATTTTAAGAAACATATGAAGGAAAAAACATGAAAACACTTGCCTGACAATTTAAAGTACTTCATATTTTATATCTAACATCTGTCCTAGATCATCTTACTACAATTTCAGACTCACAAATCAAAGTGATTTCCAGATACTTACACTTGTATTGCACCATACAATATTCCAATCAAACATAGCAGCATTAACCCTCCAACCTTCCTTCTGTTCATCCACACATTTTTCATTTAATGTCTGGTAAGATTATCAAACTAGTTTTTCAAACCTTAACTCATCCAAATATTGCTAAAATGACATCTTTAAAAGGAAAGTCTGATCATATGGCTTCTTTAGTGGACAGCTACGGTCTTTAGCTGAATCCAAGCACCTTAAAATGATTCATTATCTGGCATGGTAGTTCCTTAGCCTCAGTGTTTTCTCCTGATGGCCTGCCACATAAAAACACATACTGCATGCACACACAGACACGCACACACACACACACCCAGACAGACACAAACAGGTCAGATCATGTACTTGCTCTAAGCTCTAGCCACATCAAAGGTGACACTCTGTGAACCCACCACCATCTTATCTTTGCCCCAAAATATTAATAACAGCAATTTTAACATTAGATCTACTATTTGTGATTGTTATTATCGGACTGATATATTGAGCGTATTTGAAATTTACTAAGTGTTGGTTAAATTTAAGTCAGATTAAACTGCAAAAAATGAGAGGAGGTTAATATTCTGAACCTGAATACAGAAAGTCATATTTTGAATTCTAGCTGTGGGACTTTAGGAAAGCTCTTTTTGCTCATTAGAACTCTTAGTTCCTCATTTCTTCCTTGGAAACATAGAAGAACTATTTAGGAAAAGTAGAATTCAAGAGAGGATGTACAAATATTCGACCTCCCTACTAATCAAATAAATGGAGTTCAAAACAACATTATCATATTCCACTATGACAAATGAAAACTATCTTCATTCACAGGTGTGTGAGAGGACAGGCTCATGTACTGCACAGCCTTCTGAATGGGATTGTCTTTCTGGAAAGTAGATGTAGAGATGAAGTGGGAGTTTTAAAAGTATTATACTGAATCAAATTCTATAAAACTATTTTAAATTTTAAAATCCAATATACTGATAAAGATTTCTAAACAAAATAATCTACTGCCATAATATTCACAACAAATAGTAAAAATGAGAGCAATCTAAATAACAGCAATTATTACATAAATCATAGTTTTGAATATTGTTTTGAACTCCATGTTCCAATACATAAATGTTGTATTTAACAGTTGTTTTATATGGTGAAAAAAATCTATTATATCATGTCAGGAATAACATCAAAACTCACAATTATTCAGTAAGAAGGAAAAAAATTAGCAATGTATTAATAGCTATATTTCTATGAATTGAAACAATGTTAGGGTCTCAATCTCTTTTTTTACTTTCTATATTTTCCAAATTTCTTACAACAAACATGTTACAGTCAGCGTGCTAAATAGAGAAGACATTACTGCTCTTAAGGCACTGGAACTTTTAATTAAATGGAGCTTTGTTAAATATGTCTTAGGAAACAAAATCATAGTCTAGAGCATATCCAAGGACACAAATTGAAAAACAGAACCTTCTCATAAGTGTAAGGTTGCAATGATTAACCCAACTTTATCCTAGGACTCAAAGATTTTCTGCAAATAGTGTTCGGAAGCAAATGGACTACACATGGTTTTAAAAAAATAACCAAGAATACAAAGGAAAAAGGTACTGAAGCATGAGCTGGATGAATAAGAAGCAGAAATAAATTACAAAGACTCAGATATTTAAATTATTAGGTGTAGATTATAATTATTCACACTATTTAAGAGATAAAAGATAAGTTTTAAGTATCTGTGTTAAACAAAAAATTATAAAATGACCTAGCAAATTTGGAAGAAAAACAAACAAAATTTTAGGACATGAAAAATTACACTTGTATACATTTGTAATGCAATATATACTTGCCACATATACATAGATGTGCCAGTTTAAATGTGCAAATAATCAAAATAGATAAAATTATTCACATACATACATACATGTGATACATACATATATATATATATATATATATATAGTTACAAGTTAGAAACAAGAATATAATAACTATTTTGACATATGAATTGCCAATTATCTCTTTGTTCTGTGTTTTATCTTCTCTTCTTTAGGAACATGACTTAGATATATGGTAGACCTGACTCTTGCCTGCAAATCCCTTAATCCCTCTTTCACTTTATTTTACTGATCATTTATTAATTCTCTGTTCAGTACCATGTAATCCACTGTTAGAAATTATCCATTTAATTTTTAACTTCTGGTAAAAATTGGAAGATAATTAAATAATTAAGTAATGTTTCAAGATGTTTTCTGGGTAAGATATGCACCATGGAAATCCTCCCCCATAAATAGAGCTGTATTCCCACAGCTTGTGATAGACTTGCTAGTGTACCCTATTATTCACTATATCTATTCTTGAGAGAATCAGACTTGTCATCCCACTGACATCAGACTTGGTCATGTGACTTGCTTTGTTCAAAGGAATGTGAGTGGTATTAACATGTATCACCTTCCTGTGGAAGCTATCAGAGCCATTGACTGATCTCACTAATGTATTTCTCCCTCTATTACCAGCTAAATTACAATGTCAGTGAGAAATCAACCTTTTTATTTTGAGGCACTAAGATTTGGGGGTTACTGCAGAATAATCTAAGTGCTAACTCTTACACACACTTCCTTTCCTCCAGGTGGGTGTCCTTATTAGCTCACCCACTCTTCAGATGTTTGTTTGCTTTTGCTCCTCGGTTCTTTTTCTTTATAAAATAAAATGATAAAATGTAGTAATATTAGCAACTACAGTTTTGAGTTATTCTTTAAAGAGCCAACATCCCGTACGTTTAACATACAAGTAAGTATTACAAATTGTTCCATTCCATCATTTCCAAAGGTAAAATAATCCTAAGAAATTTTATCAAACTTCCAGTACAATCATCAAGTATCATTGCCACCTTTTTCCTGATAGCATAGTATGTGTCAGACCCTTTGCTATATGATGAGGTTTCAACAGTAAAGAAAAAGTAGTCATGGTCTGACCTCATGGATCTTTCCATTTTTGAGAAAGATAGAAATAAATCAAATATTCATATATAAAATTATGAATATGAGAAGAAGTGTGAGAAAGAGAGCCATGTGTACCACATATACATATAACAGAGGAACTGAATTTCATAGAAAAGTCAATGAAAGCTTCCCAGAGCTGACTCCTCAGCTGTAACCTTAAGGATAAGTGGCAACTAGGTAGAAGGAAGTGGTAAAAAAACATTCTGGGAAAATAAAGTAGCGTAAAAATACCATGTATGGGCTAGAAAAAGAGTGACAAGTGTAAGAAATGGAAGTAATACTACTGTATTTGAACCAAGTAATAAGGGTGAACTGGGAAGAATATGAGACTGTAGAAGCAGATGTGCCTATTCAAGGGACTTTGCAGGATGATCTTTTGTCCCTTCACCCTTGTTAAAATTAATGCAGACATAGAGGGGAATTGATCCTACTCATGTTAAGATAAATAAGAACACTCCTATCAAAATGTAGATAATGGATTAGAAAGTGATTGCATGTAGATCAGTTCTGCTAGTCATTGTGAATTCATTCCAGACATGTCGATAGCTTGTATTAGATTGTTGGTGGAGTAATGAAGAGAATAGATTGAAAATACATTTAGTATGTGGAATAGTTTTTGTTCATACATTAAATATGAGGGTTGCAATAGAAAGAGGAGTCAAGAAAACTCATAGATTTCCAAACCAAAAATACTAGTATAGTAGTTGCTGGAAAAATTCAGAGTGGACTGAAGGAGATCATGAGCTTGATAAGGCATATGTAAAATCCTCCATATCTGCAGTTTTGATTCCTGCAGTTTTAGTTACCTGTATTCAACTGTGGTCTGAAAAGGTTAAATGGCAAATTGCAGATATAAACAATTCATAAGTTTTAAATTGTGTGCTGTTCTAAGTAGCATGATGAAATCTCATGCTCTCCTGTCCCAGATGTGAATAATCCCTTTGTCTAGCATGTCAATGCTGTGTATGCTACCTGTCAGTCACTTAGTAGCCAGCTCAGTTATCAGACTGAAACACTGTAGTACTTATAGGGCTATAAGTGGTACTATCTGTTGTTTCAGGAATTCACTATGGGTCTTGGAACATATCTCCCATGGTTAAGGTGGGGGCTACTTTATTTCAAGTCTAAAGTATTTTTGAGTATAAGAGAATATATCGAAAAAAAGGGGTGAGATTAGGGTGTGTAAAGCTTCTTATAACTTTTTAAAATTATTTTGACTTTCCAAAGGGAATCCAGTGTGATTAAAGGCAACATTTTGAATAGAACTGAAATTTTAAGTTAATAAGAATCAAAACACCACCGTATCACTCAAGGGACACAAACTGGAGAGATTTATTAAATTTAATATATTGGATTATATTATATAAGAAAAAATGTATTTTTAAATTTACCTTTCATTGATTTTTTCTGTCATTGTGTTAATATCAATCTCAAGTTTTTTATTTTCTTCCATCAGTTGTGTACATTTGAAAGAAATATCTGAATAATCTTTTGCAACATCAGAAAGCTCAATATCCCATGCTTTTTTCTTTAAGAAAAGAAAAGAATCATTCATACATGTATAATTATCAAAATGAAAACGGCATAATAATGAAATCGTTTTTAGATACATGAGTCAATATTTGGAAATAGAGAATAACGTTCTAAGTAGGAAATAGGAAAAAGTCAACTTACTGCAGCATAAAAAACACTAACTGCTTCCAGATACTGATTTTCCTGACTTTTTTTCTTCCAAGTGAGTTGATCATGAACTCTTCTCAAGTCTTCCAGCTAAGAAAAGAGAAATACAGAATGTAAGTGAATTATGTAGCGTCTCATCCTTCTATCAGGTAAAAAATAGATTAATTGTGATGAAGTAGAATGTGTTTCAGTTACACAAAAATTGAAAACTATTAGAAAATTATGAATAATTCATCATATCAACATGTTAAAGGAGAAAATAACATAAATATACCAACACTTCGCAAAACAGTCATTAAATAAATTCATTCACTATCTAGCTTTCATAATTTAAAAAAACTAGCATGAGAAAAATTATTCAAATATAATATAAACAATAGCAAATACCAAAACAAATTATAAAATGCTGAATGTATCCTCATTAGACTCAAGAATAAGACCATATTGTTTTTTACCACCATTATTAATCATGCTTTGGGAAAGACTAGGTAAACACAATTAAATGATAAAATCAAATATTGCTATTATAATATTGAAAATGAATAGTGAATATATCCTCAACTTCAGATAACATGATTAAATACCTAGAAAAAATAGAATAATTCTGTTTAAAACAATCATAAATAATTTTGGTAAAATGGCTAGATATAGGGATTAGGAAATGAATAGCTTTTATCTATAAAAGTAATCATATGTTTTTAAAATATGGAATAAATGCTTTAAAAGTTTTCTTAAAAATATAAATTATTTGGGAACAAATTTGACAAAAAGAAGAGGACCTATATAAAGTAAACAAAAACTATTATTAAAAACCCTAAATCAAGTTTCACATGAAAAGCATGATTTGTTACAAAAAAGTTTAATGAATATAATATGTGTTCTCCCAACATTAGTGTTAAAATATAGCAAAATGGAGTATTCTTTTTTTAACTGCATTAAATGAAGTTCATGAGGAAGAAAGGTATCTGAGACTAGCTAAAAGGTACTGAAAAACAAAATATTGGAAACTTGCTACCAGATACTAAAACATCGTATAATACCACTATATTAAAGCAACATTTGTTTTCCTAATAATAATAAAGACCAGAGGGAAAAATTAGAGGCCAGAAATAAATTTGAATGAATATTTTTTAAAAAATTATATCTGAATTAGTGAGAAAGAAGTTATTTAATTAATGGAATTGGAATAATGTGAAATCTCTGTTTAAAAAAATTCAAAGTAGTCTCTATATTGCACATCTAACTCATATAATAACAAAAGTAAAGTTTGAGATGAATAAAAGTCTAAATGCAAACACAGAACAGTTCAAATTAGAGTAATCAATAAGATTTCATTTGTATAATCTTGGGCTAAATGAGAGTGTCACCTTGCCAAGTAAACCAAGAGATCAGTTGATGGGTTTTGGCAGCACATTTTATAACAGTATGTGGCAAAAAACACCATAAACAAAATTTAAATGAAAAAGACCATGAAAAAAAACGTAAAATAAACAGTCAACATTCCCAGATTATGTCTTTGCAGAGACATCAATGAAAACAGTGAAGCAGGAGTCTCTGAAAACTCCCTCCTGTATAAATGCAATTAAAACAAACTGGCCAAAAAATGTCAAATCAGCCTGTCAGCACTTGAAATTAGCTAAAGGCTTGCAACAATCTAGGGAGCACTGATTTAGTAAAATAGCCTAGTCTTAGTAAGCAGAGTGCGCTTTGTGGTGTTTCACCTTCTAGTCCTTCTCTTCAGCTCCACAGAAGCCTCAAATAATAATTTATGGAGAAAAGCAGCCATCTGGCAGCCACCAGAGAGAGCAGAATCAGGCTAGAACACTTTCAAAGCCTCGTTCTCAAAATATTATCTTTATTTGACCTGTCTGGTGGTTTTTATGGAAACTTCCACTCGCAAGGATGTCTGCATTTGATTTGATACAGAGTTCACCAGCACAAACACTCTTATCCAGAAAAGTTTTTCCCCAGAGCATGGCTGTCCAAAAAAATTACAGGTGATTGATTAACTTTGTGACCACCTGAGACAGTGGCTAAAAATTGGAACAGCAGACTAATTAATAAACTAAAAAGGGCAAGTTGATGAAATTATATCCATAGTAGTTTTGCAAAGCTCCAGCATATTCCTGGGAACGGAGAAGACTGCAAATATCCAGGGATGTGTGAAAGCCCAGGGCATTCACATGTTCTAGAAATACCTGAGAAGCCATTTAACCTCTCCTCACCTGCTGATCTTGAGACTCTTTGAAAAGCAAGAAACAGCAACAACAACAAAACAATACTAAGGCAGAGTTGTCAAGTGCCTGGTTGTTTATTGAAGGTGAATCTAAACAAGCACACAGAACATTTCTGCAAAGACAGAAAGAAATTGTTTTCAGATTTTAAGAATTATTATCCAATGATTAACAGAACCTAAGCTGAAAAGAGACTTCAGGGGCTGCACGTGACAAAGAAATGAGACTTCACTGAATTACGTTAGAAAGTTCATTAAACAAAAAACAACAAAATCAAAATTACTACCTCAGCAAACAACAACAGGAACAAATCCTGAGGAGAAGTGAAAATATAATGTCCAGTATAAATGCATTATATTTAAAATGTCCAGTTTTCAACAACTAAAAATGAGACGTTCAAAGAATTAAGTAAGTATAGACTATATAGAATAAAAAAGTAATCAATAGAAATAGTGTCAGAGGGAAACTAGACATTTTATTTATTAACCAATTCAGCTATTTTAAATATGTTCAAGGATCTAAAGAACTAAAGCAAAGCATTAAAATAATGTTTTTGCAAATAGAAACTGATATAAATTATTTTAAAAACTCAACTAGAAATTCTACAGTTGAAAAGTTCGATAACTGAACTAAAATATTTTGCTTTCTGGGCTCAACAGCAGATGTGAGTAGGCAGAAGAAAGAATCAGCAAACCTGAAGATGAGTCAACTGAGATTATCTAGACTGAAGAATAGAAAGAAAACATAATGTGAAGTGAACAGAGCTTCATAGTTGTGTGACATACCACGAAATATACCAATATACATAAAAAAGTTAAAGTAGTCAAAGAAGAAAAGAGAGCCAGGAGGCAGAAAGTTTATTCAAAATGACTGAAAACTTCCAAAATTTGGTTTAAAAACATTAATTTACACATTGAGGAAGCTCAAGAAATTTCAGTTGTAAAAACCCAAAGATATATACTTGAGATACATCACAATCAAACTGTCAAAGGTCAAAGACAGAGAATCCTGGAAGCAGCAAGAGAGAAGTGACACTTCACATGCAAAGGATCTTCAATATGATTAACAGATAATTTCTCGGTCAAAACAATGGGAACCAGAAGGTATATACAAGCATATACAGGATATAGAAAGAAAAGAAAAGTACCAAGAATCCTATATCAAGCAAAACAATAACTTAAACAACAGAGATATTAGGACATTCTCAGATAATCAAATATTGAGACAAACCTGTTCTAGAAGAAATACTAAAGGAAATCCTTCAGATTGAGATGAAAGAATGATAGACAGTAATTTGAATCCACATGGAGAAATAAAGACAACCAGTAATCATAACTATATAGGTAAATATTTAAAATGTATAAATGTATTATTTTGTAACCCTTTTTTCTTACCTAATTTAAAAGACAATTGCATAACGCCGTAATTATAAATCTCTGTTGATAGTCACACAATGTATAAAGATATAATTTATACAATATCAAGATAAACAAATGAAAAAGGAAAGAAAGCTATAGAGGAGAAAAAAAAATGTATACTATTGAAATTGTTAGTATTAATCCAAAATAGTGTTTTGTAAATCAAATTGTGAATTCCACTCTCAGAGCAATTGCTAGGAAAATAATTCAAAATATATAGTTGAATCAAATACAAAGTAATTAAAGCGATATATAAAGAAGGCAATAATGAAAGAATAGAGAAAATATAAAGACATAAGACACAGAGAAAATAAATAGCAGAATGGCAAATACAAATCCTACCTTATCAGTAATTACATTAAATGTAAGTAAATTAAACCCTTTAATTAAAGTATAGAGATTGACAATGAATTTGGAAGAAATGGTCTTAGTATATATTGTTCATAAAAGACACATCTGAGATCAAAGACACAAATATGTTGAAAGTAAAATACTGGAAAAAGAAATTCCATGCAAACAGTAACCATGTTAAAGAAATGTCATGCAAACAATAACCATGTTAGAGCTGAAGAGGCCAGATAAATATCAGCCTAAATAGACTTTAGAATAAAAATTGCTAGAACAAACAAAAGACATTTTATAATAATAGAAGTGTCGATCAAGACATAACAATCACAAATATCAGTTTACCCAACAACAAAGCTTCAAAATAAATGAAACAAAAACCAACAGAACTAAAGAGAGAAATAGAAAATTTAACAAAAAATAGACTTTGTATACACTTTCAATAATGAATAGGACCACTATACAGAAGATCAACAAGGAAATGAAGACTTCAACAACATTAAACCACAAACAGACCTAATAGACATCTACAGAGAACTTCATCCAATAGCAGAATACATATTCTTGTCAAATGTACATGGAACATTCTCTAGGAGAGATCACATGTTATAGTATAAAACAACTCACATTAAATTTGAAAAGACTGAAGTCATGCAAAGTGCTTTCCAGCCACATTGGAATGAAATTATAAATCAATAGCAAATGGAAATTTGGAAATTCAAAACACATGGACATTAAACAATATGTTTCTTGATAACCAACAAGTATAAGAGTAAATCTCAATAATGATTAGAAAATATTTTGACATGAATGAGAATGAATGTACAACATATTGGAACTTATTGGGTGAACTTAGAGCACTGCTTTAAAGGAAATGGCTAGCTACATTAAAGTAGTTCATATGTCAGCAACCTAACTTTACACCTAAGAGAAACAGAAAAAGGAAAAAAGAAAAAACTAAACCTCAAGCAAATAAAAGAATAAAAATTAATTTAAAAAAACCTACAGTGGCAAAAATAAGAATTATAATACACACAAAAAATTGAGAGAATAAACAAAACCAAAAGTTTGTTCTTTGGAAAGGTCAAGAAAATTGATAAAATACTACATACACTGACCAAGAAAAAAGATAGAAGATTCAAATTACTAAAATCAGATATTAAAGAGGGAATATTGCTATGAACCTTCAAAAAGTGTTTACAGAATACTATAAAACATGTTATGCCAACAAATTAGATAAACAACATGAAATGAATAAAATCCTAAAAAGACACTACCTATGAAAGCTTATTCAAGAAGAAACAGAAAATCTGAATGTTTGTAACAAGCAAATAGACTGAATTAATAATCAAAAATTTTCTCATAAAGCCTGGTCCTCATAAGCCAAGACCAAATTGCTTTATTGGTGAATTTTACTAGATTTTAAAAGCTGAATCAACATAAGTCTTTCACAAAATTTTCCAAAAAAAAGAAAAGAAATATACACTTAACCCACTTATTCTATGAGGCAGTCTCACTGTGATAGCAAATCCTGACAAGACATCACAAGAAATAAAAAGTACAAACTGATATCTCTTGTGAATATAGACACAAAAGTCCTTAACAAAATAGTTGCTGGATCCAGCAACATAGAGAAAGGACTATACGCAATGATCAAGTGAGGGTTATCTAGAAATGCAAGGTTGGTTTAACATGTAAAATCAGTAAATGTAATAAACACCAAATTAATATAATAAAAGACCAAAGCAATTTCATTATTTCAATGAATGTAGAAAAATCATTTGACATAATTCTATACTCTTTTGTAATTAAAATAAATTCAGTTAACTAACAATAAAGGGAAATTTTCTTATCCTCATAGAGTATACCTGTGAAAACCAACATCATACTTGATGAAAAGTGGATAATACCACTAATGTCAGAAAAAATGGAATATTTGCTCCCCTATCTTTTTTAACATTATATTTGATGTTCTAACCAAAGTGATTAAGAAAAAGAAATAAATGTTTTCAGATTGAGAAGATAAAAGTAAACATCTGTATTTGCAGAAAAAAGGATTTGTGTATAGATAATCCTAAATAATTTATTTTTAAAAACCTATAGAGTCTAATGAACAATTTTGCAACCTGCAGGATACAAAGACAACACAAACATTGACAGTATTTCTATACACAAGAAATAAGGAAGATAAAAATTAAATTATAAAAATTTTATTTGTAATATCAAAATGCTTGTACAAGTGATAATTACAACATATAATTAAGAGGAATTAAACAGGCCTAAATCAAAAGATACCTGTAGCTATGGATTTAAACACTTAATATTATTAAGATGACAATGCTCTCCTCATTGATTAACAAAACTCGTTTTGTAGTATTGGCTTAAGGAAAGACATATAATCAATGGAATAAACCTGAGAAGGCAAAAATTAACCCATGCTACTTTAATTACCAATTAATTTTAACAACAGTGTCTAGGCAATTCAATGAGAAAAAAATAGTGTTTTCAAAAAATACTGCTGAGAATACTGAATATCCACATACCATAAACTGAATTTGGACTTCTACTTCATACCATACACAAAATTAACTAAACTTATATTGAAAAATATTAATGTAATAGTTCAAACTACATAAATCTTAGAAGAAAACATAGATATAAATTCTTGAGACTTTGGGTTAGGCAATGCTTTCTCAAATACGATACTTAAAGAATAGGCAGCTAAAGCTAAAATAGATAAATAAGACTCCATCAAAATTACAAACTTTAAGTTTTTAAACTTTTTAATATTTTCTTCTTCAAGTATACTTACAAGAAAGTGAAACAACATGACATAGAGTGGGCGAAAATATTTTCAAACAATCTATCTGATAAGTGTCTAATATCAAAAACTACAGAAAGAATATTTATAAATCAATAAAAAGTAAAAAAAAACAAAAAACAAAAAACAAAAAAAAAACCTGAATATAAAATGGACAAAAGATTTGGATAGACATTTCTTCAAAGCAGATATATAAATGACAGACACAGGAAAAGTCATTTTCCATTATCAGTGATTATGGAAATGCAAATCAAATACCACTATATACCCATTAAGGATGGCTTTATTAAAAAGGGGGGGAAAAAGAACCGATAATACTGATTGTTGCTGAGAATATATTAGAACTGAAACCCTTATAAATCACTTCTGGTAATGTAAAATATTGTAGTAACTTTGGAAAACAATTTGGCAGTTCCTCAAAATGTTAAACATAGAACTATCACATGACCTGGCAATTCCACTCCTAGATATATAACCAAGGGTAATGAAACATATTATGCAAAAACTTGTAGTAAATGTTAAGTGTGGCATTATTCTTAATAGTCAAAAAAAGTGGAAACAGCCAAAAGTCTATCTACTAAAGAATGGATCAACAATATGTAACATATTTAGAAAACAGAAACTATTCAGTCATTAAAAGGAATAAAGTACTGACAAACTCTACAACATAAATGACCCCTGAAAACATTATCTAGCCTCAGGTAGGTCTGATACATAAAATTATTGCATATTTTACAGACCAAACAATTGTCAATCTCTAGAGGTAGGTTTGCAAAGTATTTTTCAATGGAAAAAGTAAAAAAATAAACATGAAAATTCAGTGCCTAAGGGTCAAAATTAATGAGTTACATCACTATGCATTCAATAAGTGCTTATGGAAAGCTTACTAAATGGAGTTATGAAACAATCATGAACACACCTTAAGCATTGCATGTGTAATTCTTGCAATCTGCAACTTTTGGATAAGTACAATTACTTTAGCCCTGGCCTAAGTAATAAGATCCATGGAGTCACTAGTATGATGTCCTTATTCCTTTCCTAATATAAATGATAATATACAACTTCAAAAATATTAATATTTGGAATATCTAAAATCAGTATGTCATTAATGGAAATCTCTGCATTAAAAACTAAATTTAAATGTCTAATAAGAAAAAGTGTATTTACTCTGTTATCA
>NW_016107684.1:1287377-1292315 GCF_001604975.1 Cebus imitator
AGATGGAGTTTCGCTCCTGTTACCCAGGCTGGAGTGCAATGGCGCGATCTCGGCTCACCGCAACCTTCGCCTCCTGGGTTCAGGCAATTCTCATGCCTCAGCCTCCTGAGTAGCTGGGATCACAGGCACGCGCCACCATGCCCAGCTAATTTTTTGTAGTTTTAGTAGAGGCGGGGTTTCACCATGCCGACCAGGATGGTCTCGATGTCTTGACCTCGTGATCCACCCGCCTCGGCCTCCCAAAGTGCTGGGATTACAGGCTTGAGCCACCGCGCCCGGCCACATTAACACTTCTTTAACCAACAATTAGGTTGATATAATTTAAAAATATCTACCATTCCAGGAAAAATGAGAGAAATCATACATTTGTATTGCTCCTAATATATACATATATGTGCATATGTATACATATGTTTTAGAAAATATTTCAGCAATATTTTGAAAAACACACTTAGTTCTAACATAACAATTCAATTTTTGAGAGTCTATCCCACAGAAAGAACCAATTCATAACAACCACAAATATAAAGTTATTCATTTTAATATTGTTTGTAGTAGTTAAAAACTATATTGAATCTGAATTTATTTAAAAGGTAAATAATTGAATAAGTTGTCATTGAGGTGAATAATGTTTACTGGTCAGTAATTCTCCATTTCACTTTCCTTCTAATGGGCTTTCTTGGGTGGCAAAGCCTAGGAAAATAAAAAAGAACAGAAAGGAAGATAGGAATACAAAGACTAGGGAGGGAAGGAAGGGAGGAAGGGAGGAACGGAGGGAGGGAAGTGAAAGGAGGAAGGAGAGAGGGAGAGGGAGGTTTCTAGTTTTATTTGGAGGGAGGAAAGGGAAGGTCAGGGAAGGGGGAGAGAGAGAGGGAGAGAGAAAGGGAGGGAGGGAGGGAGGGGTTTCTAGGTTTCCTTGCTGAAAGAGTTTAGGATGCAAATTGGTTTCAACAGATAAGGGATTTAGTCATGTATATTATAGAAAGTGAAAGGTAAAGGTCTTCTTTGTGATTTCTGTTTGCTTCTGGCTTAGTTCAGTTTCGATGTGTTCTCTCTACTGGCAAGTAAGGTCATGAGGACTTGAGCTAAGTTTGAGCTACTTGTAGCTGAGTTGTAGTGCCCATCTTCCAGCTATGGATATTGAGGCACTGTAGAATTAGCAGCAGTGGTTAATGCTTCCAGACCCCAGCTTCCTGATCCTAGAGTATGGATAGGCTGAATACTGTGGCTTTTGAACTCAAGAGGTCCATAGACAGCCTCAGATGCTGTAGCTTCTATGCTCAATTTGGAAAACATTTTTGGATGTCCAGTCCAGAGCATTTTCTGCCAGCTTTGCAAATTTGTTGGCATCTAAACTTTTTTTCTACCTAAAATAGAGGGATTTCTGTTTCCTGCACTGTACCTTGATGGATATTATGGTATGTCCTTAGAATGTAATATTAATTGCTGTTTCAAAGAATGTATTAGATTCATATCTAATAACCTTGATGTATATCCATAATATATTTTATGTAAAGGAGCAAGATTATGTGTATATGGGACCAACCTGCTTTTATAAAAATCAGATAGCAAAAACAAATAATACAAATATATATACAGGCATATAACTTAATATATACTTATAGATGCATAGGCTAATATGTGAAAGATGACACATTATACTGGTAATATTGATTATTTCATGGGGAATCAGAAATGAGAAGACAGTAGGAGATATAATTAATTACTAAATTTGTAGATCTATTTATTTTATACCATTCATCTCAGTGAATATGTTACTTAATAACATTTAAGAAGAATTTAAGAAACACTTAATCTTCATAATCCCATTGTATTATAAATTGTTGGACCATTAACAAAATGTAAATTACTGATAATAGTTGTGAATAAAAATAATGGAAACATCTAGGTGGGAAAAATTGTTCAGCACAACTCTGTCTCTCAGGAAAGAGCCTGTGTAACATTTAAAATAAACAGTAACTTAGTAATATTAGAACTTCACAGAGCCATGCTTTAAATGTGGTATATTCTTAATACATGCAAATCAAACAGAAGATTAAATACAAAAATACTAACAAAACTAAATTATTAAATTCTTAAATGATAAAAATAATTTATCATTCATATACATCACTAATTATGTTGTTTAGATGAATTTGAAGACTTTTACGTACATTCTTCTTTAATCAATACTTTAATGCCTAAATTTTTCTCTCAGATTACTAACAAGTCAAATTAACAAATATCCATTTTTTTCTGTCCAGAAAATAGAATCTCAAAAAGATGTAACAAAGAGGTCACAACTAGAACACGGAGGAGAGCTCTGAGTCCAACTCTTGTGCTAGCCTCTGACACAACATTCGAAATAAACTGCTGTAAAAATGTTTAAACCCATTAGACATCAGAGAAATGCAAATTTAAAACCATGGTCCTCCAGAAAGACTAAAATTAAAAATAAATACTGGCCAGGTGCTGTGGCACACACCTGTAATCGCAACACTTTGGGAGGGCTGGGCAGGAGGATTACTTCAGACCAGGAGTTTAAAACCAGCCTGGGCAATATAGCAAGATCCCATCTCTACCAAAAAACAAACAGACAAACAAACAAACCAGGTGTGCATCTATAGTTCCAGCTACTTGGGAGGTTGAGGTGGAAGGATGGCTTGTAAACTGGGCAAGAGAACAAGACCCTGCTTCCAAAGTAAGTAAGCTAGCAAGCAAGCAAGCAAGTAAATAAATATATAAATAAATAAAAGACGATAGTAGATGGTACCACTAATCTAAAGCTGCACCTCTCAGGCATGATGGTGGCAGTGGAAAAATAAATAACTGTCTGGGAAAACTTTTTGGCATTGTTTACTAAAGCTGAACATATACATTCTTTTGGCCCAGATATTCACAAAATAAATGAATGTTTCATTTTAATAAGTAAATGCATTTCAGTGCATATTTCAAATGTTGTTATCTGAAAAGCTGGAATAAGTGAATTGTCATAAACTGAAATTGGAAAGAATGCAGGTTATAGAGCATTTCCACATCTGAAGTACAATTTTAGAACAATTAAACTTCAGATACTTACCATACATCTAAGCGGAGATTAAGAGTTGGCAGTTGGATATATAAGATTTATTATAAAATACCAAGTACTGGGATTCTCAAATGTTTGGAGTGTGAGGAGATATAAAGAAACCAGTAGAGGGAACTGAGAACAAGAATCCAGAAAAGCAGCAAAACACATGAAGAATGTGTTCTGGAAGCCAAAAAAAAAAAAAAAAAAAAAAAAAAAAAAAAAAAAAAAAAAAAAAAAAAAAAAAAAAAAAAAAAGTTTCCAAAGCTAAAGGTATAATCTACTTGGTAAAGTGACCTGTGTAAGTTAATTAAGATGAGGACAAAAGAATAATGATTAGATTTAGCAACATGGAAAGCACTGGTGGCCTAAATCAGAGATATTTTGGTTTAATGGTAATGGTAAAAAGAAAATTGGAGCGCGTTAAGAAAGGATGGGAGATATAATGGTCAAGTAAGATTTATTCCAGCAATTCAAGGTTCAAATTAGAAAATCCATTAATTTAATTCACTGTATTATAAATAGTGAGAGAAATATTATATGAGCTTCTCCCTAGAGGCAGAAAAGATTCTTGAGAAAATTCAATACCCATTCCCAATTTTAAAAACTACTCAATACATTGAAATTGACAATATTTTCCTAACATGATAAAATGTATATTGAATCTTAAAGCCCGCATGATATTTAAGGGAATAAAAAAACTAGTAGTAATCCCATTAAGAACTGGGCATAGCAAGGATGCCGCTTATTTCCACTGCTATTTAACATTGTATTAGAAGTATTGACCAATGTAATTAGATAAAAAATGATTAAAGACATAAGAATTAATAAAAATTAATATCTCTAATTGCGGATGAAATAATACCATTCTTGAAAATCCCCAGATAAGCGATGGTGAAAGTAACATAAATAATTTTAAAAATTAGCAAATTAGTATAATAAAAATTATCATTATTTACTTCATAAACCAAATATAACTGATTAGAAGAATAAAAGAGAATACCATAACTAGAAGTGCAAAAAATAATTTAAGAATACACTTTTCAAAATCTCGCAAATTCTATATGAAGAAACCTTTTGAAAACACTCGTGACATAAAATGCAATTGTACAATTGGAATGGTATCATCTTATTGACTTAAAAGGATGTCTATTTATTATCTCAGTGTTTGTATAAGTCAGAATGCTATTGAGCTAGGTCAGTACTCTGCTTAGGACCTCACAAGCTGAAATGAAGGTTTCAGTTGGCCTGGGCTCTCCCTTAGAGGCTCAGGGGGATAAACCATTTCTAATCCCATTAAAGTTGTAATCTCATTAGGGTTACAGGCAGAATGTATTATCTTTTCACAGTTTCTATGTGGCCCCCTCCATCTTCAAGTCAGAAATGGCTGGCTGAGTGTTTCTCATGCTTTGGAACTCTCTGACTCTACATTTCTCTGACTTGTTCTGCTGCCAGCCAAGAGAAAGTTCTGCTTTTAAAGACTCTTGTAATTACCATCACAATCCCGGATAATTTCCCAATCTAATGGCACGATTGTAAACACAATTACATCTACAAAATCCTTCTGCCCATGTAACCTGGCATGTTTACAAGCCTGACATGAAGGGTACAAATTATGAAAGCCCAGATTCTGCATACCATACTGCACTCCTAGGCCCCATGATCCACATCCCACTCGTGCAAAATATATTCCCCTCCTTTGAGGGTGCCCACAAATCTCCTACCAAAGGCCAAACTTGCATCTAAATGTTATCATCTCTAATGTCCAAAATCTCATCATCTAAATCAGGTACAGATGAAACTACATAGATTTAATATATCCTGGGGAAAAGTCTTTTTTTTTTTTTTTGGACCTCTGAAACTAAAGAAGA
>NW_016107684.1:1292380-1323068 GCF_001604975.1 Cebus imitator
ATACATTTGCTTCATAAGAAAGAAGCCAAATCTACCATTTTTTAAAAAGATAATCACTTCTCTATTTTTGGCTACAGTGAAATGGTTGAGCAGTAACACCCTTAAATTTCCTTGATGCCCTCTTGTTTAAGAAGCCTATAAATTCACCCTTCTAGAAGTAACTTCAGTTAAAATTGATTGAATAATGTTTTTATATTATACCTAAACACACACAAAAAAATTAACATTTATATATAGAATATAGGCTTTATTCTATCATATACGAAACCAACACAACAGCTAGAAAGTGAATGAATTTACCAACTTTCTAGCATTTTATCCTTTAGAGAATATCACTATCAGCAACCAATATTGACAATATTTAATACACAGAAATTACCTCTAAAGGCAGACTGTGAAGTACAAGAAATCTTCTAGACAATATGGAAAGGTAATATTTACGAAATTATAATGGATAGATTCATCTAAGAGTTAATCATATGGCATCAAATATATATAAAAGTATAGTTGATTTTAAATGTGCTATTTATTGCAATGAGAGTAAGTTTTCTTAGCTCTCCTTTTCATTCAAATCAATTATAAAAATTGCAAAATCTACCTCTTTCACAATACAATTATTAAAGACACAATAAAGCAATTTTTATCTTAAGAAATAAATAATTTAAATCATAAATTATATTACAGGAAAGAAACCTCTAGATTTAAACAATATACTCACCAAGAGTTATTATGTAGTTTTGGTTATATTTCAAGTGATGTTCAAAAATTACTTTATATTCAAAGAGACAATGCCAATACCAACATCTAAATTATACAATTAAAGGGTGAATACTGTACAAAATCGTGAACCAGTTGCCATACAAGATGCAACAGACAATGCAACAAGTCCCCTAGCCCCACAGAATTAATGATATAAAATTCAATTCCTAAAAATGTCTTCTTAAAAGTGAATTGAAAAAGGGTAAAGTTAAGATTGTAAGGATTTTGGAAAATGTGAAAATACTGGCAAATTATTTAAGCTTTGGCAGAATGCTAAGGTATATCATTTTTACCTGTGCTTTTGGTACTACTGTATAATATAATTCCACTTTCATTATTTGTTATCACAATACCATTTTGCTTAAAATGAGTACTTATGTTCAATTTAAAAGTTTTAGAGATATTTATTACAGCTTTGTTAATAATACTTAAAAATTAAAACACACCTAATGTCCAGTGACAGGGGTTTAAGAAGCTCTAAAGAAAGAGAGTGCAAGATGACCAACTAGGTGCAGACAAGTGGAACAGCTTCTGTGGAGGGACTATCTCAGTGCTTTTAACAGATCTTCGGAGGGAAGGCACCAAGAGTGGACACAGAAGCTGGGTTGAAGGCGGAGAAAGCTGGGAACCCTGCAACGGCTACGGCATACCAAGACTCATTTTTGAACCACAACAGCTCCCGAGAAATGGGTAAGTTGAACTGTCAAAGAGCAACCTGCTCTTGGCATAGGCCTCTGAAACTCCAACAGAAAGAGCCCCCTCGACCACCACGGACACTTGAGGTGGCAAGGAGAGCCTCTTCAAGAAGTGGTAAGGGCAGCAAGCCAGCTGATGTGGAGCCCAGAGGGTTTGGTGCGAGAGCATCTATAGTGGATAGAGCACAGCTAGAGATGGCCATACCTCTAGGCTCAACTTGCTCCTGTGAAAGACTTTAGCCCTAAGTTAACTGTCAAACCTGATCTTTGCAAGCTGGTCCTGCACAGCAGATGGGACTGGTCTGACCTGTGGACTCCTTAGTCTCCGGGCCTCTCCCCAGGACCCCAGCCTGGCCGTACCTGCTTTTAGGGCAGTCTCGGGTGGGGCCCACAGCATAGCTTCTGTGTGGGTGAAACACATCTAACAAGTAGAGAGCTCCAGTGAGAGGGCCCCTATGGCCACACACCAGTCCACAGGCTCTCTCTCCATACTTCAGCTTTCCCTTGGCTCACAGCAACTCACCACATCACTACCCTGGCACATTCTGCACAAGAGAGTTTTGCTTTACTTGCCCTGCCAGCTGGGAGTGCAGCTGGATCCTCAACACCTCTGCTGATGGACAGCTCTGCTGATCATAATTGCAGAGAGTCTCAGAGGGCCCAGAGCCAACAAGCCCTGCCCTGGCCAGTGCCCTGCCCTTGTGCTAACATGGTGTAGAGAACAGGGAACCCTCCCACACCCTGAGTGATCACTTTTGCTTGCAGGACACAGAGAAGGCACCCAGACCTGCCCTGCTGTGGCCAGCACTCTGGCCATAAACTACCACCTCCTCCAATGCAACCATAAACAGAGTTTCAGCAGGGGCTCCTTCCCTTATTCCCCAACCAATTGCATTGCCTCTGCCACTGTGGTGAAAGCTGGCAGGGAGGGAGACGCCCCTGCATCCAGTAGCACTCTGCTGCAGCTGCTGCATCTTGGCTTCCCCGGTGCAGGCCAAAACTCAAGAAGCCAAGAACAAAGTCAGGACCCAACACAAGTCCTCCTAGTCTAGGAGTTGGGAGCTGAGCACTGGCCCCCTTAAATCTCCCAGAAATGAAGCCAGTCAGCTGAATCCACCTTATATCACAGTCAAACCCCCAAGGTCATCAACAGGATAAAAGAAAAAATCATAAAAACATCCGAAGGTAAGCATCCTCAAAGACTGAAGGTAGATACGCTCACAAAGATGAGACAGAACCTTCACAAGAATGCTGAAAACCCAAAAAGCCAGAGTGCCTTCTTTCCTCCAAATACCACATTACCTTTCCAGCAAGGCATTGGAACTGGGCTAAGATAGTTGAAATAACAGAAATAGAGTTCAGAATATGCATAGGAGTGAAGATTATTGAGCTACGAAAGTTCACTGGAACTCAATGCAAGGACGCTAAAAATCATGATAAAACTATTCAGGATCTGACAGACAAAATAGCTACTATAGAAAAAAAAACTGCCTAGCCATATGCAGAAGATTGAAACTGGACCCCTTCCTTATACCACATACAAAAATTAAATCAAGATGGATTAGAGACTCAAATGTAAAACCCCAAACTATAAAAACCCTGAAAGACAACCTAGGCAATACCATTCAGGACACAGGCACAGGCAAAGATTTCATGACCATGATGCCAAAAGCAATCTCCATAAAACCAAAAATTAACAAATGGGACCTAATTAAACTAAACAGCTTCTGCAGAGCAAAAGAAAGTATCAACAGAGTAAATAGACAACCTACAGAATGGGAGCAAATTTTTGCAAACTATGCATCTAACAAAGGTCTAATATCTAGCATTTATAAGGAACTTAAACAAATTTACAACAGAAAACCAAGTAACTCCATTAAACAGTGGGCATAGGACATGAGCAGACACTTTTTAAAAGACTTACATGTGGCCCAGGGTCATGTGAAAAAAAGCTCAATATCACTGATCATTAGGAAAATGCAAACCAAAACCACAATGAGATCCCATCTCACACCAGACAGAATGGCGATTACTAAAAAGCCCAAAATAACAGATGCTGGTGAGATTGTGAAGAAAAAAGAATGCTTATACACTGTTGGTGGGATTGTAAATTAGTTCAGCCATTGTGGACAGTGTATTGATTTCACAAAGACCTAATGGCACTAATACAATTCAATCTGGCAATCCCATTACTGGTTGTATACCCAAAGTAATATAAATCATTCTATTAAAAGACACATGCATGCATATGTTCATAACAGCACTATTCACAAAAGCAAAAACATGGAATCATACTAAATGCCCATCAGTGTGAAACCTGACAAAGAAAATACGGTAAATGTATGCCACGGAATACTATGTAGCCATAAAGAGAAAAAGACTATGTATTTTGCAGGGACATGGTGGAAGCTGGAGGCTATTACCTTAGCAAACTAATGCAGGAACAGAAAACCAAATGCTGCATGTTCTCATTTATAAGTGGGAGCTAAGTGATGAGAACACATGGATACGTAAAGGAGAAGAACACACACTAGGGCCTTCGGGTGGAGGGTGCGAGGAGGAAGAGGATCAGGAAAAATAACTAATGGGTTATTTAATATCTGGGTGACAAAATAACCTGTACAACAAACCCCCATGACACAAGGTTACCTATATAACAAACCTACATATGTACCCCTGAACTTAAAAGTTAAAAAAAGAAACTCTAAAGACTTTAAAATTACATTGTAACATATAAGATGATACTGAAATCAGTTTTTATGTCATGAAAGAAGAAACATGCCATCAATTACTGCATGCGTATGATAATATCATTATTTATATATGTTATAAGGCCTGTGTATTTATACACAAAAAAAATTAACAGTGACTACATCTGGATGATGATATCATAGATCAATATTTTTTTATTCACTTGAGTATGTCCTAAACTTTGAGGAAGGAGCGTTAATTATTTGTGCCTTTCAAAATATGCCTTAAAATAACTTTATATCATAGTTTGTATAATGAATCCCATCAGATTTTCTGAGGGTTGTATGGAAGAAAACAGGATTCATTAATAGTAATTGCAGCAGTTTGTGGGGGAGATCCTGACTGGAATAATCTGACATGAGATTGTAAGGAGAGAAACTGAAGACAGTGAATACAGAAATGACTTTCAAAGAGTTTTCCACAAAGAATATCAGGAAATGCAACTGTACTGAAGCTCTTGGAAAAAGAATGACACACACACACACACACACACACACACACACACACATAAACATTAAACATGCAAAACAGGGAAGTGAAAAGTAAAAAGTAAAAGAATAAGACTAAAGAAAAAAGAAAAAAAAATTGTACCAATAAAACTACATATTAACACATTAAAAGTTGGAAAATTACAAAATTATTCAATCCAATAATCATCTTTTTAAATAAATATAATTATTCAAAATGTTTAAATCTAATTTAAAAAGTGAAAATACATATACAATTAGAAGTAACATAACAGCAAAAATGTAAGCAAGCATTCTATGTCATGCTATGGTAATATATTTGAAAATCTTATCCATTTAGATTATTTCCTGGGCCATTAAAAAATTAAACATTAACCTCAGGAAGAAATACATAGCCTGATAGCACAATTATGTTATTAAATAAAACAGTGGCCCATGAAAAAGAAAATAATAATTCAAACAATGAAAAAAAATCACCAAGGTGTTCTATCGAATTTTCATGAAAAAGTTATTTAAATACGTATTAATTCTTTAGGTAACAAGAATGGAAGAAAAGTTTCAAAATTCATTTTATAAAGCTGGCATAATCCTGATAAGAGCATCTCTCAAATATGGCACAAATTAAGAACACCGGAATACAGACTCACTTATGAATATGGATGTAAAATCTTAAATAAAATCCTTGCAAATCAAACTCAGCAGTAAATTAAAAGAACAATAAACCATAACCAAGCAGAGTTCATCTAATGAATTTAAAAATGGTTAAATATTAATATCATCTCAATAGGTCAAATGAGAAACTAAAATCATCTTCTCAGCATTTTCTATAAATGAACATCTATTCCTATATAAACTGCTTTTATAATCAGGGTATATTTTAAAAATCTTTAGCATGGTCACTAATATATATTTGAAATCAGCATTTAGATAACATTAAGCACTTCTTTCAAATAAAAGATAGTAAAAGCCAATTTCACAGATGTCATTTAGTAGTTTATATATATGCCACACAAAATATACACATAAAAAGTACTAAAATCCTACTATTTAAAAAATCAGCAACATGTATTTTTCTAAACGTTATCATATTTTACCTACAAAACACATACACAAATATTGTATAATGAAACACTACTGTTTTCACAGCCCAAAAATTTGGGTTGTAGTTTGCCACTTAATAGCTTTGTGTCTGTGAGAAAATCACTCAGCCTCTCTAGGCTGGTTTTCTATTTGATAAATTGCTAGTATTAGAAATAATTATTCTTATCTATTTTTGAGAAGGAATTTGCCCCATTTGAAAATTTTTGAGGCAAATGTATAAATCAAAAGGCATATTCGAATGGGTATTTTGTGGTGTTTAGATCCATACTGTATAATATACATGCCAATAAGTTAGCAATGAAAACTAGCTTTCTATGAACAAAAACAATATTCAAAAATTATAAAAATACCAACTAATATACAGAAGGAATCCACTTGTATACAACCTTTATATAAAAACTAAGTTACTAAAAAATAATTTTGTGTGCTTATGTGGTTGTCAATAAAATATAAAAATCAGAAATATTTCTAACTCTTTAAAAGTCATTTTTATTATCAATTGATAAAATCAGATATAAATGCCTTTTTATATTACAATAAACTAAATGTTGCAGATAATGAAATTGTTTTCTTTTTAAAAAATTCTAAACCTTGGGATTAGACTATAAAGTAACCATGGGAAAGGGATTTATAGAAAGTTTTTTTTTTTTTTTTACATTTTAAAAGGATTTGATCTCAACATTATTTTAATGTACTTAACCAATTACAAGATGTTTTCTGGGTTACAAAAGCCATTATTTTTAGAAATGAAAAGGAAACTATGTGTTTCCATAGATCCAACAACACAAATTTGAGAAAAGTGTATGTTAATAAGGTAAAGACTCTAAATTGAAAGTACAAAATGCCTTGAAATATTTGTAAAAATCATTTTAAGTTGTATGTGCAATTAGGCAGCACAAATCTTTTATTTTTCTCTTGAACTGGGAAGTTTCAATTGCATACCAAAAAATGATGCAAGGCAATAATAATGCACATCATTGCATTTAATTGAGTGCTTAACATGCATTCCTTGAAAATCTAGCTTAAAGGTTTTATAATGATCGAAATGCAGAAAAAATTAATATATCTAAATTTCATCATTTTCTCATCTCTTCTAGAATGTATGGTAGTTTCCAAATAATTTCTATAATTAAAAAATATCACTAACCTTATAAATATATATCCAATTTCTCATTAAAAATAACATTATATGGCCAGGAGTGGTAGCTCATACCTGTAATCCCAGCACTTTGAGGGGTTGAGGTGGGTGGATCATCTGAGGTCAGGAGTTCTAGACCAGCCTGGACAACATGGTGAAACCCTGTCTCTACCAAAAATATAAAAATTAGTCGGGTGTGGTGGCACACACCTATAATCCCAGCTTCTCAGGAGGCTGAGGTGGGAGAACCACTTAAACCCAGGCAGCAGAGATCGCAGTGAGCCCAGATTGTGCCACTGTACTCCAGCATGGGCATAGAGGGAGAGTCTGTTTCAAAAACCAATAAATACATAACATTTAGTTATGACATCAAATTGAGGAGGGCTGGCATCTTTATTTCAGAGATAATCAAAGAAATAAAAAGCTAATTATAGTTTAACTGAATTAATGTTCCCTTTTTGAAAATTTTATTAATGGTGATAATTTTATAGATATAGATAAATTTCAGTATGATTATTAAACTGAGGTAGTAACTATTTGTCAATAGTATATAATACTTTTAAAATTTTTATTGACTATGCTATACTTCCTGGGTGCTTATAGTAATCCCTGGGAAAGCTACAGACATTCTTTTAAATTATAGAAAATTATGTGAATGGCTACACTCTACAGTCTACATTACCAGGCTCTTTACAGGCTCACAGGGTGTAGGATTTTTCCCTGCATTTCCCTTCCTTCCCCTTCCCCTCTCCCTTCCCCTTTTCCTTCCTTCCTTCCTTCCTTCCTTCCTTCCTTCCTTCATTCCTTTCTTCCTTCCTTCCTTCCTTTCCTTCCTTCTACTTATTCCTTGATTCACGCACTTATTCAACAAGTATTTATTGTCTAATATGGGAAAGGCATTGGACAAATTACACAGGGACAAAACAAGAGTCACAATGCATCTCCTGTCCTTAAAAACCTTACAGTCTAAGAAGTAGACAATTAACCATTAATTTCAATAGAGTGTTATAAGTGCCAGCATAAGGGTAAACACAGATGCAGTTAGAGTTCAAAGCAGAAGGAACAATATTAAAAGATGGTTTCCCCAAGGATTTACTTCCTTCCACATTGAGATTTAAAACAAGAGAATTCAGCTAGACAATGATAGGATTGAGAGAATGAACAGAGTCAAACAGATATTATATTATGAGGGAACAGTATTTATAAAGAGCTAGAAGAATGAAAATATGTGGCACACTCTGCTGTCCTTAGGTTGTTTCAGGTGGTTAGAGTACAGAGTCAGAGGGAAATGGGAACAAGAAAGAGGCTGGAGACAGACACAGGGCAAATGTATAGAAACTTGTACTACCATCTATTTAAGATCAGGTTCTTCCTACCCATCGACGCCCTTTCCTCTTCCTCTACATTTGAGCCCAGTGTTTTTGGTTTAGTGAGTTGGTTTTTAAAAACATCTATTTATTATACTTTAAGTTATAGGGTACATGTGCAGAACATGCAGGTTTGTTACATAGGTATACACGTGCCATGGTGGTTTGCTGCATCCATCACCCTGTCATCTACATTAGGTACTTCTCCTAATGCTATCCCTATCCAATCCCCCCACCCCCTGCTAGCCCTCCCCTAGCCACTCACCCCTCAACAGGTCCCAGTGTATGATGTTTCCCTCTCTGTGTCCATGTGTTCTCATTGTTCAACACCCACTTATGAGTGAGAACATGAGGTGTTTGATTTTCTGTTCTTGTGTCAGTTTGCTGAAAATGATGGTTTCCAGCTTCATCCATGTCCCTGAAAATTTTATTTGTTTTTGTTTTTATTTAGTGTTTTCAGCCTTGTCTATTTCTGGATTCTTCTCTCTTGCCTATGCAGCCATGTAAGTCATTCTCTTATGAATTTAACTTAATTTTCTCTAAACTGCATGAACGAGAACAAAATTAAGACATTTAAAAATGAAAATAAAAATTAAAAAAAATTTTGAGACTCTCAAATCCTGAATCTTATTGAGGCAGTTTGCAGAAGGTAGAGTTTAATAATAATTAAAAAACAATGTCTGGGAGGGGTGGCTCATCCATGTAATCACATCACTTTGGAAGGCCAGGTGGGTGGATCACCTGAGGTCAGGAGTTTGAGACCAGCCTTGACAACATGGTGAAACTCGATCTCTAGTAAAAAATACAAAAATTAGCTGGTGTGGTGGCACAAACTGTATTCCCAGCTACTGGGGAGGCTGAGGCAGGAGAATCACTTGAACCTGGGATGCAGAGGTTGCTGTGAGCCAAGATCACGCCACTGCATTCTATCCCTGGTGACAGTGTGAGACTACCATCTCGAGAAATAATAAAAACAACAACAACAATGAAACTTTTTTAAGAAAAGATAAAAGCAATGTCAATTAGGAAAGTCTAATGAGCAGATAAAGTTGCGTCCAAAATATTAACCTGGGAATAAATATAAATAAACATTTATTGTGTAAATGAATAATAAATTGTCTTAATAAGGAAATTAGTAAATAAGATATGCATAAAATGATGGAAGATTGAATATATGCCAGGAGAAGATCACAAAATCCCTAAACTGCTCAGGGAGAAGTTAAAGATATTGATTATACTTAACATCTGTCAGGTGAAATATGCATTCCACACTTTATTAATAATTCATAACTTCAAACCTTGCAAATAAAAGCATAATAAGGAAGCTCAACATTAATCATTCTAAACTGAGTTTCATCTAAAAATATGGCTTCATAAAGCAAAAATTAGGAAAAATGAAAAAAGTAATCTATGTTCCTGAGATATTTAAATTATCCCTTCCAGCAATTGATACATGAGTCAGAAAATAAATAAGAAATATAAAAGATTTAAATAACATGATTAGCACAGATGGCTAAATCAATCTACTTAGAATTTGATTCCCCAAATCAGAGGAAACATTTTTGTCAAATGAAATATTTATGCAAATTTCCCATATATTAGAACATCAATTAAAACTTAATACATTTTAAACTATTCCTACCATAGAGACTAATTTTATAAACCTATCAGGATCACATTATCAATCAATTTTTTAAAATAACTTTAATATTAGATGAAGATGGAAGGGTTAATTGTCTCATCACTGTCTGGTTTTGCAAAGACACAGCTTGCCTTTTGGAAAGTTCCAAGAACATTGATTAAGGTTCAATTTGGCAAAACTACTCAAACAGAGATAGATCATGAGTATGTTTAGAAATCCCTATCATAAAGATTTGATTTCTTCCTCAATTAATCCATGAGTGGATATAGTTTTGACCAAAATTACAACAAAAATTTTTAAGGAAATTAACCAGATAATCCTGAAACCCATATGGAAGGGCAAGAGTCAAGAAAAGCCTAGAACTCATAAGGAAATATAAGATCAGAGGATTCATCATCACAGATAATTAACACCCATTATGGAATTTCATTCATTTATTTATTTATTTATTTTTTATTTATTTATTTTTTTTGAGTCGGAGTTTCGCTCTTCTTACCCAGGCTGGAGTGCAATGGCGCAATCTCGGCTCACCGCAACCTCCGCCTCCTGGGTTCAGGCAATTCTCCTGCCTCAGCCTCCTGAGTAGCTGGGATTACAGGCACGCGCCACCATGCCCAGCTAATTTTTTGTATTTTTAGTAGAGACGGGGTTTCACCATGTTGACCAGGATGGTCTCAATCTCTTGACCTCGTGATCCACCCGCCTCGGCCTCCCAAAATGCTGGGATTACAGGCGTGAGCCACCGTGCCCGGCCCCATTATGGAATTTTAATGATGCAGAAGTGGAGCATTCGGATGATGATAGTCAAATAGATCAAAGCAAAAAGTGAATGGAAAAAGATGCACCAACATAGAGACCTAGTACGTGACAGAGACAGCATTAATTATAAATATATAATGAAAGTCCATCAGTGAATTATTGTAATAATTTGTTTTCTATACCATAAAAAAATGCAACTGGAACCTCACTTCACATTATGCCCATACATTAATTTCATATTAATTATGCATTACATCTGGCAAGTGAAATATGCATTCTAAAAATTATAGAAATAGCTTTTTCCTTCCAAATTTGTAAAGAGAAGGCAGAATGAGAAAAATAACCCTCCATTTTGAACATTCTAAATATAGTTTCATCTAAAACTATCACATAAATATGAAAAGCAGAATTCTGAAACATTGAGAATGAAATATTAGAAAATATTTATATAATCTCAGGGGTGAGAAAATTTATTAATCAAGCTCAGAAAAGGAAAAAGCACAAAGGAATGTATTTATATCTCATACTACATTAAACTGAAATGTCTCTTCATCAGAAGTTACCATAAAGAAAGGAAAAAAGATTGGATAAATTTTTAACATTTGTAACCAGAAAATATTTAGCATCCATCAGTGAGATGACACTATATAGGAGGAACATCATGAACAGGTTTTCACAGAAAAGGAAATACAAGTCACCCCCCAAAAGTCATTAAAATGTGCTCAGTTTCATTAATAACTAATAACAAACCATAATGAGATACAATTTTAAAAGTCTTATAATAGAGAATAATGTCTTTAGGTAGGAATGCAAATTGGCATAAAATTCATATATTATTTCCTTTTATTATACTATTATTTATTTTATCTATTTTCTTTTACAACAGTGAATGAGATATGGCAGAAAAAGAAAGCTTCGTCTACAGGAAGGATGAGTTATAATGAAAGGTCAGGTATTTCCAAGCAGGAGCATACTGCTGATTTCAGAGATGAAGGGAACCAACAGCTAGGGAATGCAGGCAGCCTCTAACAACTGAGTATGATCTCAGGCTGACAGGTGCCAAGGAAACAAAGGCTTCAGTTCTCAAATCATAAGAATTAAATCATATCAAAACTGAACACCTCAGTTAGAATGGGTACTATCAAAATGACAAAAAATAATAAATGCTGTTGAAGAGGCAGAGAAAGGAACTCTTAAACACTGTTGGTGGGACTATAAATGAATACAGACACTATGGAGTGGAAATCACAGCATTATGGAGATTCCTCAAAAAAAAAAAACACTAAAAAAAGAATTACATATGATCCAACAATCCCACTGCTGATTATATATCCAAAGGAAAAGGAATCAGTATTTCAAAAAGATACCTGTACCTTCATATTTATTGCAGTGCTATTCACAAAACCTAAGATATGAAATCAACCTGTATCCATCAATGGATGAGTAGATAAGAAAATGTGAAACTTGATGGAATACTATTCAGCAATAAAAAGGAATGAATTCCTGTTATTTGCAGCAACATGGAGGAAACAGGATGGTATTACATCAAGTGAAATAAGCCTAGCACAAAGATGAATACCATATGTTCTCATTCATAAATGGAAGCTAAACAGGTTGCTCTCACAGAAGCAGACAGTAGAGTAGTGATAACTAGAGACTAGAAAGGGTAAGGGTTGGGGACAGAGAGAGACCTTGGATAGGAGATAAAAAATTACAGCTTACTAAGGGAAGTAAGTTTTAGTGTTCTTTAGCACTGCAGAGTGACTACAGTTAACAAAAATTCATTCTATATTTTCAACGAGGATTTTCAAAACCCTCTAAAGAGGAAGCCTTTGAAGGTTACCAACACAAAGAAATGCTGAATGTTACCCTAATTTGATCATTACACATTGTATACAGGTATCAAAATATCATATTAGACCCCCTATAAAAATGTACAATTATTATGGGTAAATTAAAACAAAAACTGAAGAAGCCTAAAAACAGTGTTATAATGGCCTCTCCAGACAGAACTGCCAGGCTATTAACACCCTGATTTTAGTCTTGCCAGACCTGGGACAGAGTAGCCACATGAGCCATGCTGTGCCCAGATTTCTGACTTAGGGAAAGGTTGAGATAATAAATGGGTGCTCTCTCAAGCTGTTAAATTTGTGGTAATTTGTTAGGCAGCAATAGAAAACTAATATAGGCAAATTGGCTAAATAGAGAAAATTGGCCAATTGCTATTTAATTATCGACAATGAGAAAGCTTTATTATTTATAACTCAAAACTAAAATCAGTATTTATTTTTAAATATAAAAAACTCACCTTTTTTGATAGAGAATTTAATTCATTTGTTGATGACTTTGTTTCCCTTATTACTTCAGTCACTTCCTCTTCCTTCTTCTCAACATCAATATTAACACTTATCACTGATGAAGAGTAATGACCAAATAGTTCATTAAGTCGATCTATCTCTCTCCTAGGGGGGAAAAAAAACAACACAGTTTATTTTAATTACATTAAAAGAAAAATTATATTTTAAATTATACTTAGGCCAGGCTTGGTGGTTCATGCCTTCAATCCCAGCATTTTGGGAGGCCAAGGTGGCAGATTGCTTGAGTCCAGGAGTTCAAGACCAGCCTGGGCAACATGGAGAGACAAAGTCTTTTCAAAAATAAAAAATTAACAGGCCATGGTGGCACATGCCTGTAGTCCCATCTACTCAGGAGCCTTAGGTGGGAGGATTCATTGAGTCCAGGAGGTTGAGGCTGTAGTGAACTGTGATGGATCCACTGTACTCCAGCCTGGGTGACAGAGTGAGACCCTGTCTCAAAAAAATTAAATAAATAAGTAAATAAATTATACTTAAATTAGCTTTGACTTAACAGTATGAATAAATGGAAATCCATCCCAAAGTAACTTGACAATTCCTAAAAAACTACTCCTTAGATATAAAGTAAATAGTAGGAAAAAAAGTCATCAATAGTACTGTTTCCAAGGGAAAACATAATTGAGAGAAAAATCGATTATAAGTGCTTTCAAATAAACTGTCTTTGAATTTGATTACAGGTAAGATATTTAAGTACTTTTAATTCAGAAGTTAGGTAATACAGGAATGGAAAGGTAAAAAAGAAAAAAATGAAAAAAGAAGAGAAAAGGAGGCAGAAGTGAAAAGACCAAGCAGTTATAGCTTTCACAGCCTTAGAGATAAAGGAAATTGTAGCTTAGGAAAACATGGGGCTTTTTAAAAAGCAGTAATAAGGAGTTATTAGTTCCTATATGACCCTCCACAGTCCCTTATCTAATCTAGTAGATAGAAATCATATTCCAAATATAAAATTATCTTTACATACGGTTATGGTTGTTTAATGTAGCAAAAAATCACAGTGAGAAAATGATAAAATTACCATTTTCATAAAACATCAGCAAATAATACAGATAATTGGAACTTTTTAAAGACACCTTAAACAAAATAGTAGACTAGGAGAATTATTTGAAACCCACATAAGAGATTTCCATGTAAGAAACTCATATAAGTCAACATGTAATAGAAAAATTATTCAATAGACAAAAGTGCAAAGAATATGAACAGGAAATTCACGAGAACATGAGTGCCAATCACCAATAAATATATGCTGTGCTTAATAAATTGGTCCCGATTCTTATGCACCAACCCTGATTCCAGCAGTATAGTCAAATGAAACTGAAATCTACAATCTCACTATAGAAATGAAAATTAAAAGAACAAATAAATAGGCAAAAACAAGATTCTTTACACTTCCATGTCTGCAGAGTATAGGATTACCTGGCAGAATCCTAGAAGGCAGTTAGGCAATAAGAGTTAGGTAGACTCAGCATTCAAAATGTATAAGTTTGGTTAAGCTTCCTTTGCCTTTAGTTCAGAGAATACACTATAGACTTTTGCCTGAGTGGCAGAGAATTGCCCACTGTCATGCAATTTGGGAGTTATTATTTTAGTGGTTCATTTATTACCATTTCTTGATGAAGTTGATGCCACTAATTCCTCAGCCTTTTGAGAATTTTCCAGAGAAGGAGTTTATACTATGCTTGTGTCTACTGCTAATATAAATTTTATCATTGTTACATTAGATAAATCAGAATAAATTTAGAATAAAATGGGAAGAATCGCTCTACCTTTTGTTAAAAATTACTATGCAAACTCTGCAATCAAGAAAGTGTGATTTTGGCAGAGGGATAGATAAACAGATCAATAGAATGGTCATAGAGGACCCAGAATAGAGCTACACAAAAATGTCAAACTGATTTTTGACAAAGTTACAAAATCAATTTTATGAAAGCAATGTAACATATGGTGATGAAACAATTACATATTCATAGGCAAAAAAGTGAAGCTCAAGCTAAATCTCACATTTTACACACAATGTAACTAAAAATGGTTTATATAACTAAATATAAATTGTAACCCTATAATATTTTTAGCAAAAATATTTGTCGTGATAGGATTAGGGAAAGATTTTTTGTGTATGACACCAAGCACATGATGAATAAAAGAAAAAAAGTGATACATAGAATTTTAGAAAAATTAAGAACTTCTGCATTATAAAACACCCTCAAAGACAAAAAGACAAGATTTTACTAAAACATAGAATATATTTGCATATTACATATCTGATTAAAAACCTTGTATTTTCAAAATTAAAGAATTTTCTACACACAACTATAAGAAAACAAACATTACAATGGGAAAATGGCAAAATACTTGACCAGACATGGTATGAAAGAGAGAATGCAATAACAATTAAGCACATAAAAAGATGTACATCACAATTTGTCACTAGGGAAATGCAAATTAAAACCATAATGAGATAACACTACAAACCTACTAGTCCAGGCAGAAATTATTATTTTTTTAAATAGCATTCTCTTGTAGAGAAACTGGATCTCTCATAGATTGCTGGCATTCAGATAAAGTGGTACAGTCATTCTGGAAGACCAGTTTGGCAGTTTTTTATCAAATTAAATTTACACTTAACATACATCCCAGAAATCACACTCTTTGATATTTATCCCAGAAAATGAAAAAATTATGTTCACAGAAAGATGTCTACATGAATATCCATGGCAACTTCATTCACCGTAGCAAATAACTGGAAACCAACTAAATGTTCCTCAAAGGGCAGATGTTTTGAAAAGCTCTGGTACATCCATACAATGGAGTCCCATTCAGTAACAAAAAAGGAATGAACTCTTAATACCTTCAAAGACACAGATTGATCTCAAGTTCATTATGCTTAAAGAAAACCTCAAATCAAAAGTTAAATGTTATAGGATTTCATTTACATAGCACTCTTTAAATAGTAAGACAGGATGGAGAAAATAACAGGGGTTGTCAGGAAACAGAGAATGGACACTAGGTGTTAACAAAAGGGGTAGCATGAGGAATGAAACTAGTCTGTATTCTGATTGTGGTGATAGTTACCAAATCTATATGAGACAAAATGGCATAGAACAATAAACACACAAACACATACATGAAAGCATGTTAAAAAATCATGAAATAATTAGGCTTGTCTCAATTTCCTGGTTTTAATACTGACAACAAGAACAGTATATACAATACAAAACATTCCCATTGGAAGAAGTTGGGGAAGGGTACACAGGACTCTAAGTCTAAACTCCTATAAGTCTATAATTATTTATGAATAAATATTGAAAAAGCAAAATATTAGATGTCACAGACCTGCATACTTATCAAGACTGATATAACACACAGAAAATATGAATACAATATATTTGTTAAAGCAATCAATCTGTAATTAAACAGTTCCCCTTCCCTAAACACATGCACAAATCCAGGCACAGGTCACATATATATTACTTCAGAAAAAATATCAAGAAAGACACTTAGCTAAGCAATTATAAGCATTATAACAAAATATGAAATGAGAAAATTACATGACATTAGCTTTTATGATTATAAATAAAATTATCCTAAACAAAGATCAGCAAATTGAATCACAGATTTATCCAAAAGAAAATACAGTATGAACAAGTGGATTTATTCTAAAACTACCATGTTTCTCTAACATTTGAAAATTAATTTAATTTGCCACATTAACAAAATAAAAAAAGTACAATCATCTTAATAAATGTAACAGATAATAACATTTAAAACTCATTTATGAATTCTATTCAGGCCGACTAGGAATAAAAGGAAAATTTAATTAATATAGTAAATAGTATATGCAGAAAACCTACTTCTATCATAATAATTAATGGTGAAATATTGAACTGCTTCCCATTTGAGACAGAAAAAGATTTTCATCATTAGCCCTTTTATTCAACAATTAATAAAGTATTTAGCTAGGAATAGGAGACAAGAAAAAGAAGTAAAATATATAAAAGCAATGGCAACAAAAGCCAAAATAGACAAATAAGATCTAATTAAACTAAAGAGCTTCTACACAGCAAAATAAACTATCATCAGCCTGAACAGGCAACCTACAGAATGGGAGAACATTTTTGCAATCTATCCATCTGACAAAGGGTTAATATCCAAAATCTACAAAGAACTTAAACAAATTTACAAGAAAAAAACAATCTGAATCTGTCAAAATTGGGCAAAGGATATAAACAGACACTTCTCAAAAGAAGATATTTATGTAGCCAAAAAACATATGAAAAATAGCTCATCATTACTCGTCATTAGACAAATGCAAATCAAAACTGCAATGAGATACCATCTCATGCTAGTTAGAATGGTGATCATTAAAAAGTCAGGCAACAACAGATGCTAGAGAGAACGTGAAGAAATAGGAACGCTTTTACACTGTTGGTAGGAGTGTAAATTAGTTCAACCATTGTGGAAGACAGTATGGGGATTCCTCAAGGATCCCGAACTAGAAATACCATTTGACCCAGAAATCCCATTACTGGGCATATACCCAAAGGATTTTTATAATCATATGCATGCCCATGTTTATAACTATGCTATTCACAACAGCCAATATATGGAATCAACCTAGGCGTCCAGATGACTGAATAAATAAAATGTGGGATGTATACACACAATGTAATACTATTCATCCATTAAAAAAATAATGAAATATTGTCATTCACAGCAACATGGATGGAACTGGAGAATATTATGTTAGTGAAATAAGACAGTAACAGAAAGTTAAATGTTGACTGTTCTCACGCATGTATGGAAGCTAAAAATTAGTTGATCTCAAAGAAGTAAAAAGTAAAACAGAGGATATTGAAGGTTGCAAAGTGTAGGGGAATGGGGGGATAGAAAGAGATTTTTCAAAGGAAACGTAATTACAGTTAGATAGAAGGAATAAGTTCTAGTGTTCTGTACCAATGCAGAATGGCTATAGTTAACAATAATATATACCTTCAAATAGTTAGAAGGATTTGGAATGTTCCCAATATGAGAAACAATAAATGTTTGTGATAATAGATATGCCAATTACCCTGATCTAATCACTGTATATATTATGAGTATTAAAACATCACTATGTACCCCATGTATACATTTTCTATATGTTAATCTTTAAAGTTTATAAAGAAATAAACTATTAAGCCATAGAAAAACAAGGAGAAAATGTAATGCATTTTACTAAGTGAAAGAAGCCAATCTGAAAAAGCTAAATCCTGTATGATGTCAACTATATCACATTCTTAAAAAGGCATAACTGTGAAGACAATGAAAAGGTCAGGAATCACCAGGAATTAGGTAGGAGAAGCAAGGAATAAGTAGAGCAAAAAGGATTTTAGTGCAGTGAAACTATTAGAAAATATTATAGTTGTGTATTCATGTCGTTATACATTTGGCAAACCCATAGAATGTACAACATCATGATTGATCTCTATTGTAAACTATGGTCTTTGGGTGATAATGATGTGTCAATGTAGGTTCGTTGTTGTAACAAGTGCACCACTTGGATGTGGGATGTGTGGTATGGGATGCAAACAGTATGGGGAGTGGGGAGTAGAGATATAAGGGAGCTTTCTAAACTTTCCACCCAATTTTACTGTGAGCTCAAAACTGCCCTAAAACATAAAGTCTATTTTTTTAACAAACAAACAAAAAAAAGAATTAAAAAAATATGAAAGAAGTTTAAAAGAAGATAGTTTTAATGGTAAATTAATGTATTAGTCTGCATCTTTTGAGAAGCAGACATCAAGAAAGCATTACAATTTCAAAGATATTTTTAGGGTAAATGCTTGTGAAAAAAGAAATTGGGAAGAGCAGCAGTCAGGGAACACTGCCAGTCTTCAGTTTAAGTCTGCCCCAGAGTAAATGAGAGAGGAAGGAAAGCTTGAAGTATTCTAGATTGCTATGCAGTTCATGGACTATGTGAAGAAGCCACTGGGAATCCTCAAAGTTGGCCACAGAGAATCTTATTTTTCCCAGAAGTATGCCTGCCTTAGTATACCTGAGGCATCAGCTAGGAAGAGTGCATTGTATTTCCATGGCAAAAAAAGCAGTGATGGATTTTGAAGTATAGCATCAGGAGGTTGCATTGGTTATCTGTTGCTGCATAAAATGTGTAACAAAACTTAGCTGCTAAATTGATTAATATTTATTTTCTCACAAGTTCTGTGACACCCTAAGTTCTCCAGCTCTGGGTCTTTTATCATGCTGCAATATCTTGAAGGCTTGACTGGGAAGAACCTGTTTTCTAACACACTCCAAATACTTCTGCTCTCACATTGCTGGTTGTTAACAGGCTGATTCTCAAGGGTGGTTGGATAAAGGCTTATGTTTTATCCCTACTCTGTAGACCTCTACATAGAGCATCTCAACATATGGCAGCTTGATTCATCAGAGCAAGTAAGCAAGATGGCAAGAAAGAGAATGCTAGCAAGACAAAAGTCACAAATTTTGCAAGCTGACCATAAAATTAAGTTCTATTACTTTTGCTTTATTCTGTTTATTAGAAGCAACTGAGTATAGTGCAAATTCAAGAGGAGGGGATTTTACAAAAGTGTTATTGTTCCCCAGTATAATGCCTAGATGACATAGCTAAATTTTGACCTTTCCCTAACTCTGCTTATCTTTTAAGAAACAGGATGCCTAGATGAAAAGTTCCCTTTGTAATTGGGCCAGCTGAGACTAGTTAGAACCAAGATGGTCAACTGTACTGAACAACTTCAAAAAGACCTCAAGCTTTATTGTAATGTCATTTTCATCTTAAATAACCCTATCACCAGCACCATGACAGTTCACATACCTCATGAAACAACTGGAAGACACCATAAAAGGACAAAAAGGAAGGCAGCACTTGAGTTCTGGGAAGTTTACTTCCCATTTCCAGAAAAGACATAAACATTCCTCCTTTTGATTTTAATGTTCAACCTCTTCATTAGAGAAATCCTGTATTTTACTCCCTTCATCCCTCACTAGTAGAGAAGTTGATTTGTGAGACTTGCTCCCACTTATCAATTCCATGTTCTGCACTGCTTGACACTTACTTTTGGTTTCATGTATTGGCTTCATGGCACCAAACAGGGAAGGACCCCATCTGCTGAAGATTAGCTTTCTCTGTAACAAAACTGGTGACATAGCATCTGAATTAGATAGTCCACTTCCTTATTTGAGAAGCTTTTTTACATGCTCGGGGACCCAGTAACTAGCATGTAAGGGGTTACAACAGCATCTGCTAGCAAAGGGTACACATTAGTCCTGACTCTGGGTACCAGGGATCAGCTTTGGAAAAGGTAATGTATTGTTGTGAGGTCATAAGCAGGCAGGCAAAGGGTTATATAGCTATACTGGAAAGAAACCCCAGAGCTAAGTATGATGGGGGCATTCACCCCAAATCAGGGTTGTGCACAGGGATGACTGGCAATAGGTCATGGTCCTGTGCTCAGTAGAGGTCCCTGCTGGAGTCCTTGAAAGGGCAAAGGAGAGATCAGTAGTTTTATTCTGAGTAGAGACTCTCTTAAGAGTCTTTGCAAATGTGATAGGGGAACCTAAGGGCTGACACTTTAGACTGTAGGATCAAGAAATGACCTGCCAGTAAGTCTTTTGTGTGTGAGTGTTCTTCTCTGTTTCTATTTACTCCTCATAGTGATTTTTCTCTTACGTCTGTGAAAACCTCTTTCATGACAATTTTCTTGCACCAGAGGAGCTTAAATTTGCCCTCTTCCAAGAAATACTTCCTCCCCTCTCCCTCCTCCTTCTTCTCCTCCTTATTGAAGCCCCAAGGACAAAGTGGCCTTGGCTTCTCCCCTATGAGGAGGATGATATAGAGTCTGGAAAGTTAAGGGGTCATTTTTGGGGGACTGGAGAAAATCTCCATTAGGAGGTTAAGACACCTAGGGGTGTACTTACCCAAGCACAACAGCTCTTCCTGTTGTTCTTGTGTAAGTCAGTCAAGTTAACAACAACAAAAAGACATTAAAACCATCTACAACTAGGCCAAGTGGTTGTACCAATTTAACCAAAAGGGCACAGACCCTCAGGGAATATGAAAATTATAAAACAGACCAGCCCTAAACTCACCCAGTTTTTACCCTTCCTAGGCCCTTTAGCTGCCATCCAACTTCTCTTGTTCTTCACTCTTAAACTGTCTGGTCTCTTTTATGTATAAGCAAATCGAGGTAATACAGGGATATAAACAGGTAGGCTTATACCCAGGAGATAACCATACTTACCTAAGACTAGCTAGTGGAAAATTTCACTCCTCTAACAGGCCTCATGTTTTCAAAGGTGTTCAAGCCAGAGTGACACCATTTTGACTGAGGGCTAGGAAAATGAGGCTGGGTCTTGCTAGGCTGCATTCTCAGAAAGTTAGGCATTCCTAGCCTCTAGATGTTTACAATTAAGAAAACAAACTAATAATGTTTACTACTAAACAGACCAAGATCTGGGAGTGTCCAGATATCCGATATCTGGCAAACAAAGGCATTCCTAATTTTGCTTTAATAATAATAATATCAATTCTTGCAAAATATAGTAATTAAGCAAA
This sequence comes from Cebus imitator, assembly GCF_001604975.1. NCBI lineage: Eukaryota > Metazoa > Chordata > Mammalia > Primates > Cebidae > Cebus > Cebus imitator. The sequence continues at coordinate 1,314,004 of NW_016107684.1, forward strand.
TTAATCCTTTATCACAAACCCTCGTAGGGTTTGCACATCTCCCCACATATACAAGCATTGTACCTAGGGTGGACACGTTCCTCCTCTTACTTTCAGAAACATCCTACTCTGTCTATGGAGTAGCTGTCCTTTCACCACTTTACCTCTCTTAATAAACTTTCTTTTGCTTTGCACTGCAGACTCACCCTGAATTCTTTCTTGCATGAGATCCAAGAACCCTCTCTTGGGGTCTGGATCAGGACCCCTTTCCTGTAACAATATCAATGCCCAACTTCAGATTAAGGAAGTTGTAGAAGACAGACGTTCACCCCTCAGCACCTTTCAAGAATTGGGAATGAATACTATACAGAAAAGGGGAATTTGTTACCCAGCTACGTGACAGCTGAATTTCTTCCCTGCCCTAACTCTGCCTATCTTTAAGAAACAGAACACCTGTGATAAAAAAAAAAAAATTCCCTCTGTAACCAGACCAGCCGAGACAGGTTTAAACCAAGATAGCTGACCAAATGAGGACTTCAAGACGAACTCAGTCTTCATTATAATCTCATTTCCATTTTAAATGACACTCCCAGCAGCACCATGACCATTGGCAATCCCTATGACACAACTGGAAGAAGACATAGGAGGACAAAAATGAAGCAGCACTCTGGCTCGGGGCAGTTTACTACCTATTTCTGGAAAACACATGAATATTTCCTCCCCTTGCTTTTAATATTCAACCTCTTCAGTAAAGAAATCCTATATTTTCACCCCCCTCACTCTTCACTAGTGAAGAAGTTGATGTGTGAGTTGTGTTACTACTTCTCAATTCCATGGTTTGCACTGCTTAACACTCACTTTGGGTTTTGTGAATTGGTATTGTGACTCCAAACAAGGAAAGATCCCATCTTCTGGGGGACTGGCTTTGTCAGTAACATGAATATCAGGAAGGAGAAGCTGAGATCATTGGAATCCATGTCAGATGCTGCTAACAACAGAGACCTTTTGTCAATTGCATTTCTTGTAGTCGGTGGTCTGCAAGGTGCAGTCACATGATCTTCATATTAAACTCAGAACAAAAGAAAATTATTTAAATAGATAATAAACCAGAAGTTCTTCAGAAGGCTTGAAAACAGAAAATATGAGAAAATGATTAAGAAATATAGAGTACACAATAAGAAAATCTAACATATGTTTAATTTGAGTACAAGAAAAAACAGAAAATGGGACCAAGGAAATGTTTGAAAAGATTATGACTGAGAATGCTCAGGATTAATGAAAAATCCAATACACAGAAATGAAGACTAACAGATCCCAATGGAATAAATAAAAATTAACACCTAGAGTATCTTGAAAAATAAAATTGATTAAATTCATAACAGAGATGGTCTTAAAAACAGGCAAAACAGACAACAGAAAAACTATATAGATTAGATGCATAAAACTGAAAGTCAAACGGTCAGCTTCCGTCTTAAAGGCAAAAATGAAAATTAATAGATTGTGAAATGTATTTAATATATGAAAGTCAACTAAGAATGACAAATTCTATGGAAAAAGAAAATATCCTTCAAACAAAAATTCAGAAAGTTTATCATCAGCAAAACTTCACTAAAGATTATGCTAAAGGATCTACTTCAGCCACAAAGTACTTATAGATGAAAAGCCTAACATACATAAAAATAGTTATTTTGTGGGTAAATTTAAAAAATAACTTTGTTTAAAACAACAATAATATACTTATCAGTTATACAATGAAATATTCAGCAACAGTAATAAATATTTAATTCAGAGGAAATGTAATAACTAGAGTAAAATTTTTCTTAGTTCCTTTTATTGTCCAGCAGGATAACAGTATCAGTTGTTTCTTTAGAGTCTGACAATGTAAGTTTGCATGTGGTAATTAATGGGATTTCCTACTAAAGGAATAGAAATAAAATTATAATAATCAAACTCAAGAAATGATAAAATTATAACAATAATCAACATGAAAAAAAGACAAGAAGTAAAATAAAGTTCAACAAATGGGGCAAACAGTAAGCTATGTGGTAGTTTATATCCAAATATATTAGTGATTCCTGAATGCACTTAATAGTCCAACTTTAAAATATTTTCAACCTGAGAATAAAATGTATCGACATGGGGTTTACAACAGATATATTTGAAATATAACAACTCAAATGTATTGAAATTTAATTAATTGAAAATGTTAATCAAAAGAAAGCTAGTACAACTATATTGATACCTTAATTGAGTTTAAGACAAAAATGTTCCAAGAGTCAAAGAAGGTCTATTCACAATGATACAAAAGTTTAGCTGGTATCCCAGTAAGATACAACAATTTTAAATTTACATGCAACTGAGAATATAGCCTCATTAAGAGAAAACTGATACATTAAAAATAATTATGTAGATGGATATACCACCATAGTGGGCAATTTTAGACCTTTCTCAATACTTGACAGAAAAAGTAAAACGAAAAAATTAATAAATAGAGCAATGCTTCTCAAACATCACCTTGGGATCTTTTAAAAGTGCAGATTCTCATTTAATAGGTCTGTGTTGAGACTGATTTTCTAAATTTTGAATGAACACCTAGATAATGTTAATGTTCTGGTATAAAGATTAACCTCCACGCTTAGTAAACTTGATCTAATGAAACAGTAACAACAGTACACTCAACAAATAAAGAATAAATGTTATTCTCAATTATGCAAGGAAACATGCCAAAAAATTAAGACTAAATGATTTTCATGGTTTGAAAGTATATAAATTTCCCTCACCAAAATACCATTCAACAGGAAAGCAATAATAAAAATTAATTAGAGTCCAACATAGAAATTTTTAAAATACGTATTTCTTAATAACTCATGGGTCAAAGAAGAAATCATGATGAAAACTAGAAAACATCTAACTGATCAAATATAACTAATCAGGTGAGTTATAAAAGAGATTAATCAACTAAATAGATAATATTTACATATATGTTGAAATATACATTGGATGTGAGGAAATGTAAACACCTTAACAAATGAATATTATCTAGATTGTAGAATTTTGTGTAAATTGTATTGATTTTGCTTTTATTTATTTGACTCTAACTCCCATAATGATTATAAATTATTTTATACTAAAACATTCATCGATTTGAATACAGAAAATTTGTATTACACCACACAGAAACATAAAGAAATTATACAAAAGAAACTGAAAGAATATCAGAAAATATATATCTTTTAATCCACATATAAACAGTGATAATGCAGGTATGAATAATTTAAACTTTTAATTTTCTCTTTATCTAAATTTTCTATATAGAAATATACATTCCTATTTTTTTGGTCTTTTTACCCTCTACCTGTCACCTTATCTCTCTCCTCTCTGGGATCAAGCTCTCTTTACTTCATTGCCTCCAATTCACTTTTTATATGTGCAGATCATGCAGGTTTGTTACATAGGTTTACATGTGACATGGTGGTTTGCTACATCCATCCCCCATCATCTACATCAAGTATTTCTCCTAATGTTATCCCCCACCCATCCCCCCACCCCCTGCTATCACTCCCCTGGCCCCTTAATTTCTAAGTGCTATAATCAGCATTTGTGAAAAATTCTTACTTGTAGCCCTCTATGCTTTTTTCATCCTGGTCAATATCTTTATCCCTTTCTTCTTTAACTTGCCGAGCCTTCAATCTGACATTTTCACACACTTCTAAAACTTCTTCGAGTTCTTCATTAATTTTTCTGTGTAGGTCATTTACCTAGAAATAAAAATATTTTTGCTTGTATGTGCACTTAATGGTTAATTTAAAATAATAACAGTGTAGTATTGATTTGAGTTAAAAGTTTTTAGAAACATTTTCTTCCCACATTTAGCCTATTGTTTGGAAAGTGGAATTTCAGTCCTGACAGGCATTTATGCTGGGAATGTATAAATGTTACTGAAGAAAATAATTTCAATCTCTAAGTTAACATGTCCAGAGTGAAACCGTCTCTTCCCTCATAAAAAATTATTTTTATTCCTCAAGTAATACTTTATTATTTTAAAAAATCAGAAAAAAAAAATGAACACTGGCAAACAAAGTCACCTGTACTCCACTCCACCAAGAATACAATTATTCTGTGGTTGGTGCAAAATAATTGCACTTTTTGCCATTAAAAGTATGCACCAGGCCAGGCACAGTGGCTCACGCCTGTAATCCCAGCACTTTGGGAGGCCAAGGCGGGCGGATCACGAGGTCAGGAGTTTGAGACCAGCCTGACCAACATGGTGAAACACCATCTCTACTAAAAATACAAAAATTAGCCAGTGTGGTGGTGCATGCCTGTAATTCCAGCTACTCAGGAGTCTGAGGCAGGAAAATCATTTGAACCCAGGAGGCAGAGGTTGCAGTGAGCCTAGATCAGGCCACTGCACTCCATCCAGCCTGGGTGAAAGTGGGAGACTGTCTCAAAAAAAAAAAAGCATGCACCAACATAATATCTTAGTGTAATACTTCAAAATATTCAGTTTTTACTTTTTATTAACAAACATCATATTAATGTTCCTGTCTCCATCTCTTCTTTCTGTCTCTCTGTCTCTTTGTATATTGCTATATCACATTATTTTTACTTAATATTCCCTTATATCATACTTACTCATGATTTAACTCATTATAAATTTACCTCATCACATACTGTTTATGTGTCCCTCATACATATGTTGTTCATGTCAAACTGTGTGTAATTATATGAACATTATGCACAGTTTGGCATGCACAACACATGTATGAGGGACACATAAACAGTACTGTGATGAAGAACAATATAAGGAAATTGCACAATCTATAGTTATACTGCATGTTCTTAAATATTTTCTTCAAATGTACTGTTAAAACAGGATTTGCTGACTCATAAGGTATTAGCATATATTTTAACAAGTTTGATAAATGTTGGTTGCCAAATTACTCTCCAGAATAAGGAGTAACAATTTGTATTCTTACCAGTGGAAAAGAAGAAAGTCCATATTCCAAAACTCTTTCCAGCATTTTATATTACTTTTTTTCTAATAATATTATTTAAATTGACGGACCAAAAGGTTGTTGTTTACATTTTACTAGAATTTGATGGCTCTTTCTATAACAATTTTGAAATGATTGACATTATAATAGGCCTTTCTGTACTTGGATGTATTAGGTATCTATATTAATTGTCTCTATTTTCCTCAATAAGATTTCACAACCATAGTCTTAAATGTCTATACCTTTACAAATTTCTTCATGAATATTTAATGACTCTTGTTAGTTATAGGAATTTTGTGTTTATATTTTTAGCTATTTATTGAGAGTATGAAGAAGAACTTTATTGTGCTACTAAAGTATGTTGCATTGAGTGGTTTAGTTCTGATGAATACAAACTTATTTTGAAAACAGCGGTCTTTGATTTGGTGTTTTAATTATAATAATATTGAAATAATTTTATTTCACAATTTTTAAATGTATATCTTTTATTTCATTTTACTGTCCTATTATGTCAGCAAAAATCCCCAAAATGATGTTAAATTCTAACAGGATGTCAAGTTTACCTGATTTGTTTCTATTACTACAGCTTTAGTATTTTAATGATTAATAGCAATGCTATTTGTGTGAAATATTTATTTAAAGTATTTTTTAGGCCAGGCGCAGTGGCTCAAGCCTGTAATCCCAGTACTTTGGGAGGCCGAGGCGGGTGGATCACGAGGTCAAGAGATCGAGACCATCCTGGTCAACATGGTGAAACCCCGTCTCTACTAAAAATACAAAAAATCAGCTGGGCATGGTGGTGCGTGCCTGTAATCCCAGCTACTCATGAGGCTGAGGCAGGAGAATTGCCTGAACCCAGGAGGCGGAGGTTGCGGTGAGCCGAGATCGCGCCATTGCACTCCAGCCTGGGTAACATGAGTGAAACTCCACCTCAAAAAAAAAAAAAAGTATTTTTTAAATTTTAATTATTTATTATAATTGCCAGTTGTTGAATAATGAATACATCTTTAGCATCTTTGATAAAATTCTACTTTTTTTCATTGTTCTTCAGATTCTGGAGTACATGTACAAATCTTGCAGGATAGTTGCATAGGTACATACATGGCAAGGTAGCTTGCTGCCTCCATCCCCCCATCACTAATTTCTGGCATTTATCCCCATGTTATCCCTCCCAACCTCCCCACCCCATGCTGTCCCTCCCCTAGCCCCCGCAACAGATCCCAGTGTGTGATGCTCCCCTCCCTGTGTCCATGTGTTCTCATTGTTCAACACCCAACTATGAGTGAAAACATGGTGTTTGATTTTCTGTTCTTGTGTTAGTTTGCTGAAAATGGTTTCCAGATCCATCCATGTTTCTGCAAAGGACATGAACTCATTCTTTTTTATGGCTGCATAGTATTCCATGGTGTATATGTGCCACATTTTCCCTGTCCAGTCTATCATTAATGGGAATTTGGGTTGGTTCCAAGTCTTTGCTATCGTAAACAGTGCCGCAATGAACATATGTGTGCATGTGTCTTTATAATAGAATGATTTATAATCCTTTGGGGTCCAGTAATGGGATTGCTGGGTCAAATGGAGTTTCTATTTCTAGATCCTTGAGGAATCACCACACTATCTTCCACAATGGTTGAACTAATTTACACTCCCACCAACAGTGTAAAAGTGTTCCTATTTCTCCACATCCTCTCCAGCATCTGTTGTCTCCAGATTTTTTTAATGATCACCATTCTAACTGGCAAGAGATGGTATCTCAATGTAGTTTTGATTTGCATTTCTATAATGACCAGTGATAATGGGCATATTTTTATATGTTTCTGGCCTCATCTATGCCTTCTTTTGAAAACTGTACCCTTTGCCTACTTTTGAATGAGTTTGATTTTTACTTGTAAATCTGTTTTTTTTTTTCTGTGTAGATTCTGGATATTAGCCCTTTGTCAGATGGGTAGATTGCAAAATTCTTTTCCCATTCTGTTGTTTGCCAATTCACTCTAATAACTGTTTCTTTTGGTATACAGAAGCTCTGGAAGTTAATTAGATCCCATTTGTCTATTTTAGCTTTTGTTGCCAATGCTTTCAGTGTTTTAGTCATGAAGTCCTTGCCTAGGCCTATGTCCTGAATGGTTTTGCCTAGGTTTTCTTCTAGAGTTTTTATGGTGTTAGGTGTCATGTTTAAGTCTTTAATCTCTCTGGAGTTAATCTTAGTGTAAGGTGTCAGGATGGGGTCCAGTTTCTGCTTTCTGCACATAGCTAGCCAGTTTTCCAAATACCATTTATTAAATAGGAAATCCTTTCCCCACTGCTTGTTACTGTCAGGTTTGTCAAAGAGCAGATGGTTGGAGATGTGTGGCATTGCCTATGAGGCCTCTGTTCTGTTCCATTGGTCTATATATCTGCTTTGGTACCAGTACCATGCTGTTTTGATTACTGTAGCCTTGTAGTATAAAGTCAGGTAGCATGATGCCTCCAGCTTTGTTCTTTTTGCTTTTGCCTTGGCTATGTAGGCTCTCTTTTGGTTCCATATGAAGTTTAAGGTGTTTTTTCCAGTTCTGTGAAGAAGATCATTGGTAGCCTGTTGGGGATAGCATTGAATCTATAAATTACTTTGGGCAGTATGGCCATTTTCATGATATTGATTCTTCCTAACCATGAACATGGAATATGTTTCCAACTGTTTCTGTCCTCTCTTAGTTTTTGAGCAGTGGTTTGTACTTCTCCTTGAAGAGGTCCTATACATCTTTTGTTGGCTATATTCCTAGGTATTTTATTCTCTTTGTAGCAATTGTGAATGGGAGTTCGCTCTTGATTTGGCTCTCTGTTAGTCTGTTACTGGCGTATAGGAATGTTTGTGATTTCTGCATGTTGACTTTTGTATCCTGAGACTTTGCTGAAGTTGCTTATCAGCTTAAGGAGATTTTGGGCTGAGACAATGGGGTCTTCTAAATATACAATCATGTTGTCTCTCAGATAGAGACAATTTGACTTCCTCCTTTTCTAATTGAATACGCTTTATTACTTTTTCTTGCCTGGTTGCTCTGGCTAGAACTTCAAATACTACATTGAATAGGAGTGGTGAGAGAGGGCATCCTTTTCTAGTGCCAGATTTCAAAGGGAATGGTTCCAGGTTTTGCCCATTCAGTATGATATTGGCTGTGGGTTTGTTGTAAATAGCTTGTACTATTCTGAGATATATTCCAATGATACCTAGCTTATTGAGAGCTTTTAGCACAAAGCGCTGTTGAATTTTGTCAAAGGCCTTCTCTGTATCTACTGAAATAATCAAGTGGTTTTTATCTTTGGTTCTGTTTATGTGGTAGATTACATTTATAGACTTGTGTATGTTGAACCAGCCTTGCATCTCTGGGATAAAGCCCACTTGGTTGTGATGGATAAACTTTTTGATGTGCTGTTGCAACCGGTTTGCCAGTATTCTATTGAAGATTTTTGCATCTATGTTCATCATGGATATTGGCCTGAAACTTTCTTTTTTTGTTGAGTCTCTGCTGGTTTTGGTGTCAGGATGATGTTGGTCTCACAAAATGATTTGGGAAGGATTCCCTCTTTTCGAATTGTTTGGAATAGTTTCAGAAGGAGTGGTACCAGCTCCTCTTTTAATGTCTGGTAGAAAATGGCTGTAAACAAGACTGAACCTGGACTTGCTTTTGTTGGTAGGCTATTAATTGCTGCCTCAACTTCAGCCCTTGTTGTTGGTAGATTCAGGGTTTCAACTTCTTCCTGGTTTAGTCTTGGGAGGGTGCATGCGTCCAGGAATTTATCAATTTCTTCCAGATTTACTGGTTTATGTGCATAGAGTTGTTTGTAGTAATCTCTGATGGTAGTTTGTATTTCTGTGGAATTGGTGGTGATATCCCGTTTACTGTTTTAATTGCATATATTTGATTCTTCTCTTTTTTCTTTTTTGTTAAACTGGCTAATGGTCTATTTTGTTGATCTTTTCAAAAAATCAGCTGCTGGATTTATTGATTTTTAGAAGGGTTCTTTTTTGTGTCTCTATCTCCTTCAGTTCTGCTCTAATCTTAGTTGTGTCTTGTTTTCTGATAGCTTTTGAGTTTTTTTGATCTTGCTCCT
>NW_016107684.1:1323142-1393079 GCF_001604975.1 Cebus imitator
CTTGCTTCTCATGTGGGCATTTATTGCTATAAATTTCCCTCTAGACACTGCTTTTAATGTGTCTCAGGCATTCTAGCTTGTTATGTCTTTGTTCTCATCTGTTTTGAAGAACATCTTTATTTCTGCCTTCATTTCATTGTTTATCCAGATGACATTCCGAGCCAGTTGTTCAGTCTGCATGAAGTTGAGTGGTTCTGAGTTAGTTTCTTAATCCTGAGTTCTAATTTGATTACACCGTGGTCTGAGAGAGTGTTGGTTATAATTTCTGTTCTTTTGCATTTGCTGAGGAGTGTTTTACTTCCAATTATGTGATCAATTTTAGAGTAGGCGTGATGTGGTGCTGAGAAGAATGTATATTCTGTGGATTTGGGGTGAAGAGTTCTGTAGATGTCTATTAGGTCTGCTTGATCCAGATCTGAGTTCAAGTCCTGGATATCCTTGTTAATTTTCTGTCTTGTTGATCTGTCTAATATTGACAGTGGAATGTTAAAGTCTACCACTATTATTGTGTGGGAGTCTAAGTCTCTTTGTAGGTTGTTAAGAACTTGCTTTATGTAACTGGGTGCTCCTGCACTGTATGCGTATATATTTAGGATCATTAGCTCTTCTTGTTGCATTGATCCTTTTACCATTATGTAATGCCCTTCTTTGTCTCTTTTGATCTTTGTTGGTTTAAAGTCTATTTTATTGGAGACTACGATTACAACTCCTGCATTATTTTGCTCTCAATTTGCTTGCTAAATCTTCCTCCATCCCTTTATTTTGAGCCTATGTGTGTCTCTGCATGTGAGATGGATTTCCTGAATACAGCACACCAATGGGTCTTGACTTTTTATCCAATTTGCCAGTCTGTGTCTTTTGATTGGGGCATTTCGCCCATTTACATTTAAGGTTAATATTGTTATGTGTGAATTTGATCCTGCCATTTTGATGCTACCTGGTTGTTTTGCACATTAGTTCATGCAGTTTCTTCATTGTGTCGATGCCCTTTACCATTTGGTACATTTTTGGAGTGGGTAGTACTGGTTGCTCCTTTCCATGTTTAGTGCTTCTTTCAGGAGCTCTTGTAAGGCAGGCCTGGTGGTGACAAAATCTCTCAACAATTGCTTGTTTGTAAAGGATTTTATTTCTCCTTTGCTTATGAAGCTTAGTTTGGCTGGATATGAAATTCTAGGTTGAAAGTTCTTTTCTTTAAGTATATTGAATACTGCACTGCAAAAACATACCAAATTGTAAAGACCATTGAAGCTATGAAGAAACTGCATCTACTAACAGGCAAAATAACCAGCTACCATCAAAATGGCAGGATCCAATTCACATATAACAATATTAACCTTAAATGTAAATGGGCTAAATGCCCCAATTAAAAGACACAGACTGGCAAACTGGATAAAGGGTCAAGACCCATTGGTGTGGTGTATTCAAGAGACTCATCTCACGAATGCAAAGACACATATAGGCTCAAAATAAAAAGAAGGAGGGATAATTACCAAGCAAATGGAAGGCATAAAAGAAAGCAGAGGTTGCAATTCTAGTGTCTCATAAAACAGAAATTAAGTCAACAAAGATCAAAAGAGACAAAGAATGGCATTACATAATTGTAAAGGGATCCATGCAACAAGAAGAGCTAACTATTCTAAATATATATGTACCCAATACAGGAGCAACCCAGATTTAGAAAGCAAGTTCTTAGAGACCTACAAAGAGACTTAGACTCCCACACAATAATAGTGGTAGACCTTAACATTCCACTGTCAATATTAGATAGATCAACAAGACAGAAAATTAACAAGGATATCCAGGACTTGAACTCAGATCTGGATCAAGCAGACCTAATAGACATCTACAGAACTCTCCACCCCAAATCCACAGAATATACATTCTTCTCAGCACCACATCACGCCTACTCTAAAATTGATCACATAATTGGAAGTAAAACACTCCTCAGCAAATGCAAAAGAACAGAAATTATAACCAACAGTCTCTCAGACCACGGTGCAATCAAATTAGAACTCAGGATTAAGAAACTCACTCAAAACTGCACACACTCAAAAAAATTGAAGCTGAACAACCTACTCCTGAATGACTATTGGATAAATATGAAAATGAAAGCAGAAATAAAGATGTATTTTGAAACCAATGAGAACAAAGACACAACATATCAGAATCTCTGGGATATATTAAAAGCAGTGTCTAGAGGGAAATTTATAGCACTAAATGCCCACAAAAGAAATAAGGAAAGCTCTAAAATTGACACCCTAACATCACTTTTAAAAGAACTAGAGGATCGATAACAAACGAATTCAAAAACTAGCAGAAGACAAGAAATCACTAAATCAGAGCAGAACTGAAAAAGATAGAGACACAAAAAACCCTTCAAAAAATCAATGAAGCCAGGACTGGTTTTTTGAAAAGATCAACAAAATAGATAGACTACTAGCCAGATGAATAAACAGGAAAAGATACAACAATTAGATAGATGCAATAAAAAATGATAAAGAAGATATCATCACCAATCCCACAGAAATACAAACTACCATTAGAGAATACTATAAACCACTCTATGCAAACTAACCAGAAAATCTAGAAGAAATGGATAAATTCCTGGACACTTTCACTCTCCCTAGACTAAAGCAGGAAGAAGTCAAATCCCTGAAAAGACCAATAACAAGGTCTGCAATTGAGACAGCAATATTAATAGCCTACCAAGCAAAAAAAAAAAAAAAATGTCCAGGACCAGAAGGGTTTGCAGCCAAATTCTATACCAGAGCTATAAAGATGATCTGGTACCATTCCTTCTGAAACTATTCCAAACAATAGAAAAAGAGGTAATCCTCCCTGACTCATTTTATGAGGCCAACATCATCCTGATACCAAAAGCTGGCAGAGACACAACTAAAAAAGAATATTTCAGGCCAATATCCCTGATGGTCATTGATGCGAAAATCCTCATTAAAATACAAGCAAACTGAATCCAACAGCACTTCAAAAAGCTTGTCCACCATGATCAAGTCAGCTTAATTACTGGGATGCAAGCCTGATTCAACATACACAAATCCATAAATGTAATCCATCACATAAATGGAACCAAAGACAAAAATCACATGATTATTTCAATAGATGCTGAGAAGGCTTTCAACAAAATTCAACAGCCATTTATGCTAAAAACTCTCAATAAATTAGGTATTGATGGAATGTATCTCAAAATAATAAGAGCTATTTATTACAAACTCACAGCCAATATTATACTGAATGGCAAAAACTGGAAGCATTCCCTTTGAAAACTGGCACAAGACAGACAAGGATGCTCTCTCTCACCACTCCTATTCAACATAGTATTGGAAGTTCTAGACAGGGCAATCAGGCAAAAAAAAAAAAGAAAGAAAGAAAGGGTATACAATTAGAAAAGGAGAAAGTCAAATTGTCTGTATTTGCAGATGACATGATTATATATTTAGAAAACCCCATCTTCTCAGCCAAAAATCTCCTTAAGCTGATAAGCAACTTCAGCAGAATCCCAGGATACAAAAGCAATGTGCAGAAATCAAAAGCATTTCTACATACAAATAACAGACAAGCAGAGAGCCAAATCATGAGTGAACTCCCATTCACAATTGCTACAAAAAGAATAAAATACCCAGGAATAAAACTAACAAGGAAAGTGAAGGACCTCTTTGAGAACTACAAATCACTGCTCAAGGAAATAAGAGAGAACACAAACAAATGGAAAAACATTCCATGCTTATGGGTAGGAAGAATCAATATCATGAAAATGATCATACTGCCCAAAGTAATTTATAGATTCAATGCTATCCCCTTCAAAATACCATTGAATTTCTTCACAGAATTGGAAAAAAAAAATTAAATTTCATATAGAACCAACAAAGAGCCCATACAGTCAAGACAATCTTAAGAAAAAAAAACAAAGCGGGAGGCATCATGCTACCTGACTTCAAACTATACTACAAGGCTACAGTAATCAAAACAGCATGGTACTGGTACCAAAACAGAGATATAGACCAATGGAACAGAACAGAGGCCTCAGAAGTAATGCCACACATCTATAATTATCTGATCTTTGACAAACCTGACAAAAAGAAGCAATGGGAAAAGGATCCCTATTTAATAAATGATGTTGGGAAAACTGTCTAGCCATATGCAGAAAGCTGAAACTGGATCCATTCCTTACACCTTACACAAAAATTACTTCAAGATGGATTAAAGATTTAAATGTAAGACCTAAATCCATAAAACCTCTAAAAGGAAATCTAAGCAATACCATTCAGGACATAGGCTTGGAAAAGGACTTCATGACTACAACACCAAAAGCGATGGCAACAAAAGCCAAAATTGACAAATGGGACCTAATTAAACTAAAGAGCTTCTGCACAGCAAAAGAAACTATAATCAGAGTGAACAGGCAAGCTACAGAATGGGAGAACATTTTTGAAATCTATCTATCTGACAAAGGACTAATATCTAGAATATATAAAAAACTTGAACTAATTTACAAGAAAAAAACAAACAACCCCGTCAAAAAGTGGGTGAAGGATATGAACAGACACTTCTCAAAAGATAACATTTATGCAGCCAAAAAACATATGGAAAAAAAGCTCATCATCAGTGGTTGTTAGAGAAATACAAATGAAAACCACAATGAGATACTATCTCACACCTGTTTAAATGGAGATCATTAAAAAGTCAGGAGACAACAGATGCTGGAGAATATGTGGAGAAACAGGAACGCTTTTACGCTGTTGCTGGGAGTGTAAATTAGTTCAACCATTGTGGAAGACAGTTTGGTGATTCCTCAGGGATTTAGAACTAGAAATGTCATTTGACCTAGCAATCCCATTACTGGGTATACACCCAAAGGATTATAAATCATTCTATTATATAGAGACATGCACACGTATGTTTATTGCAGCACTGTTCACAATAGCAAAGACTTGGAACCAACCTGAATGCCCATCAATGATAAACTGGATAAAGAAAATGTGGCACATATACACCATGGAATACTGTGCAGCCATAACAATGGATGAGTTCATGTCATTTGCAGGGATATGGATGAGGCTGCAAACCATCATTCTCAGCAAACTGACACAAGAACAGAAAACCAAACACTGCATGTTCTCACCCAAAGCAGAAGTTGAACAATGAGAACACATGGACACAGGGAGGGGAACATCACACACCAGGGCCTGTTGGAGGTGTGGGGGCTTGGGGAGGGATAGCATTAAGAGAAATCCCTAATGTAGATGATGGGGTGATGGATGCAGCAAACTACTATGGCATGTGTATAACTATGTAACAAATTTTCATTTTCTGCCCATATACCCCAGAACTTAAAATATAATAAAATAGCATACATTTAAAAAAAAATACAACTGAGCTTTGTGTGTTGAACTGAATCATGCAAGTTTGCTAAATGTGATTTTTAGCATTAAGAGTCTGTTTTGTGAATTCTTTGGGATTTTCTATTCATTAGATCATGTCTTCTGAAAATAAAATTTGACTTCTTTATTTCTAATTTCTATGCCTTATTTTTTTTACTTGCCTAACTACTCTGGCTTGAACTTTCTGTACAATGTCAAATAGAAGTAGTAAAAGTGGGTATTATTCTCTTGTTTATGATCCTACAGGAAAGTTTTAAGTCTTTCATCATTATGTTTAGTATTAGCTGTGAGATTTACATAAATGTCCTTATTCACAGTGAGCAATTTTTCCTCTTTTTCTAGTCTGTTGAGGGTTTTTATCATGTAAGAGTTTTGGAGTTTGTCCATTGTTGTTATCAACTAAGACAATCGTGTGTGTGTATGTGTCTGTGTGTGTGTGTCTTTCCTTTATTCTATTAATGTGGTCCATTAAACTGATTTATTTTCATATGTTGTATCACATATGTATTCCTGGGATAAATGCCATTTGGTCATGATGTATAATCTTTTTAGTCTGCTGCTAGATTTGTGTTGCTAGGATTTTGTTGAGAATTTTTGCATCTATATCCATAAGGTATATTGGTCTATAATTTACTTCATTGTGATATATTTATCTGGCTTTAGCAACTGGGTAATTCTGACATAGATGAGTTAGGAAGTGTTCCTTCCTCTTCTTTTCCTTTTGAAAGAGTTTGAGAGTTTGAGTGTGTGTATGTGTGTGTAATTCACTAGTGAATCCACTTGGTCCTGGGCTTTTTTTTTTGATTGGGGACGAGGTAGTTAATTACTTATTCAATCTCTTTACTTGTTATTCACTTCCTCAGATCTCCTATTTTTGCTTGATTCCATTTTATCTAGGTTATCCAATTTGTTGGCAAGAATTTTTACAGTCTCGATGTATGTATTTTTATTTCTCTCTGAGGAAGTATTTGGGCCTCTCAGTGCTCATAATTCTGCTTTTCATTTTTGAGTATTGTCAGTTATGCTCATTTTACCAAAGAAAAATGTGTTTACTTTTACTATCACTTTTCTTCTACCTTATAGTAGAGAGTTTTCATATTTTGGCTGCATGACATTTATAGCCTTTCTTAATAGCACCTCAATTTCATGATGGGGAATTACATTTTCTTGGGGAATCACTTTCCCTTGCATTGTAAACCCATAGTGGATGCTTTCATGGAGTTTATGGCTCACACTACAGAAGCCAAGAGGTCCAAACTCTCATTTTGACCCCTGGGATAGCTAGAAAGTCATCAGCTGACTTAAAGGCAGATAAGCAGAAGCACTGATCTAGGAATTTGAGATGCAATGGAGTAGCACAATAATTGTGAAATAAAAGAGGGGCAGTCATTGCATTAATGGTGACCATATTAGTCAGGCTTCTCTAGAGAAACAACCAACAGGAGAGAGGAAGATGTACGGGTGAGAGACAGATTGATTTTAAGGAAAAAGTTCATACTACTTTGGACATACAAGTCCAAAATCTACAGGGTAGGCTGGCAGGCTAATGACCCAGGGGAAAGTTGCTGTCCCAGTCCAAAAGTAGTGTGCTTACAGGATTCCTTCTTGCTCAGAGAAGGTTAGTTTTCGTTCTAAGGCTTTCTGTTGATTGCATGAAGCCTACCCACAATATGAAGAACAATCTGTTTTCTTATAAATCTAACAATTTAAATGTTAATACCATCCAAAAACTGTACATTTATTGAAACATCCAGAGTAATGTTTGACCAAATATCTGGGCACCATGGACCTATAAGTTGGCAGTTAAATTAACCATTATTGTGGCCCTGATAAGCTTTACACGAATGTTGCTTTTTTTTTCTTCTTTTTTTGGTCTGCTAGAATGAATTCTTTCCTCCCATTTACAGGTCTTATCTTCCAGCTGCTCAACAAGTCCACTTCACCCGCTTATAATATACCCAAGTTCAGTATCAGAGAGAAACACAGTAAAACAAAGGGATACCAATTTAAACATATATAGACCAATTTTTAAAGAATAATGATAAAAACGTCAACTAAATTGTGAGTTATACCAGTTAGGATTGAGTTTGGCTGTAAGTTACAGAAATAAACCAAGTAAGTTGTTTAAACAAGGTTGTAGTTTACTTTTCTCTCAAAAAAACATATCTGACTATTTTTTTGCTCTTCAGCCATCATGAATTGTGGCTTCCATCCCCAAGGTTGCTTAATGCTGTAAAATGGAAGTTAGAGCTGCAACTATCATATCTAGGTTGCTGGAAGTTTAGTAAATAGCTAATTTGGCATTTTCTTAACTTACAGCAACCTAGATATGATAGCTAAGGCAAATTGCCAAATAGACTGCCTGGCTGAGTCAGCCTATTTCAAAGAGCTTCCCTAGAAATCACAGCCAATAACTCCTACCTACATTTCATTAGAAATACGATAAGAAAAGGGAAATTGAGAAATATCTTTGAGCCTGACACATTGTCATCCAACTATTTAGGGGTCTATTACTAAACAAGAAGGACACTACTTGCATTCTCGCCCACAGTGGAGACATGAGACTTGAGTACTGCTGTTACTCCAGTAATATAAGTTATAGGCACTCTAAAGAATAACTTGGTATTATCTAATAAAATAGTAAATGTGTGTAACCCACAATCCAGTAAATATCCAACTAGGTATATAACCCCACTAGGAAAAATTCATATGCAGATAGAGAGGAAGGTATTCATGTGGGATTACTGCTTACAGTCAAATAAGCAGTTTTGTTGCCAGATATTGGAATCAACTCAGTTGATCAAGAGAAGATGAAATGATAAATGAAATAATAAGTAATTACATTGTGAAATATCTATTCGATGAAACAAGGCAAGTAAAATGAATAAACTAGATCTATACATATCAACAGTAGCTTGATTAAACTAAAAAAAATTGTCAGATTAAACAAGTTGCAGAATATTGCACAATGTATGGTATTGTTTGTATAATAAAAATACTATGTATTATTTATTAACACTCATACATGTACCTAATTATATAAATTTGGCTTATAAACACATGAAATTCATGATAAAGATTGTCTTTGGTAAAGGAGGAATGAAAATGGAACTGTTGAGGGGAACACAGGAGACATTTAACAACCTGTTTTATTTACTTTAAAATGTTCAAAAATAAATATAACACAAATTTAAATTTGTTCATTTTGTGATAATTATCAATAAATTATTTTCATATTCCATAAGATAAACATCTAATTAGCCATTAAAATACTTTATTTCATTTATATATTTTAATCAACAATAAAATTAATATGTTTTGCTTGCATTTTTGCTCAGCTTGATCATGGCTTTAAAAAAATATCCCCAGATTTTATTTTTCTGAAGTTCTTGTTTTGTTTTCCTTTGTTTTGAGACAGGGTCTCACTCTGTCACCCAGGCTGGATTGCAGTGGCACAATCATGGATCACTGCAGCCTCAACTTCCAGGGGTCACAAAATCCTCACACCTCAGCATCAACCTCAAGGGGTCAAACAATCTTCCCACCTCAGCCTACCAAGTAGCTGAGACTACAGGCACAAACCAATACATCTGGCTAATTTTTGTATTTTTAGTAGAGATGGGGTTTCAACATGTTGCACAGGCTGATCTCAAGCTCCTTGGCTCAAGCAATTTGCCCACCTCAGCTTCCCAAAGTGCTGGGATTACAAGGATGAGCCACCATGCCCAGCCTTACCTGGCTATTTTAAATCACCGAAATTTTACTAGTAGGTTGACTAAATTTGCTTAATAATCTTAAATATAATGGTGAGAGAAGAAGACATAGTTAAAATGAATACCAACAGTTGGTAATGTGTTGAGATAAAGAGTGAGTCAATTTTCAGAGAAATGAAACCTTTAACGCTGTGTTAATTTCTTATGGTTGAAAAACTTTTGCATAATAGTTTTAAGTAATAATTTATGAAATGCTCATGCATTCATTTATTCATTTACCTCCTTTCTTTTTTTATAACGGCTTTTCAGATCTTGAAGTTCCTGATTCCGCTTAGAGTCCAGTAAAGGGCCATATTCATTCATGTAGTCTATGTCTGCTTGAATCTTTACATTTGCTTCTTCTAATTCTGTCTTTTGTTTTTCAAACTGTTCTAGTTGATTAGCTTTATCTTCAAGATGCCATTGTAATTCTATAACATCTCTCAAATAGGCCTCATGTTCTAGATATAGAAGGATAAGAACAAAAGAAAACCTGATTAAAGGAAATATTTGATAATACATAAATATAAAACATTTTAACTTCAGGAATTCCTTATCTGTGACTCTTACTACTTCTAAAATAAAAGATAATATAAAACATATTGCTTTCTTAATTCATCATCAAAAGGATTAAAACATACGTTTCATAAGATAATAGTTATTTTAGTACAAATCCTGTTTATGTTGTATGATAAATATATATTTTCATTATTCTATAAAGTACTTGATGTAACTGCTTCAAACAGAGAACTGCAAGACTAGAGGCCTTCCAAAACCACCTAGAAGAAAAATGATGAAATAAGTCTTATAAATATCAGAACGAAAAGGCAAAAGTGATTATTATTTTCTTATTGATAGTATTAAATAGAAAAACACGAAATAGTGAAATGAAAATTATCGCAAATAAGATAGTTTATGTAAAAGTAATATAAAAAATGCTTACCTACACATAGAATATGTTGAAAACAGAACATCTCACAACAGCAAAACTAAAACATAAAGTAAATTACATAAATCTAGCAATAAACCTAACATGAACTGGGCAAAATCTTTAGGGAGAAAATGACAGAATGCCAGCTCATAATAAAAAAAAAGAAAGTATCTCAAAAAAAAAGAAAAAAGAAAAAAAAATGACAGAATGCTATGAAACAACACAAAAGCGAATTTGAATAAATTAATACATATAATTTTTCTGTATAAAAATATTTATATATAAGGAATTTCCTTATACTAATATTTAAATTTGATTAAATCCCAATGAACAGACCGGGAAATTTTTAGAAAAATTACATTAAAAGATTTTCTCATTATATTAAGTTTCTAGCATTAACTGAATCTTGCATTATTGGAATAAAACTAAGTGGGCTGGTTTATTTTCTTTTTAATCTTTTTAAAATAAATATTTTGATGGAATTTGATGTCTTTACTTGGGATTTTTTGCATTTATACTTGCAATTTTGCCCTGTAATTTTCTATATTTGTACGTGTGATTTATAATTGATAATGCTTCTTATATCAGCTGTAGTTTCTTTTGATTTCTTTTCTCTAAGATGTTGTGGAAGTTTGAAACTGCATATTAAGCCCCATGGTCCTACGTATATATTTATTTATTTTGTGGGGAAGGATTTTTAGTTATTAGGTGAAAATCATTCCTTTAATGACTATATACATATTTTGGTTATCTATTTATTCAGCAACCCATTTTTCCCTGTAAAGTTATTTAGTTTGTTAAAGTTTCAATGATATTCAAAGAAATTTGTTCTTAATGTTGTCATCACTATTAATCACTGCTACATCCCTATGTATTTTCATTCCTGATCTGAATCATTTATACATTCTCACTGTTTTTTTATTAACTTTGCCATTCGTTTTACATTATGCTCTTTTTAGTGAGCTAACTTCAGCTTTACATCTCTTCTGCATTATATATTTTTATTATTTTACTATTTTGTTATTGGATTTCTCCCTTTTCCTTTTTTTTTTTTTTTTTTTTTTTTTTTTTTTTTTTTTTTTTTTTTTTTTTTTTTTTTTTTTTTTTTTTTTTTTTTTTGAGATCGAGTCTTGCTCTGTTGCTCAGGCTGGAGTGCAGTGGCATGATCTCAGCTCACTGCAACCTCTGCCTCCCAGGTTCAAGTGATTCTCATGCCTCAGTCTCCTGAGTAGCTGGTACTACAGGTGTGCACCACCACACCAAGCTAATTTTTGCATTTTTAACTAATATTAAAGATGAGGTTTCACTATGTCACCCAGGATGCTTTTGATCTCTTGACTTCATGATCCACCTACTTCCCTGGGATTACAGGCAAGAGTCACCACACCCAACTGGGTTGTTTTTTGTTTTTTTTTTTTCCTTTGCTTTTTTTCTGACTTCTAAACTCACATACTTTGATAATTAAGTCCCTGTTTTTGATGTAGCAAAAGCTACTGATCTCTCTTTAATGATTTGGATTTTTCCATACATGTAACAATAATTTTAATAATTTTTAATGAAATACTTTTAAATATTTTTTATTTTATTGATACATGCAATTTTTATAACATCTTTCTTTGTTTTTTTACCCTCACCAACTAGACAGTAAGACTTTTGTTCTAAAGAGTCCGACAGTACCTTGTTAAATATTGCCATTATTACTTCCATGAAGATCTTCTATTAAATATTCATGATGACCTCTCATTCTATATTCCATGCTTTTAAATATTTTATTTGTATTTTTATTCTCCTTGTCTTGCTATGATGCATTCCATGCAATTTATTATTTATTTATTATCCTTGAAGTTCTGGGATACACGTGCAGAATGTGCAAGTTTGTCACATAGGTATACATGTGCCATGGTGGTTTGCTGCACCCATCAACCCTTCATCTACATAGCATTTTTCCTAATGCTATCCCTCTCCTACCCCCCCACCCCCTGGCCCCCGTGTGTGATGTTCCCCTCCCTATGTCCATGTGTTCTCATTGTTCAACTCCCACATGTGAGTGAAAATATACAGTGTTTGGTTTTCTGTTCTTGTGTTAGTTTGCTGAGAATGATAGTTTCCAGCTTCATCCATGTTTCTACAAAGGACATGAACTCATCCTTTTTATGGCTGTATAGTATTCCATGATGTATATGTGCCACATTTTCTTTATCCATTTTATCACTGGTGGGCATTTGCGTTGGTTCCAAGTCTTTGCTATTGTGAACAGTGCTGCAATAAACATATATGTGCACGTGTCTTTACCGTAGAATGATTTATAATCCTTTGGGTATATACCCAGCAATGGGATTGCTGGGTCAAATGACATTTCTAGTTCTAGATCCCTGAGGAATCATGAGACTGTCTTCCACAATGGTTAAACTAATTTACACTCCCAGCATAAAAGCGTTCCTATTTCTCCACATTCTCTCCAGTATCTGTTGTTTCCTGGCTTTTTAATGATCATGAGATGGTATCTCATTGTGGGTTTGATTTGCATTTCTCTAATGACCAGTGATGATGAGCTTTTTTTCATATGCTTGTTGGCCACGTAAATGTCTTCTTTTGAGAAGTGTCTGTTCATATCCTTTGTCCATTTTTTGATGGGGTTGGTTTTTTCTTGTTAATTTGTTTACGTTTTTTCTAGATTCTAGATAGTAGCCCTTTGTCAGCTGGATATATTGCAAAAATTTTCCGCATTCTGTAGGTTACCTGTTCATTCTGATGATAATTTCTTTTTCTGTGCAGAAGCTCTTTAGTTTAATTAGATCCCATTTGTCAATTTTGGCTTTTGTTACCATTGCTTTTGTTGTTTTAGTCATGAAGACTTTGTTCCTTAACAATACTGTTAACAGTATTGCCTAGCTTTTCCTTCCGGGTTTTTATGGTTTTCGGTCTTATGTTTAAGTCTTTAATCCATCTTGACTTAATTTTTGTATCAGGAGTAAGGAAGGGGTCCAGTTTCAGTTTTCTGCATATAGCTGGCCAGTTTTCCCAACATCATTTATTAAATAGGGAATCCTTTCTCTATTGTTTGTTTTTGTCAGGTTTGTCAAAATCAGATGGTTATAGATGTCTGGCATTATTTCTGAGGCCTCTGTTCTGTTCTATTGGTCTATATATCTGTTTTGGTACCAGCACCATGCTGTTTTTGTTACTATAGACTTGCAGTATAGTTTGAAGTCAGGTAGTGTGATGCCTCCAGCTTTGTTCTTTCTACTTAGGATTGTTTTGACTATATGGGTTCTTTTTGGTTCTGTATGAAATTTAAAGTACTTTTTTCTAATTCTGTGAAGAAAGTCAATGGTGGCTAATAGGGATAGAATTAAATCTATAAATTCCTTTGGACAGTATGGCCATTTTTATGACATTAAAATTTCTTCAAATTTTACAGTTTACTATTACTTCTCTTTGAGTCTCATAAACAATGTAAACAATTATTAAATTAATTTTAAGTAACATATTTTTCATTTGTGTATTTTGCTTTCTTTAAAAAAGTTTCTTATCCTTGCTTTTATTTTTAAACTTCTCTTTTTCTTTCTTGAAATGTATCCAATACTTATTTTATCATCTCAGAAATAATCCTACATCTGATACATTTTGAGTAAAATTCTGTGGTCTGTTTCTACTGATTCATACCCATTGACCCTGGATCTTTGTGTGTTTTACGATATCTAATATTGAGCAACTTCTCTTCTTGGAACTTAATCTGAGACGAATTTTTCACGTCTGGGTTGAAATTTTAGTCTTGCAGAGCAAATTTACCTTTGATCTTATCAGTGGCCTGACTTTACTACTAACCTACAGAACATTTAAATGACAGCCTCCACTTAACAATTTTTAAGCATAAAGACAGCAGGAATTGAAGAGTCACAAATCTATTTGAGATTAGCAAATTACAATACTCAGGAAGCATTGTTTTTCTACATTGTATAAGTGAAAGAAGCAAGTTTATTGGTTGTTGAATCTGAGCCACAGATTAATTCATGGTTTACTCTTAGGCTGACATTAAGACGACCTTTGGATTCTCATTTTTATATCCTGATCTCTAATTAGACTTGTCACTTTCGGTGAGACTTAAACTTTATTTCCAGTATCCTGTACCCTACACCTACATCAAAATTGTAACTCAAGGATTTTAAGGATTCCCCCAAGGCTATGTCTGACACTGATGTCTATTTATTTCCAGAAATTTCCATTCCAAACTTTAAATTTCAAATCATTTAAAACACACTGACAAGTTGTCAAGAACATAAGAAATGCAGTTGGCCATGCTGCATTTCTTACATTCTTGACAACTTGTCAGTGTATTTTAAATTATTTGAAAAATTAAACTACATGAGCAAATTTGACAACTGAAATAACTTTGATATTATTGGTTTATTTTCTGAATTAATAGTTAAAATCAATACCCTCTTCTCAACAACTCAGTAAACAACTAGCCAAAAAATTCTTAAGGAGATAAAACACTTGAACACAGCTTTCAACCAAATTGACCTGATATTTATAGAGGGACTACCCAGCAACAGGGGAATATATATTAATTTGAACAAAACAGAACATTCTTCTGGACAGATAAAATTTTAGAAAATTTATAAACTACAAATAATTTAAATATTAATGAAACATTTAGAAAATGTTTCTATGACCTTATAATATAATTTGAAGTTGGGTAATTTGATGCCTCCAGATTTGTTCTTTTTTCTTAGTCTTGCTTTGGCTATGCGGACTCTTTTTTGGTTCCATATGAATTTTAGGATGGCTTTTTTCTAGTTCTGCAAAGAATGATGGCAGTATTTTGATGGGAATTGTACTGAATTTGTAGATCGCATTTGGCCATATGGTCACTTTCACAATATTGATTCTACTCATCCACGAGCATGGGAGGTGTTTCCACATGTTTGCATTGTCTGCGATTTATTTCTGCAGTGTTATGTAGTTTTCCTTGTAGAGTTCTTTCACATCCTTAGTCAGGTATGTTCCTAAGTTTTTTTGTTTGTTTGTTTTTTGTTTTTTTTAGCAGCCATTGTGAAAAAGGTTCCCGATTTGATTGTCAGTTTGGCCGCTGTTGGTGTAGAGCAGAGCTACTGATTTGTGTTCATTAATTTTGTACACAAAATTATTATCCTGAAACTCTGCTGAATTAATTTACCAGTTCTAGGAGTTTTTTGGATGAGCCTTTAAGGTTTTCTAGGTATAGGATCATGTCATCAGCAAACAGCAACAGTTTGACTTCCTCTTTTCCCATTTGTATGTCCTTTATTTCTTTCTCCTGTCTGATTGCTCTGACTAGGACTTCCAGTACTATGTTGAATAGAAGTGAAAATGGGCATCCTTGTCTTGCTCCTATTCTCAACTTTTCTCTGTTCAGTATAATGCTGAAACAGCATGGTTTTGGTATAAAAACAGACACAGACAAATGGAACAGAATACAGAACCCAGAAATAAAGCCAAATACAGCCAACTGATCTTCAACAAAACAAACAAAACAACATAAAATGGGAAAGGACACCTTATTCAACAAATGGTGCAAGGATAATTGGCAAGCCACATGTAGAAGAATGAAACTAGATCCTCATCTCTCACCTCATACAAAAATAAACTCAAGATAGATCAAAGACTTAAATGTAAAACTTGAAACCATAAAGATTCTACAAGATAACACTGGAAAAACTCTTGTAGACAATGGCTTAGGCAAAGACTTTGTGACCAAGAACCCAAAAGCAAATTCAGCAAAAATAAATTTAAATAGATGGGACTTAATTAAACTAAAAAGCTTCTGCTCAGGAAAAGAAATAATCAGCCAAGTTAACAGACCGCCCACAGACAGAAAGAAAACTTTCACAAACTGTACATCCAACAAAGGACTAATATCCCAAATCTACAAAGAACTCAAACAAATCAGCCAGGAAAAAAAAAAAATCCATCAACAAATGCACTAAGGACATGCGTAGACAATTCTCAAAAAAAGATATACAAATGGCCAATAAGCATATGGAAAAATGTTCAACATCACTAATTATCAGGGAAATGCAAATAAAAGCCACAATGTGATACCACCTCACTCCTGCAAGTATGGCCATAGTCAACAAATGAAAAAAATATATAGATGTTGGCATGAATGCAATGAAAAGGTAACACTTTTACACTGTTGGTGGGAATGTAAACTAATCCAGCCACTATGGAAAACAGTGCGGAGATTCCTTGAAGAACTAAAAGTAGATCTGCCATTTGATCCAGCAATTCCATTACTAGGTATCTACCCAGAGGAAAAGAAGTATACAAAAAAGATACTTGCACATGCATGTTTACAGTAGCACAATTTGCTATAAAATGCAAAAATATGGAACCAGCCCAATGCCCATCAATCACCAAGTGAATAAAGAAAATGTGGTATACATATGCCATGGAATGTTACTTATCCATAACAAGGAATAAAATAATGGTATTCACAGCAACCTGGATGAAATTGGAGACTATGAGTCAATTCTAAGTGAAGTAACCCAAGAATGGAAAACCAAACATTGTATGCTCTCACTCATAAGTGGGAGCTAAGATATGAGGACTCAACGGCATAAGAATAATACGCTGGACTTTGGGAACTTGGAGGAAAGGTTGCAGGGTGGCAAGGTTGTGGGGTGGCAAAAGGCTACATATTGCACAGAGTATACATTGCTCAGGTGATGAGTGCACTGAAATCTCAGAAATCACCACTAACGAACTTATTCATATAACCAAGCACCACCTGTTCCCCAAAAACCTAATAAATAAAAATAAAAATAAATTTCTTAGCACAATTAAATTAGACATGACAGAAAGAAACCTGAAATAGTTATGAAAATTTCAAAATAAATATAAATCAACCTGCAACTTCTAATTAAATAATAGGTTTCATACGAAATCAGAGATATTTCAAAAAATGTTTGAACTAAATAAAAATGAACTCACAACATATGAACACTTATAAAATGCAACTAATGAAGCTCTGAGAGGAAAATTTACAGCTTTTACCTGATAATTCCAGAAAGAAAGGCATCAAGTAAATAATCAAAGCTTCTAATCTATAAAAAGAGAAATATAGTAGGTTTAAATTATTCCCAAAGCAAATAAGACAGGGGAAATCAGAGGAAAAAATAAATGATATAAAAGCTGAAACATAGTACAGAAATCAATAAAGGCAAAAGTGGACTTTTTAAAGAGATCAGCAAAATTGACAACTCTTTAGCTGCAATGATCAAGAAATAAAGAGACAACACACAAATTACCAAAAATAGAAAGGAAAAAGATACTATCACTACCACTATTACAGAAATTAAGTATAAGAGAATTTCATGAAAAAATTTAGGCCAGCAAACTAGATAACTACAATGAAGTGGACAAATTCTTCAGAAGATATAAATTACTAAAATTGACTCAAGAAGCAACAAAAAAATGGAAGAGACCTTGATACGTTTTGGCTGTGTCACCACCCAAATCTCAACTTGAATTGTATTTCCCAGAATTTTGACATGTTGTGGGAGGGATCCAGGGGGAGGTAAATGAATCTGGAGGTCTGGCCTTTCCCTTACTGTTCTCATGACAGTTAATAAGTCTCACAGGATTTGATGGGTTTATCAGGTGTTGTTTCTGCTATTGCTTCTTCCTCATTTTTCTCTTGCTGCCATCATGTAAGTAGTAACTTTTGCCTCCCACCATAATTCTGAGGCCTCTCCAGCCATGTAGAACTGTAACACCATTAAACCTTTTTTTTCCCCCAGTCTCAGGTATGTCTTTATCAGCAGCATGAAAATGAACTAATACAGTAAATTGGTACCAGGAGTGGGTGTTGCTGAAAAGATATCCAAAAATGTGGAATCAACTTTGGAACTGGGTAACAGGCAGAGATTTAACAGTTTGGACAGCTCAGAAGAAGACAGGAAAATGAGGGAAAGTTTGGGACCTCCTACAGACTTATTGAGTGGCTTTGACAAAAATGCTAATAGTGATGCAAACAATAAGGTCCAGGCTGAGGTGGTACCAGACAGAGATAAGAAATATGTTGGGAACTTGAGCAAAGGTGACTTTTGTTATGTTTTAGTAAAGAGACTGGCGGCATTTTGCCCCTGCCCTGGAGATGTATGGAACTTTGAACTTAAGAGAGATGATGTAGGGTATCTGGCAGAAGAAATTTCCAAGCAGCAAATCATTCAAGAGGTGACATGCGTGCTTTCAAAAGCAATCCATTTTAAAAGGGAAACAGCATAAAAGTTCAGAAAATTTGCAGCTTGACAATCAGTAGAAAAGAAAAATCCATTTTTTGAGGAGAAATTCAAGATCACAGCAGAAATTTGCATAAGTAGCAAGAAGCCTAGTGTTAACCCCCAAGACCATGGAAAAATGTTTCCACCCATGTCAGAGACATTCATGGCAGCCCCTCCCATCACAGCCCTGGAGGCACAGGAAGAAAAAGTAGTTTCGTGGGCCAGGTCCAGGGTCCCCATGCTGTGTGCAACCTAGGGACTTGGTGCCCTGTGTCCCAGCCACTCCAGCCAGAAAGGGGCCAACGTAGAGCTAAGGCTGTGGCTTCAGATGGTGGAAGCCTGAAGTCTTAGCAGCTTCCACATGGTATTGAGCCAGCAGGTGCACAGATGTCAAGAAATGAGGTTTGAGAACTACCCCCTAGATTTCAGAAGTTGTATGAAAACCCCTGGATGCCCAGGCAAAACTTTGCTGCAAAAGTGGAGCCCTCATAGAGAACCTCTGCTACGGCACTGAGGAAGAGAAATGTGGGGTTGGAGCCCCCAGTAGAGTCCCTACTGAGGAACTGCCCAGTGGAGCTGTGAGAAGAGGTCCATCATCCTCCAGAGCCCAGAATGGTAGATCCACTGACGTTTGCAAGGTATGCCGGGAGAAGCCACAGACACTCAACACTAGCCCATGAAAGCAGTCAGAAGGGAAGCTGTACCCTGCATAGCCACAGGGACAGAGCCACCCAAGACCATGGGAACCTACCTCTTGCATCAGCGTGACCTGGATGTGAGAACGGGAGTCAAAAGAAATCATTTTGGAGTCCTAAAAATTTGACAACTTGTTGGATTTCGGACTTTCATGGGCCCTGTAACCCCTTTGTTTTGGCAAATCTCTCAAATTTGTAACAGATATATTTACACAATACCTGTACCTTCATTGTACCTAGGAAGTAAGTAGCTTACTTTTGATTTTACAGGCTCATAGACAGAAAAAACTTGCTTTGTCTCAGATGAGGCTTGGGACTATGGACATTTGGGTTAATGCTGAAACAAGTTAAGTCTTTGGGGGATTGTTGGGAATGCATAATTGGTTTTGAAATGTGAGGACATGAGATTTGGAGGGGCCAGGGGCAGAATGATATGGTTTGGCTGTGTCTCCACCCAAATCTCAACTTGAATTGTATCTCCCAGAATTCTGACATATTGTGGAAGGGACCCAGGGGGAAGTAATCGAGTCATGGGGTCCAGTCTTTCTTATGCTATTCTCATGTTAGTGAATAAGTCTCATGAGATCGGTATGAGATAGGTTTATCAGGGGTTTCCACTTTTGCTTCTTCCACATTTTCCTCTTACTACTAGCATGTAAGAAGTGCCTTTTGCCTCCCAGGGTCTGAGCCCTCCCCTGCCATGTGGAAATATAAGTCCAATTAAACCTCTTTTTCATTCCAGTCTCAGGTATGTCTCTATCATCCGCATGAAAACAAACTAATTGGGCATAAAATTAGGAAATAAATTAAATTTACCTGTTAAAATTTGCTGACAACTTTGGGCTTAAACAGCTTGGCATAGATAAAAATCTCAGTAAATCCTCACCCTGAGTAGAAAAATAATGACTTGAAGGAACTAAAACACTCTAACTTGAAACTTAAGAAAATTTAGAGGTAAAAATTCAGCTAAGAAATTAGTATAACTGATTTAGAACCAGTGAAACTCCTAGGATTCTAGTAGAGGCAAAAAGTAATCAAAGGCTCATTGTACTTCTACAAAATATAATTAACAGTTGAAGATGAGATTACTATGAAATATGTTGAAACCATAGAAAGAATTCAATATCAGGAATAGTTATAAGAAAAAGGATATGACAGATATATAGTTCACTACCCTCTCATTTGGGATAGAGATGATTTCTTATATAGATTCTTGGTTTGGATGTGGTACTTACTTTGGCTGTGTACCCACCCAAATCTCAACTTGAATTGTATATCCCAATGCATGTGAGAAGTAAAGGTATGCCAGTTCCAAGCTAACACTTCGAGCAGCATCCTATGTTTCTATTCACCCTTTTATATTGCCATTTGCCATATGAACCCCATACCCTGGGAAGCTGCTAGTCAAAGAGGATGAGAGACACATGAAGCTGACCTGAACCCAACATACAGCCTTAAGCCAGGGCCACTGGATCTGCAGCCTGAAGAAGCCTCCCTAGCCAACTCACAAACCCAACAGCAAAGAAGAAAATGCTTATTGTTGTAAGCCACTGAGTTCCAAAGTGGTTGTTACAAAGCATGATTGTAGTAATAACCAAATAATTAACAAGACAAAACAATTTGAAACAAATTGGAAGATTTAACATTCCATTCATTACTGAGACCTTCCTCTACAGCAGAGGCAGTCTGGTGAGCATTTATATGGGACATAATTATCTTCATACTCTGTCCTTTCTGAAGGTCATCTCTTAACTTCCCAGACTTCCTTTTTCCAATCTCACATTCATTTATTTTCAAAGTCCCTGACACTCTGCCTTCCCTTTTGTCACTTACCATATGTTCCTTGAGCCATTTCTCCTTCTTCAAAGAGTACTTAAACTTCTGCCCACTGAGGTGATTAGCTTTTACCCTTCCCATCATGGGACTGGAATGCCAGTTTCAAGCTGACACTTTAAGCAGCATCCTATGTTTCTATTCACCCTTTGGGGTGAATTAGCTTTCACTTTTCCCGTCATGGGACTGGAATGCAGCAATTCTCCAAATTATGTTTACATACCATTTAAATTCATTCAGAAACCAGGGCCGTGATTTTTTTTCCTCTTTCATGAAAATAAGTTTCATAAACTTATTTCCAGTTATCTTTTTTGACAGGGAAAACAAAAAGCATTTCTAGATAATTGGTTACATGCTGGATGCCAAGGGCGGTCATTCTTAGGAGAGGCATACAGTCAGTGTAAAGTCATCAAATGGAGAGTGGGGCACTCAGTGCTATAAATACCCCTGCCTCACCCATCTCAATTATCTCCCCATGGTCTCTTGCCACTGATTCTCATTGGTTCAACCTACAGGAAGTTAGAATGCAAACAAGATTTTTGATGCAGTCTGCTATGGTTATAGGAAAGTACCCATGAAGCCATAGTGTAGATTATGGGAAAGGCAGGGAATATATAGAAGCAGGTACGATGGGAATGCCAAAGGAGTCTGAGTCACAAGTTTACTTGTGTCTTCAGATAATATTTGGGTATAAGTAGCCTTTTATTTCACAAGGGAACACTGCTATGCATACCCAACTTTATAATTTGTAGGATCACATACTGCCAAATTCATGATAGTAAACTTTTTCTAGTTATCTGTTTTTGATAGGGAAAACAAAAAGTATTTGCTAGACAATTGGCTACATGTTGGATGCCAAGGGCTGTCATTTTTAGGAAAGGCATGAAGTCAGCTTAAAGTTATCAGATGCAGAGTGGGGCAGTCAGTGCTATAAATACCCCTGCCTCACCCATCTCCATTATCTCCCCATGGTCTCTTGCCACTGATTCTCATTGGTTGAACCCAACAGGAAGATAGAATGTAAATGAGATCTTTGATGCAGTCCACTATGAATCAGCCTTGTGGGCTACAAAACAAAAGATATAAGTGGGATTGGGGAGTTGAGAGAGAAGATGAATCTGGAGAATAACCAGAAAATATCTAGAAAAAAAGTGAGTTTTCTTAATTTTTGAAAAGTTTCTAAATTTATAACAAATATCATACTTAACATTAAGTTTGTTAAGATGATTAAATTTTTTCCTGTCTTAAATGTTAGATACTTTGAGAATCTAAAGACTATAAACATATATGACTCTATACTTTGTAAACAAATTCATCAAATTTAGAGATTATATTCTACATAAATAATATAAAGGCAAAAGATTCTTGAGAACACATTACCTATAAGGAATATGTTTCAAAGAGAAAGTTGTTAACTTTAAAGAACACATAACAATCATGAATTTAAATGTCATTGCATATGGTGGCTACTTTTGTAAAATAAAGCAGATGAACATAAACCTGTTTTCTAAGCAGATCTTGTATTGATTAAATGGCAATCCAATAATAAGTTGTCATCCATGACAAGTATTTATTCCATACTTCAAAACACATTTATTATCTATTATGTGCACACACGTATCTCAATTTAAATTTATTTCAAGAACTCCTAAATTAAAACTCCTAAAACTACAGTATCTAAGCACTATTACAAAGTGTATATGAAATTATACATAAATTGAACAGCAAAAATTAAATAAAACTTTCCCTCCACACTTTTTCTACTACTACTACTAATGAAGAACCTCCCAAACAATGAGGAAAATTTTAGATGACTCCTGTAGATGTGAATAGAATCTGCCAAGAATAAGAATCTACTGGGATCCAGAATTTCCCAGGGTGTCTTTTCTGAACCTATTGTAGCCTATTGCCTCTAAAGCGTGAGTGTGTGTGTGTGCGCGCACACACACACATTTATAAATTTAAAAAATCTATCATATTAGTAGAGCATAAACACTATAAATTCTATTCAAAGAGACAATTTCAAAAATGATAAAATTTGCAAATATAAAATAAAAGTTCGAATCTTTTCTTGCAACTCTCTGGAATTTATACACCCTACTTTGGTAACTACAGCTTTAGAAGGCATAAAATTATAACAAAAGTCTAAATATGAGTATGCTATGACATATAATTTGAATTAACAGCTATTGGTCTGGATAATAATGTCCTTTTTTCTCAAATATTTCTTCGTTTAAATGATAGACCATATATGGGCACCATAATATTAATAAAAATCTCTTACAAAACATATGCATCCTGAATTAAAATTTTTATCCCATGAGAGAGTAAAAATCTTCCAGTTTCAGACAGAATTAGGTAGTCAGGCATGTTTTCATAGGCACAGTGTTTGCAGAACAAAAAAAATCCAGTACCTTTAGAGTCTTTAATCCTTCACCATAGGTCCCTCACTCTGAGAGCTAAAAGAATTTCCTTCTTAAACATTTGTTACTTGCATGATTCTTGGAAACATTTTAGGTTTTGATACCTGCTAGAAGTTGCCAAAACAAATTTACTATTACATTCTCAAAAGCATACACATTTAGTGCCTAAAATATCACTTAAAACTCTTTCAATTTTCCTAGACTTAAAATGTGGCTGATGACACCAACTGGCAATCACTTTAAATTCCTAAATTTCTAGAAATTCAAATACTGTAGTCATTATAGGAAATATGCCAAATGTTTGCATGCTCTGTGGGTACCATAAATGTCATTAGATTTCTAACAAACTCAAAGGACATCAGGTCCAGGTTTGCCCAGTGCAGTCTCACAGTTTACATCTGTGAACCCAGCATTATCTTCAATAGCAACTTTCAAAAGTGCTGGTTTATAGGCAAAATAATATGGTCACTCTAAACAGGTAATATTTATTTACTTATTTTTGAGACTGGATCTCACTCTGTCACCCAGGGCTCACTGTTGCCTCAATCTCCTGGGCTCAATCAATCCTCCCACCTCAGCCTCCCAGGTAGCTGACACTATAGGCAAGCACCACCATGCCTGGCTAGTGTTTGTATTTTTTGTAGAGACATGGTTTTGCCATGTTTCTTAGGCTGGTCTTGAACTCCTGGGATCAAGTGATCCACCCGCCCCAGCCTCCCAAAGTATGGGATTACAGGCGTGAGCCACAGCACTAGGAAAAATTTTTTAAAAATATACAGACCTGTAATTAATTATCTGTGCCTCTCCAACAGAGTAAGAAATATGAAAAATCCCTATTATTACCTTTCTGCACAGCCAATGGGAGTTCTTGAAGTTTCCAGACTGACCAAGAGTCAATTTTCATGTTAATCATGTTCTTTCTTGATCTTTGTCGTTTTAAAGCTTCTTCAGCTTCTGCCCGGTCAGTTTCTAGACTTTTAATAAGTTGAATGGCCTCAGACAGCAATGTTTCCATTTTCTGCTTTAACTCTGGACACTTCTCATCTTAAACAGAAATATGTATTCACATTTGTTTATCAAACAATCAGTAAGCTGGATGATGGGAACATGGGTCTTAGTTGCATTATTTTTTCAATATATATTTAATAAGAGAACGTTAGAAAAATGAATTAGCTTTTTAAAGGCAGTTTTATTATAATACAAACATAAGATTGATTATAAACTTTTAAGACCTATTTTTAATGAACACCTTATACAATAATTACAATAACTAAATCTCAACTAATATTTTCAGGTATATCATTTTATCTGAAGGAAAAAACACATGTGCTATTAGTAAGCTGTACTATAGAGCTTTATTATAAAATTGTGTTTGTATTTCCTCCTATTCTATAAGGAAACATATCATAATGATTACATCAAGTAAATACTGAATAATCATAGATGGTTTCTAGAAACAAGACATATTCTTCAATCGCATCCAGTAAGAACTTCTCTACTTAGCTTTCCCAGGAATTCACTGGAATTTTGAAACTCTATTTATCCCCTTGTAATACTAAATTAATTCTCAATTAATTCCTTTAATGAGAGAGATTTGTGATTCCTGGTTCACAGTTCTGGAATGATGTGGCTTATTGTTAACAAAATTATTACCGTGGATACTCATTTGACCATTTATGAAAGAAATGTGTACAGAGCCTATTCTGTTCCAAGGAATATGCACACAGTCTTTGCTGGAGATAAGAAAGTAAAGAAGACAGACATGAGTCCTATCCTTGTAGCATTTATGCCTATAAACACTGACTTTTGCCAAAGTGTTATATAAACACATAAATACAAAGTGTTAAGAGACAAGGCCACCAAAGAACTGTGGCTAGAGGAAAAATAGCTAAACTGCATCAGGAAGAAAGAAAACTAAGACATTTCTTTTTTGTGTTGCTTTTGGACAATAAAGACAATGATTTTCTGCTAGATGGGAGTATTAAATGATGATTATAAGTACAAGTTCAGCAGTCACACAGTTGCTATTTTTAACTGATTGTACTTGTCAAAGAAATCCAGCATTCTGTCTCAGAAGCATTCTTATAAAACGTATTTCCCTATTTTAATGCATAAAAATAATTTTGTATAAACTGGTCCTTTATTTGGTGTCTTTGAATCTTTGTTTTCTTTTATCAAATTCTACCACATCTTGAATACTTTACATCGTCTTTTTTAAAATGAGAACATATTCACTCAACACTATGTTCTCTAGCCAATTTATGATTCACTTTATAATCAATTACAATAACAAGATTTCAGTCTGAAATTCATGCATAAGTTAATACCACTTATAAAGTACTTCTGATTGAATATATATGTGTTTTAGCAAAGGTGTTCATTACGTTTCTAGAAGCTTTTATATTATCTAAATAATAAATTCTAAAACAAATGTTGTATGTGTAACTTGGGATGCCTCAAATTCATTGTATATAAGATCTCATTTTTTTTTCTTGAGTGCCATCTAAGTTTTATGGTTTCATATCACTGTTCTAAGCAACTATCTGCAATTTTTTAGCATAAACCCTTAATTACAATAAAACTTCCTCATCCTGCTATTGTTCTGTTTTAGACCTCAAATGCACATATTGACAGTAAACATAACTATAGTTAATTGCACAGTAGTTGTAATTGTTAATATATCTATTTTTTCTCTCAGCATTTGTTAACATGAAAATTTGGTAAGTAATGATTAAGATCTCCATCTTCACTGTAGGCACAAATAATGTAAAAGAAAACAGTAAAAACAAAGCTTTGCTAGGAATAAAATCTTTGAAAAACAAATATTCTTGCTTTTAAAAAGTCATGAGTTTATTAGTTAGCCTTCACTCAAGGATTTAGCAATTATTTATGGTGAGAGAAGAGGAGCTGCTACATAAAATCTCAATAATATATTTAAATACACTGAAATAGTGTTAACACAAATTTTACACCAGTATATAAAATATTATACATTTTATAAATTGTGATAAGAATATTTATGACAACATAAATATATACTGGAGCTGCAATGTTCAATGTGGTAATCATCGTCCACATGCAACCACTGACATTTATATGTAACTTAATTCAAATTAAACTTAAAAACTAAATTCCTCAGTCTCACTAGCCACATTTCAAGTGTTCAACACCTGTATGTAGCTAGTAGCTACTCTGTTGGACAGTAGAGACATAGAACACTGATTATCACAGAAAGTTCTATTGGGCAACACTAAACTATGATTAGCATCTTGAGAAGTGGACATCTATCATTATATACTCAGCACCTCAACAAGTATTTGGTATATAACAGTCACTAATAAATATATGTTGAATGAATGCTTAATCAAATGGTATAGAAAACTATTTTGTCTATTAGACTCTCATAATAATTATAAAATTCTTAAACATGATTATTGTGACAATTAGAAATATATTAAATGAAGTCAATAAGCTTTTAAATATAATTACAGTTATTCAAGTAGAAGGAACAACTTTACCTCTTTCTTCTGGTTTGGCCTCTTTTACTGGTATAGCTATACTCCAATCTTCTTTCAGGTCTTTTGTGGAAGAAGTTCTGCTCCTACATAATGGAAAAGAAGCAAACAGTAAAGGAGGAAGTACTTAAAATTAGTAAATCAAATTATAGATTATGCACTTCCTTTGAATTTTAAAGATTTGTGGTGAAACTTACTATACAAGATAATCTTACTAGATAGGAGACTAATATAGCAAAATTCTTATAGGTGATGGGATTTACGCTTAACGGTAAATTAAAATTAGTTACATATGACCCAAAATTTCTTCAGAATATATTAAAGCTGCAATTTGTTTTTTAAGAAATTGGTCTTTCCTAGAGAGTGCTTCTATAAGACAAAGGGTATTCTGTGAGAATAATTTGTATGAGCTATTTCTATAATTTCAGTTCAGTAGTTTCTGGGGGACCAATGTAAATTACAATGAGTAAAAATACTATTTCAGATAATAAACTTTTAGAAAAATATCTAAATTCAAATGTTATTTTCTTTCTAGAATCTATATATTGGAAAATACAAATATAGAACATTGATTATTACAGAAAGTTCTACTGGATAACACTAAACTGTAGTGTCTTCGGAGGCGACTATAAATTAAAATGTTACTTCCTTTCTAGCTAAAGTTCTATATGTTGAATAATAAACTATTTCTCTGTATTTCTCTGGTCTGATTCTAGAATTCTAAACTAGCCTTCACTATATTTTTTAAACAGTGTTTTTTCTCTAATGAAATTTACAAGAAAATTGGTATCAACAAAGCAGAAAATTTCTTTTTGAAATTTTTATTAAATTATTTTTATTAAATAAGTATTCTAAATTAATTTAAGAAATGGTATGCATACCAAAAATTATAAAAATAGTATAATCTATATTTGTTTATTCTTCAGAAAGCACATAGAATAGTCTAATGATATTTCAATTCTTATAAAATTAGTCAGAATTTTACATTCAGCTTTAGTTACCTGAAATTATTTTCAATATATTTTACTATCATTTTATATTTATAACAGCTACAAATTATTTTTCTTGTCATTGTCCCACAATTTATTTAGGTAAGTATGTCTATTCCAAAGTCAGAAATACATTTATTATATTTTCTTCCTTTAGTGTTCATATTTATTTCAAAATATTTTTATTGTAAAGTGTATTTTTTTCATTTGTTTTCTTTTAAAAAATTGAAAAATAATTGTTCCAGCATCAACTATTAAATAATACTTACACTTCTGGCTTTTAATGCCATTTACATGATATAGTAAATTATTATACATAATTAGATTATTTTGTGTATTATCTTCCAAAGTTCACTTAATTCTTGGATCAGTAAACCTCTATGCTAATTTTGCTATTTTTTTTGAGGCAAAAGTCTCATAACATAATATTAAATGTTTGAAACTGTAAACTTCAGTGGCATTTAATATATTCACAACATTGTCCAACTATCATCCCATCTAATTCCAATATATTTTCATCACTCTAAAAGAACATACCCTACTTATGAAGCAGTCTCTCCCCTTTCTTCAACCCACTGTTCCATAGTAATGACTAATCTGCTCTCTTTGTGGATGTACTTTTATGAATATTTCGAAATCATACAAGTGACCTTTTGTGACTTTAACTTAGCATAATAGTTTCAAGATTTCTTCATGTTGCAGTATGCAGAAGATATTTATTTCTTTTGATGGTGGAATAATATTCCATTGTGTATATACAACACATTATTAATCCATTGAGGGATTTGGGGATTGTGTCCACCTTTTGGCTATTGTGACTATAGATGTCATACACATTTGTAAATGAGGTTTTTTTTTAATATGTTTTGAATTCTTTTGGATATATATCTTGCAGTCAAATTGCTGAGTGACAGATAATTCTAGTTTTGAGGAGCCAACAACCTGCTTCTCAGTGTCTAAACCATTTTATATTCACATCAGCAATATATAAGCATCCTAAGACTGAAGAAAAGTGGAAAGAGTGGGGATCCTTGTTTTGCTCCCGATCTTAAGAGGAAAACTTTTCACCATCAGGTATAATGTAAACTAAGGGCTTTTCATAAATATTCTTTATTATGTTTAATAGGTTGCTTACAATCTAGTTTTATGAAAGGTGTGGGCTTTCGTCACATGTTTTCCTCACCAACTGAGATGTTCATATAGGTTTTCCCTTTTATTTTACTAATATGGGTTATTATGTTAACTAATTTTTGTACGCTAAATCACTCTTACATTTCTAGGGTAAATCTCACTGGTCATGATGTATAATTCTACTAAATGCATTGCTGAACTCAGGTTGCTAGGATTTTACAGAGGATTTTGTCATAGATTTTTGTTTGTTTGCTTTGTTTTGTTGCCCAGGCTGACATACAGTGGCATAATCCAGTTCACCATAAACTTGACCTCCTGGGATCAAGCAACGCTCCAACCTCAGCCTCTGGAGTAGGTAAGACTACTGGCATGTGCCACCACACCTGGCTGATTTTTTCATTGTTGTTGCCTGTTTGTAGAAATGGAGTTGACTATATTGCCTAGGCTTCTTTCTAACTTCTGGGCTCCAGTGATACTATGCCTTGGCCTCCCAAAGTACTTTGATTACAGGTGTGAGCTACTGTGCCTGGCCTGTCATGTATATTCATGTATAGTCTATAGTTTGCTTGTGATGCCTTTGTCTGGTTTCATTATCAGGTTATTGCTGGGCTCATAGGGTGACTTAGAAATTATTCCCCTCTCTTCTATTTTTTTGGAAGAGTTTAAGAAGGACTGATGTTCTTTCAGTGTTTTGGTAGAATTTACCAGTGAAGCCATCTGGTCCTGAGATTTTTTTTTGTTGGGCAAGTTTTTGATTATTGATTAAATCACTTTATTTGTCATAGATCTCTTCAGGATTTCTACTTCTTCCTGAAACAGTTTTAGTAGTTTATGTGTTTTTAGGAATTAGTCCCTTTCATCTTCATTATTTAATTTGTTGGTATACATTTTTTCCTAGAATCCTCTTATAAGTCTTTTTATTTCTGTAGAATCTGTTGTAATGTCCCAGTTTTATATTGTTTTAGTTAATTTGTAATTGAGTCTTCTTTTTATTTTTGGTTAGTTTAGCTAAAGGTTTGTGAATTCTGTTGCTGTTTTCAAAAAAACAACTTTTGTTTTAATTGATTCTATGCACTGTTTTTCTATTCCGTTTCATTTATTTCTACTTTAACCTTTATTTCCTTCCTTTTGCTAACTTTGGGTTTAGCATACTCCTCTTCTTCTCCTTCCTTAAGGTATAAAGTTACATTACTGGATTTGAAATCATCTTTTTAAATGTAAGCATTTATAGTGGTAAATTTGCCACTGAGTACTACTTTTGCTGCATTTTGTAAGTTTAAATACATTGTGTTTCCGTTTTCAGTCACCAAGGTGTTTTCTAATTTTTCCTGTGACTGCTGCTTTGACCTATTGGTTTGTAAAACATGATTTGTTTAGTTTCCACATATATGGGAAATTTCCAGGTTTTCTTCTGTTAATGATTTCCAGTTTCACACTATTGGGTCAGAAAAGATACCATGTAGAATTTTGACCTTTTTAGTTTCAATGAGATTTACTTTGTGTCATAATGTATAATCTATCCTGAAGAATATTCAATGTGCACATGAGAAGAATGTGTTTTCTGCTGTTTTTAAGTGGAGCATGCTATATAAACTGATTAGGTCTAGTTGGTTCATGTTATTCAAGTCTATTTATTGATCCTCTGCTTAGTGCTTTTATCCATTATTGAAAGTGGGATATTAAATTCTCACTGTCTTATTGTAGAACTATTTTTCCCTTCTATTCTGTTAGTATACATGTCGTGTTTTGAGGTTATATTGTTAGGTGTGTTATATTTATAGTTTATATATCTTCTTGGTGGAATATATCTTGCTACACTTTTATCAGAGTAGCAAGTCTTCTTTGTCTTCTGTAACAAGCTTGATTAAAGCCTATTTTGTGTGACATTGGTATAGTCACCCCAGCTCTCTTTTTCTTACTATTTGCATGGAATATGGCTTTTCATCTTTCTACTTTTAACCGACTTATGTATCTGTATCTCAGATGAGACTCAGAATATAGTTGGATTATCTATTTTTATCCATTCTACCATGCTCTACCTTTCAATTGGAGAGTTTAATCCATTTACATATAAGGTAATTTGTGATAAGGGTTTATTTTTGCCATTTTGCTATTCATTTTCTATATTATTTTTATATTTTCTTATTCCTCAACTCCTCCATAACTGCCTTCTTTTGTAACTAGTTGATTTTTTTCCTGTGTATTGTTTAGTTTCCCTCTTCTTTGTTTTCCTGTATTTTTAAAAATAGAATCTGTCTTAGTGGTTAACCTGAGGATTTCAATTAATATCTTAACTCTATAAAAATTGGATTAAAATCAATTTAGCTTTAATAGTATATCTATCTGTTTATATAAAAAGAACTCTGTTCCTTTACATCTCTGCCCCTCCTCTTGTAGTGTCATTTTCACAAATTACATAGTTATCTATTTTATGTTCATTAGTAGAAGTTTATAATCATGGATTTAATTATAAGTAAGAATAGGAATTACAAAACAAAAATACAATTATACTGGATTTTACATTTACCTTTGTAGTTACCTTTATTATTTTTTATTATTTTATCATATGGCTTCAAGTTACTCTCTAGTGTTCTTCCATTTCAGCCTAAAAGGCTACTTACACAATTTCTTATAGAACCAGTCTGCTAGTGACATACCCTTTTTGTTTAACTGACAATGTCTTAATTTCTCCTTTATTTTTGAAGGATACTTTTGGTGGATTTAGAATTCTTTATTGACAGTTTTTTTTCCCCCTCTGGCATTTGAATATGTCACCCCACTGTGTTCTGACTTCCATAGTTCCTAATGAAAAGTGCACTGTCAATCTTACTGAGGGCCCCGGGTACATGACAAGTTGCTTATCTTGTGCTGCTTTCAAGATCCTCTTTGTCCCAGGCATTTGACAAGTTGACTAAAATGTATATAGGTGTGGATCTTTGGACTTGACTCTATTTGGAGTTCATTGAGTTTAACAGATGCATGGATTTAAGTTTTTCATCAAGTTAGAAGTTTTTCAAACAGTGTTTCTTTAAACAGCTTTTTTGTCTGCTTTCCCTTTCTTATCATACTTTTTGACTGCTATTATGCTTAATATTAACTGCTATTAAGCCCTTGGGTTTATTATGTACTTTTCATTTTTCTTTGTTCTCTTGTCTTTCTTGTTTCTTAGACAAGATAATCTCTATTACATCATCAAGTGCACTGATTATTCTGACTGCTCAAAGCTGCTACCGAACACTTCTAGTGAACGTTTTAATTTCAGTTAGTTTATTTTTCAGCTCCAGAATTTATTTATTTATTTATTTATTTTTTTGAAAGACAGAGTCTAACTCTGTCACCCAGACTGGAGTGCAGTGGCACCATCTTTGCTCTCTGCAACCTCCACGTCCTGGGTTTAAGCAATTCTACTACCTCAGCCTTCTGAATAGCTGGGACTACAGGTGCATGCCACCATGCTCAGCTAATTTTTACATAGCTTTTAGTAAAGATGGGTTTTCACTATATTGGCCAGGCTGGTCTTGAACCCCTGACCTCGTGATCCACCCACCTCAGCCTCCCAAAGTGCTGGGATTACAAGTGTGAGCTACTACGTGCAGCCTAGAATTTTTATTTGGTTAATTTTTATAATTTATCTTATTGATATATTATATTTGTTGAAACATCACTTTTCTGCTTTTAGTTATTTGTTCATGGTTTCCTTTATCTCTTTGAATATATTTAAGACAATTGATTTAAGACCTTTGTCCAATAAGTCTGAATTTTGCATTCCCTTGAGAATAATTTATGTTAATTTACCCTTTCTTACTGTGAATGAGCCAAACTTTCTTTTCTTTTCATTCTTCAT
Source organism: Cebus imitator (assembly GCF_001604975.1). Taxonomy (NCBI): domain Eukaryota; kingdom Metazoa; phylum Chordata; class Mammalia; order Primates; family Cebidae; genus Cebus; species Cebus imitator. The sequence continues at coordinate 1,355,922 of NW_016107684.1, forward strand.
ATTTATTTTTTGGAAAATGAATATTTTAATGTGAAATTAAAACCAGATTATGTTCCATTCCCTCTACTGGATTTCCTTTTACTGTCTGTAGTGGGTTACTGTTTGTTTAGTAAGTCTTCTAAACACTCTTTTATAATGCCTGTATTCTTTGTCATGTGTTATCACTGAAATCTATTTCCTTAGGTTATTGGTGAGCTAGTGTTTTGTCTGAATTCACTTAGATGGCTGGCAACAAAAGAAAGAAACAAGAAAAACAATACTCTCCCAATTTTAGCATATTTGGTCTGTGTTAGGGTAATCCTTCCAGGCACATTCAGGTTGTTTACAACCCTGACTCTGCCATGGATTTTTGCCTGTGCAGATCCTAAAGGTCAGCCAGAAGTAAGATTAGGATCTTCTCAGGTCTTTTTAGAACATTTTTCCAGCCCTCTGTGTTCTTTCAAATCTCCAGTATATTGAGAGATTATCCTTCATGAATCTATCACTTTTTCCAAACCATTTTTTCACAGGAATTTTGCTCTGGTTAGTGCTTGTCGCAGCTGTTATCTATAGCCTCAGCCTTCTGTGACAAGTATATGCCTTTAAATGCTTTAGCAAACACTGTCTGTAAGTAGCCCCAGCCTTATGATTGCTCCAAATCAGGCAAAATAAAGGCAAGTCCTTATGCTAGTCTCTCAGGGAACTATCAAACACAATTCTTTGAGAATGATGTTCCTATTATTCCCTCTGGCACTAGGAATCTGAACCACAGGTGTGCACTGCTCTATTCATATCTGCCACCAATCTGAAGGCTGGAGATTGCTGAGCAGGTAAATTACAATGCCACAGTACTCTCTTAATGCAATGCAACAGCTTCCTTCTTCATTAAATTTTCCCCTGGTGGTTATTAATTTTTTACTGGATTTCAAATTTCTGCAAAAGTTGATTCAGACCAATTTTTTTTTTTTTTTTTGCAAACTTTATAGTTGTTTTTGTGGAGGGATGCCACTCTGGAGATCCTTATTTTGCCATTATCAGTGACGTCCTAATTCTCATATTTTAAAAAATGTATTTTAATATCTAAAGTGAAAAATCTTGCATTCAATTTTCTATTTCTTTTGAAGTTACACTGGATTATAGCAGATGATTGAAATTATGACATTAAAAATAAAATAGTTTTAGAAGCATGAAATTTTCTTACCATTCTTCAAAAGAAGTTTCAAACTGTCAAAACAAAAGATCTCAATAAAAATCAAATATTAAACATATTAAGAAACAGTGAATAAATTTCACTTAAACTTGTCAATTCTCTACATATCTCAACTTCACTATATTTTTGTTTACTTATACTCTCTGTTTTGTAAACCAAAAATAAAATTCTCAGCCCCCCAACTGACCAGGTCCCCCAACTCTTGGCCAAGAAGACCCAAAAGAAACCTAAAAAACTTAAGGACATGATGGGAAAGGGAATCAGATATGTTTCATTATAACCTCCTCCCTTTGTAATCCAGTCACAACTGACCAGCATTAAAATTAAAACAGAAATCTTAAGATGAACAAAAAAGATTTTTTGTGCAATAAGATACCAAATTCCCACCTGATTCTGATATAGCAATACATGACAGATAACAGGCTTTAAAATAAATAAAAGTATTTCACTCCAAAACATATTTATTCGACATGTTCTGAAATGTTCTTGCAAAGCCATCTCTTGTGGCAGAAATTTGCATTCTATAGAGAGAATCCCTTTCCCTTACTAGGTCCTTGTTAGTGAGTCTGACACCTTTTAAGGTCTGATAAGAGACATTCACCATCTATTCTCTGTGAAGCCTGCTACCTGGAGGCTTTATCTAGATGACAAGAACTTTGGCTTTTTTTTTTTTTTTAATTCTGAATTCAAAAATTTAGGCAAGTCTTATATCTTTCAACCAATTACCAATCAGGAAACCTGCACTGGCCTATGACCTGGAAGACTGCATTTCAAGTTATCCCACCGTTCCAGGACTAAACAATGTATAACTTGCACATATTGATTTATGTCTTTCCCTGTAACTTCTGCCTCCCTAAAATGTATAAAATCAAGCTGTAACCAAACCACCTTGGGCACATGTTCTTGGGACCTTCTGAGGTTGTCATGGACCACAGTCCCTAACCTTGGCAAAATAAACCTCTAAATTGATTAAGATCTGTCTCACAAACTTACTGGTTTACAGTTGTTACCCAAGAAGTATATTAATTCTCCTATCTATTCACATTGTTTTATTCTTAACCCCACCTAATCGTTCTGGCGTTTGTCTCTGTGATTCTAAATCTTACACATTCATCAAGGAACACTTCAAATGCTATGTATTCCCAAAAGACTTTTCTAACAATCAGAAGTACATGACATCTACTGAATTTTAATGTTATCAATGAGTGGTGAATACAAAATTATATGTGAGTTCACATACTTAGTTTTCCATAATAATATGTCTTTTCTGGATTATAAAGTCATTAGTAGGGAATATTTCCTACAGATATATTCTAAGAGTATCTTGGGCTGTACAAGTCATAAATTATCAAAAATGCAAAACCAGAATGTTAACAGGTTTTACAGATTATCTCTAATTCAAGGTTTTTATTTGGCATATATGATTACTTCTCTCTAGTTCCCATATCCTACCAAAATCTGAAAAAAAAGATTTTATGATATATATATATGTGTATATATACACACACACATTCACATGCATGCATACATACATACAGTTATGTCTCACTTAGTGACAGTGACACATTCTCAGAAATGCATTGCTAAGCAATTCTGTCATTGTGCAAACATCATACAGTCTATACAAACCTCAGTGGTATAGCCAACTACATACTTAGAGTATATGGTATAGCATATTCCTCCTAGGCCACAAACCTGCACAGTGTGTTACCATACTGAATACTGTAGACAACTATAGCACAATGTATTTGTGTATCTAATCATATAGAAACAGAAAATGTACAGTAAAAATAAAATATTGTAATCTCATGAGACCACTGTGTATGCAGCAAATTACTATATTAATTTCCTCATTGTCCCCATTGCCTCATACAAAATCCCTTCATCTGAACTGGTTTTGGGATTTGTTGTACTGCTGGAATTTTCTTGTGCTGATAGTATAATAGATTCACTGAAATCTAAAAAACAAAAAAAAAGACTAAATTCATATACATAATAAAAAACTGATTAATTCAATTATGTTTAAAATCCCAATAGATTTCTTCACATAATATGGCAAGCTTATTCTAAAATTTATATGGAAGAGCAGTGTATCAAGAATACCCAATGAACTCTAAAAAGGTAAAAAGAACTACTATATCAGATACCAAAACATATTATGACTCATGTAAATGAGTGAAACTAGATACTGACATAGGGAGGTAAAATTGACCAGTGGGATGGAAGGGACCAGAAATAGGTAAAATCATATATGAAACTTTGATGTATGATGGATATGGTATGGCTGATTTATAGGAAATGAATAGATTTGAAATAAAATCATTGGGTAGAAAACTAATTTTCCTTATTTAAAAAAGTAAAATTAGCTATGTATTCCATTCATATGCAAAAAAAGAAAATTTCACTTTGTTGAGCAAATCTCCAAGGAGAAGCTAAAATTTTAGAAGCTATAAGATGAAACTGTTGTATGATTGTGGTATGGACTTTTTTTTTAAGAAAACACAATTCACTTAAGAGCCAAAGAAAAATAATAAATTTAATCACATTAAAATTAATTAAGTAAAAGGACAACTCACAAACTGAGATAAATTGTTTACAACACATACAACTTTCTAAAGGTAACAAGTTCCTACAAGTCAATAAGAAAACACAAGTAAACCCAAAAGAAAATGTCAAAAGATAAATTGGCATTTTGCAGGGAAGAGAATATAAATTCAGTGAACATGTTAATAGATTCTAAACTAATTAATAATCAGGAAAATGCTATTCCTCGATTAGAGAAACTGGCACTCACAATCCTGAATAATGCAGAAACCTACATGATGTTGATTTATATGACAGTTATAAGAAGCCATTTGAAGTTGAAGTATCACAAGAGAGTCAGGGGAAAATTGGTTAAGAGGCATTTCAATGAATTGTGATATAATTATCCAAAACTTTCAAAGTCCTCAACAAGTGAGTAATAATTAATATTCTCAGTTTGATCTTCTTTATAGCTCAACAGAAAAGCATTTATTTTATAAAGATAAAAAATATTATTCCAAATTTTTGAAGCAGAGTGGAATTTCATATGAAAAACTGTTTTAAGGTAATATACCAAAACATTGCCTTAGCAACATTGTTTAGAAGTAAGTAACAAAGAAAAAATTAAAAAATTATTTTAATCAGCCTTTGATCTGATGTGTGGAGGCAAAATTTCAGGTACCTAGCATTTAAATACTATTTATTCAGGATACTGAAATGGTTAAAATAGAGAAGTCCTATAATTCCAGAGAAACAGTCAAAGCTTTACATTTAAAACTGCCTATCTGAAATATCTGGACAAATTTTAAAAGTCTCTCAAAGTCACATTAATCACTATTTTAAATAAAATTCCTGATTACAATTAAGCTTAGAGTTTCACCAGTCATAAATATTTGTGGTACGTAGATATTTTGATTAAAATATCTAATATAATCAATTATATCAAACTAAACACAAGATCCCAAACAATTCTTATCTCTGATTTTATCAAAATAGCAAAGGAAATCAAAGATGGAGGGGAACTAAAATTGCCTGATTGGATGTAGTTTAAAATATTACTATATTATAGGGGAAATGAAACACTTCATGTAGTTACAGCCCTAAGCCACACTGCCCACAAACTTTGTCATGATAAATCTAACATTTTCATTGACCTTTTTTATTCAACTCTATATTTTTACTGGAAATTATTACCAAATATTTAAATACTGAAATGCTACTGTTGAGACAAAAAGCATTCAAAAACCTTCTATTTTCCACTGTAAAAATAAGAAAATAACCTTATGTTAGAAATATTTTTTAAAATGAACAATAACAAGTGCTAGTAAGGATGTGAAGAAATTAGAACCTATTTATATTGCTGGTGGGAATTTAAAATAGTTGGGCTATGGAAAATGATTTGACGGTTTCTCAGTAAGCTAAATATAGAATCATATTACACAGCAGTTCCACTCCTAGGTAGATACTCAAAAGAACTGAAAACAGGTACTTAAACAAATCCTTGTGTTATATAGTATATAATTAAATAATATATAATGCACGCATGTTCATAGTAGCCCTATGTACTATAGACAAAGGTGGAAACAACCCAAATGAATATCAACTGATGGACAGATACCAACTGTAGTATATATACACAATAGAATATTATTCAGCTATAACAAAGTAATGATATATGCTACAATGTGGAGGGACTGCCAGTATTATTACAAGTGAAAAAACATAGGTCACATATGTATGATTTTATTTATACCAAATATCAAGAATAAATACAGCTATCAAAATTGAAAATGAAAAGGGAAAATTATCTCTATTTGCAGATGACATGATCCTATAAGTAGAAAACCTCAACAATGCTACACAAAAATCCTATTATAAAGAATAAATGAATTCAGTAAAGTTGCAAGATAAAAAAATCAATGTATAAAAATTAGTAGCACTTTTACATTTGAATAATGATCTATCTGAAGAAGAAATTAGGAAAATAATCCCATTTATAATAGCATAAAATACCTAGGAATAAGTCTAATCAAGTAGCTGAAAGATGTGCCCACTGAAACTATAAAACATTAATGAAAGAAATTGAGCATGATTCAAATAAATGAATAAATATGTGTTCGCAAATGGGAAGAATTAATATTGCTAAAATAATCATAGTACTCCAAGCAATATATAGATTTAATGCCATCCCTATCAAAATTCCAATGACTATTTTCACAGAAATAGAAAAAATTCTAAAATTAGTATGGAATCATAAAAAACATCAAAAGTCCAAAACAATACTAAGTAAAAAAAAGTAATGTTGGAGGCATCATACTTCCTGATTTAAAATTATATTACAAAGCTATTTTAACCAAAACAGTATGGTCCTGGCATAAAAACAAAAGCATAGACCAATGGAATAGAATAGAGAGTTCAGAAATAAGTTAAAACATAGATGGACAACTAATTTTTGACAAGGGCATCAAAAGGACACAATGAGGAAAGAACAGTCTCTTTAATGAATGATGCAGGGAAAACTGAATTTCTATTAGCAACGGGATGAAATTAGACCTTATCTTAAACAATACACAAAAACCAATTCAAAATAGATTAAAAAAAAAAAATTTAAGGCCAGAAGCCATAAAACTTCTAGAAGAGAACATAGAGGAAAAGCTCCTTGACATTGGTCTTGACAACAACTTTTGGGAATCACACCAAAAGCTCAGACTACAAAGACAAAAATATATAAATGGAACTGGACCAAACCAAAAAACAATAATAATAACAACAAAATGAAAAGGCCAGCTACATACTGGGAAAAAACTAATTGCACACCACATATCTGATAAGGAGTTAATATGCAAAATGTAAAAAGGAACTCTTAAAACTCATTAACAAAGACCAAATAAACTGATTTAAAAATGGGCAAAGGACACGAAGACATGTATCTTCAAAAAATACATAAATGGCCAAAAATCATGCAAAAAAGGACACAACATCTCTAATCATCAAGGAAATGCAAATTTAAATCACTGTGAGGTATCACCTCACACACATAAGGATGACTACTATAAAAAAGACAAGACATAAATTTTGGTGAGCGTATGGCAAAAGGAGAGCCCTAGTACACTGTTGGTGGGAAGGTGGAATGGTACAGCCATTATAGAAAATAGTATGGAAGTTCCTAAAGAGATTAAAAATAGGACTACCACATGACCTAGCAATTCCTCTTTTGAGTATAAAGGAGATGAAAGCACCAGCTCATAAAGATATCCTGACACCCATGTTCACTGCAGCATTGTTCATAATAGCCAAGATATGGAAACAACCTGAATGTTCAACAACGAATAAATGAATAAAGAAAATGTAGGAGGTGTGTCTGTGTCTGTGTGTATGTGCACACACACTGTATGTGTATAATGCATGTGTATATGTTTATGTGTGTATGTTTCTGAATATGTACACATATATATATATATATATTTAATATTCAGCTTTATAAAAAATGGAGATCCTATCATTTGCCACAACATGAATGGACCTGGAAGACATTATACTAAAGGAAATAAGGCAGACACAGAAAGAAAAATGTTGCATGACTTCACTTATATGTGGAACGTATTTTTTTTTTTAAGGAGTTCAAATACACAGGTAGAGAATGAAACAGTGGTTACCACAGGTGGGAGTCAGGAAGAGGAAATGCAGAGATGTAGGTCAGAGGATGAAGTCTAGAGTAAAACATGACGAGTAAAGTTAATAAAATTGTATTATATTAGGGATTTTTGTTAAATAAGAAGATATTTGCTGCTCTTGTTACAAGGATGAGTCACTATGTGAAAACTATGAGACTAACAAAGAGGTATGTTAGTCATCTTCACTGTAGTAACCATTGTTCTCCTATACTATCTATATGTGTCTGTCTATATGTATCCCATAAAATCATGTTGTAACCTCAAATAAACACACTAAAATTTATTTCAAAAGAAAGAAAGTGGATTGGTGGTTGCAAGACTTGGATTAAGAAGGGAATTTGGAGTAAATTCTTAATGGATATGGGGTTTTATTCTGGAGTAGTGAAGATGCTTTGGAGCTAAATCTTGGTGGTGATTACACATTATGTAAACTAAATGTTACTGAGTTGCTCACTTAAAAATGGTTAATTTTATGCTATGTGAATTGCATCTCAATTTTTAAAATTGCTTAGGAAGTCTGAGTAATTTATAAACTTTAATTAATAAATGTATCAATATTGCTTCACTAATTATAGCAAAGATACCATACTAAATGTGAGATATTTTTAAAAAACTGGATTCAAATATACATGAACTCCCTATGCTATCTTCTCAATTGTTCTGTAAGTCTAAAATATTCTAAAAGATAAATTTTATTGTACAAAAGCAAAGTGGAGGAACATAAAACATAATTATATAATTAAAAGAAAATATATTTTAATAAAGCAAATAAAGCAAAATAATGTGGCTGGCGCTTTGGGGGCAAGGAAGTAAACCACATCAGATTAATATGAAACCTCAATGTTTTCATTAGAATTGTGGAATCTTGGACTAAAAACCAAGAGACAGTTTAAAATGCAAAGAAGTTTCTGATCTCTCAACCTGTAAGAAGCAAGAAGTTTAAGATAGGAACTCAGGTCCATTTTCTATACACATGAAAGTATCTATAGAGCCAGGAGTTCAGAGAGTAAATCAAAGAGCCAGTGAGAACCACAGACCAGGAAATGATTCACAATGAGAAGAACTGGGTTCTAATATAAAAAAAAAAAAAAAAAAAAAAAACATTCATTGGTCCTAGATTTGGAGAACCTGACACCAAATGCCAATAAAATGCAGAACTGTATGGATCAGTGAAAGCCCTGTGTCTTTACTCCTCCCCTTTTTGAATAAGGGGTTTATTGTGATTATTCTGCCCCTTTTTCACTGTGTAAACTAAGCTGCAGGAGTAGTATTTAACTTGTCCCTTTAGTTCATAGATCTATGGGTCAAAAGAAGTTGCACCCAAGAAACTTCATCTGTATCAGATCTATTACAGAATGTGATTACGCATCTTCATGATATCATAATGATATAAAATTGTTTGGGAAAGAGGTTATTGTAGTTTGCATTTGGGGGGCAGTATTCATCATGTGGCAATGGACTGACTGATAGATTGCTTCATAAATTGTCCCCATAGAATCTTGTCTCCTGGCATCCACATCTTCTCTAGTAATTTCCTGCATTAACAGTGGGACTGACTGTGTGTTTTGCTTTGGCCAGCAGGACTTCAGCATACATGACACAAGCAAAGCTTTGTTAAGCACTTGTCTGTTGAGGTCTGTCCTCTGGAAAGGTGCTCTAACAGTCAACAGCCATGTGAGTGAGACCATTTTAATCATTATTCCTAGTTGTGTTACCAGATGAGTGTATCCACATGATTTGCCCCAGGCAAAAAGCAGCAAAATTGCCCAGCTGAGTCCAGGACAAATTGCTGAATGGTAACCATATAAATGTTTGTATTCTAGTCACAAAATATTGGAGTACATGTGTATATGTATGTATGTGTGTGTGTACCAATAGATAACAGAAAAAAAAAGATAAATGGTTATTTTGCTTAAAGTATTTTCATTAGTATAATAAGGAAAAATTCTAGATTGCAAAGAATAAATGAGTGATTGGGAGATGTGGAATTAAATATACTAAATATAGGCAACTTTCAGATGCTATGTGAATGGAGAATGAAAAAAAGAGATATTTAAAGTCTGTATAGAATTTTTAAATGTTCTTAAAAATAGGAGATACAGGAGTATCTTTAATGTGGACAAGAGTTAAGAAAAAAGGGAGCTCTGAAAGACAGTGAGCTGAGAGAAGACACAACTGATGGAACAAGATCCTTGCAAAAGCAGAAGATGCAATGCAGTGAGGAAAATAGCTCTAGGTGGATAGGGAACCAAAGGAATAATATTTGTGGGATGCTCATAGACGAGATAACAATAGTTTGAGGCATTTCTGTTGTAGCTCTTATTTTCTTTGCAAAGAAAGAAATGAATGAGTTGTGAGGTAGATAATTTAGAGGATTGAACAATAAAAGATTGGAGTAGCCACTATAGACTGCTAGAAGAGTTTCAGTTGACAAACGATCATTTCAGAGCACTATAAAATGTACAATTGAGGTTTGGGGCTATGGTCACATAATATCTTAAATTTTGTGTCATGTTCTCCAGTATCATTCAGCAGACCAGGGGTGGGAGTGGAGACGGCAGATAATCAGAGATACTTGGGGTTGGCATTTTGTCAGACTAGAAGGATGACAGGATAAAATGTAAAGGACAAAATATTCTAGCTGATGAATGTTTAAAGAAATGAATTGAATAGGCAAGAAAGTAAAGGAAAGTAGGAACCATAGAACAGGAAACAGTAGATATATCAGGGTTTGAAGTGCCTGTAAGTTTCAAGTAAAATACAATAGAACTAATAGAATGAGAGAACTCAAAGTATGAGAAACTTAGTAAAGAGTCAGGTGTTAAATGTTAGGTTTCAGAGTTAAAAAATAGATATGAAGTAGTATAAACAGAGCCAAGTTTTCCAATGAGAATGACAAACATTTTAACTTTCATGTCTTTGGTCTTAATAGCTACACACTGTTAAGGACACGATGTTATGGCACAGTGCTGAATGGAATGTGCTTGGAGCTCCAATACACCTGGTCTGGATGCTGGCTCTGCCACTGACATTGGATCTCAGGGGAAATCAATCTCTGAAATCATTTCCCTCATTTGTAACTGGAAATAATGGCAGTTTCTATCTCATAAGGTTTTAACAAGAATTCAATGAGATTCTGAATATTGTGTTTAATGAGTCTATATTTGGTAAGCATTTTATAAATATTAGCTTTATTATCATTGTTGATGCTATTAATTTTGTACAATATATTGTTGATATTTTAAAGAATGTTTTTTGAATACTTTCTCTCTGTGCTGTTCTTTTAAATTGTAGTAGCATCCTAATGATTGATATTGATTAAAGAAAGAGGAAAATTTTAATTCTGTAGAGTTCACTCCAAATTAAATAAAACTATCTACAGCCTAGGTAGTCTAGGAGAATAAGGTAGAGGAAAAAATAAAACAGAATCTTCTATTTGTATGAGAAGATATCCAGGTGATTGTTTTCAGCATTGTCTGATGTTTCCAGATTCTTTGCAAAAATAAAATAGGGAAAACTCTCATAGTAGCTCCACTCTGAAAAGTTTTTCTTTCAAGATTCAAATCCCAATTAAACTGGAGTGGATAGAAAAGTCTGTGGCAGATGCATTGCTGCTAACCACAGGCTTCACAGTGTTCTGATGACATTGGAAATCACTATGGACAGCAAATTGTAAAAGATTGATCTTTCACTCATTTCATGTATTTCATACCCAGGGTAGATGTAACCTTTACAATTACTTAGAGAATTTTATCTAGCGGGCCTGACATGGTGGCTCATGCTTGTAATCCTAACTTTTTGGGAGGCCCTGGAGGGAGGATTATTTGAGACCAGTAGTTCAAGACCAGCATAGCCAACATAGTGAGACCTCAGCAGGAGGTGTTTAAGTAAATTTACACTTGGCAAATACCCCTTTCTCTTTTGCTTGTTGCTGGAAGCTTCATTGGCCAGCCTGTCCTTAACCATTTCACCAAACTTTTCTAAAAATTAGAGTCATAAGACATGAGATTTGAGTAATTTAGAGAGATAATTAAGCCAGTTGCCTGCTGTGATCCCTAAAATTAAAATCCAAAGGAATTCAGATGATCTGCAACTCAAAATAAGAATTTTGTACAATTCCTGATGGAGATATATATATACACATGTAATAACAGTTTACTGAGATAATTTACATAGCTTAGAGTTCACCAATATATACAAATCCATGGTTTCTGAATGTATTTACAGAGTTGTATAACCATTATCATAATCACAGGTGACCGCAAATTATATGTAATTGGGGTGAAGGCTCCAGCTGGTAATCACCAAGCATTGTTCCTCTGCCTTGCTTTGCCCTCTGCCTAACCCCTGGAAACTGGTGAAAGGGTATAGTCCTACTGTTCCCCCAACACCAGATATGTTATCAGGCAGGCCTGGGACTGTAGGAGATGAATGAGTATATATTCATATATATGTATATACAGATACATTTACAGACAGAAAAATGTGCTGCCTCTCAAAGTTACAGTCAGTTGACAACTTTACCAGGTGAAATGTTAAGTGGCAAAAATGTTAAGAAGAAATATCCCTTTCTCACATTTCCCTCAAGCATTCTGGGGGAAAATATACCCAAGCACATATTCCAAAACATTTCGTATTTTGTGCAGACTGTTATTCATTTTCAATGTTTTTAAAATTTCCTGTATTTTTAATTTTGTGGGTACATAGTATGTGTGTATGTTTATGGGGAACATGTGATGTTTTGATTCAGGCATGCAATGTGGAATAAACAGGCACAGAAAAATAAGGATCACATGTTTTCACTTTTTTGTGGGATCTAAAAGGCAAAGCAATTCAACTCATAAACATAGAGAGTAGAGGGATGATTACCACTTTATATATTTCTTACACACATAACTCACTTTATGTGACATAAGGATTTATGCTTCTGTTAACTAAGTCTGAATTATGATCTTTATTCACTTATTTGGAAATAATAGACCCAAAGCTAAAATATTAGCTTTGATTTCAAAAAATCAGAAGCTATGTTTTAAAGAGTTCTTTCCAGTTGTGCCTGCTTAATTTTATTTTTGAGGAAATTTAAGTTCCCATGTCAAAGCAAGGTTGTCTAATATCACCAAAATTTTTGGCAATATTATCACTTTTTGGTAGTATTACCACTTTTTCCATGTGATAAAGGTAAGATTTTTTTTTTCTTATTGTGATAGGTTAGAAAAAAATTTTTCATGTTTCAAAAAGATAGCTGGCTACCAGTTCATTCTTAAAATATTAGTTCAAATACTGCGTAGATTTGAACTAAATATCTCATACATGGTCCTTATAATTGCACCAAACATATTATATTCTATTTACCAGTTCAACATGAGCAAATCTAGCAACTGCACAGTCAATAATAAAACAAAATAAGTTAGTTTTTAAATATAGAAAACAGAAAATCTACAAAATAACCTTGAAATTTAGCAAAAAGGTTGTCATTAGCATGTATTTTACAATGAATCTCCTTTCAGATAAAACCCGTGGGAGAGAGATCCAAGATGGCCGACTAGCAGCAGCTCAGGATTGCATCTCCCAGTGAAAGCGCAGAGAGTGAGTGGATGCCACACTTCCAGACTAATTTTTGTTGCCCACGGACCAGGAGATTCCCAGAGGAGGAGCCCCACGGGTCGCCAGTGCAACTCTTTTGGCCAGTGCAGCTGTTTTGCTGGCGCCCCCGTGCAGCACTTCCAGTGTAGAGTATGTGGGACTGGGTGCCCTTTTAGTTGGCGTTTGGAGCACCAGGAAGGCGGAGTCACCCATTCAACTGATTGAAAAGGGGACTGAAACAGGGAGCCAGACCAGGAGATTCCCCAGCAAAAAAGCACCACGAATCTCAACGCCGCTGTTTCAGCCAGCGCAGTGGGTCGCTGCACGGGAAATTACACAGATCCCAGCACCTTTTCAACAGACGACTGGAACACCTGGGAGAAACCACCGTTCAAAAAAAAAAAAAAAAAAAAAGGCTTTGAGACAGGGAGCTGGTGATCAGCCTCAGCTGGTCCCATCCCCACAAAAAAACAGCAACTGGAAACGCTGAGGGTTGAGAGTTTCACAGGAAGCGCAGCTGAACCCAGGAAGGTCCAGCTCTATGGGGGAGTGGCGTCCACCAAAGGAAAACTAAGAAACAGAAATAACGTCATCACCAACAAGCTGGACGTCCACTCAGAGACGCAATCTGAAAGTCAGCAATAACAAAGACAACAGGTGGATAAATCCACAAAGATGGGAAGAAACGAGAGCAAAAAGGCAGAAAACACTGGAAATTAGAATGCCTCTCCTCCTACAGGGGATCACAGCTCCTCATCAGTAAGGGAACAAGGCCTGATAGAGAATGAATGTGATGAATTGACAGAATCAGGCTTAAGAAGGTGGCTAATAAGAAACTTCTGTGAACTAAAAGAACATGTTCTAACCCAATGCAAAGAAACTAAGAACCTTGAAAAAAGGTTTGACAAAATGCTAACAAGAATAGACAATTTACAGATGAATATAAGTGAATTAATGGACCTGAAAAACACAATACGAGAACTTTGCAAAGTATGCACAAGTTTTAACAGTCAAATTGACCAAGCAGAAGAAATATACCAACTTCATGAAATAAAACGAGAAGACAAGATTAGAGAAGAAATGGTAAAAAGGAATGAGCAAAGTATCCAAGAAATATGGGACTATGAAAAAGACCTAATCTACGTTTGATAGGTGTACCTGAATGTGATGAAGAGAATGAATCCAAGCTGGAAAATATTCTTCAGGATATTATCTAGGAAAAATTTCCCAACCTGGTAAGGCAGGACAATATTCAACTCCAGGTAATACAGAGAACACCACAAAGATATTCCTCAAGAAGAGCAACCCCAAGGCACATAATCGTCAGATTCACCAGGGTTGAAATGAAGGAGAAAATGCTAAGGGCAGCCAGAGAGAAAGGTCAGGTTACGCGCAAAGGGAAGCCTATCAGACTCACAGTAGATCTCTCAGCAGAAACCCTACAAGCCAGAAGAGAGTGGGGCCCAATATTCAACATCCTTAAAGAAAAGAACTTTCAACCCAGAATTTCATTTCCAGCCAAACTAAGCTTCATAAGTGAAGGAAAAATAAAATATTTTGTGAACAAGCAAGTACTCAGAGACTTTATCACCACCAGGCCTGCTTTACAAGAGCTTCTGAAAGAAGCACTACACATAGAAAGGAACAACCAGTATCAGCCATTCCAAACATATACCAAAAGGTAAAGAGCATCAACATAATGAAGAATCTATATCAACTAATGGGCAAAACAGTCAGCTAGCATTAAATGGCAGTATTAAACTCACACATATCAATATTAATCCTAAATTTAAATGGACTAAATGCCCCAATCAAAAGACACAGACAGGCAAATTGGATAAAGAGCCAAAACCCATCAGTATGCTGCATCCAGACCCATCTCACATGCAAGGATACACAAAGATTCAAAACAAAGGGATGGAGGAAGATTTGCCAACCAAATGGAGGGCAAAAAAGACCCAAAAACAAACAAAAAACGAAGGAGTTGTAATTCTCGTCTCCGATAAAATAGACTTGAAAGCAACAAAGATCAAAAGAGGCAAAGAAGGACATTACATAATGGTGAAAGGATCAATGCAACAAGAAGCTAATGATTCTAAATATATATGCACCCAATACAGGAGCACCCAGATACATAAGGCAAGTTCTTAATGACTTACAAAGAGACTTAGACTCCTACACAATAATAGTGGGTGACTTTAACACCACATTGTCAATATTAGACAGATCAATGAGACAGAAAATTAACAAGGATATCCAGGACTTGAACTCAGACCTGGAACAAGTAAACTTAATAAATATTTACAGAACTCTCCACTCCAAATCCACAAAACATACATTCTTTTCAGTACCACATCACACCTACTCTAAATGTGACCACATAATTGGAAGTAAATCACTCCTCAGCAATTGTATAGCATTTCACAGGTTTAAATGAAATATTGATTGGCTGCTTGTTTGTTATTTTCCTCCCGTCTTCATTGTTAAACACAATTATTGGCCTAAAAGAGGTTTTTAATACCCATTTTCAGGCTGCATTCTAGCCTGGGCAATAGAGCAAGATGCCCATTCTCTCTCCCTCTTTCTCTTCCTCTTTCTTTTTCCCTTTCATTCCTTTTTTTCTTTCTCTACTTCTTTCTTTCTTTTACTTTCTTTTTCTCTGTTTTCCCTTTCTTCTTTCAAAAAAAAAAAAAAGAATTGGTGGCTACACTTAGGCCTCTCTCCCTCTCTCTTCCCTGGTGAAATTTCCTGTTTATCATTTCATTCTACATCCTGATTTACTCTAGAACAGTGTTGAACAATAAAAAGTTTTTCAATGATAGAAAAAAAAAAAAACTTGTATTTACTTACTTATAAGCACATTATTATCAGTATTACAATTTTTGTCTTGAAGTATACTTATCTGACATTGTTTTTTGTGTGTTTCTTCTCAAAATATCAACTAATATTCTCTGAAATGAGAATTAAGGTCTCTTTAAGGATATAAAACAGAGGCTGAACGGACTTTGGAGTCAGATGGATCTAAGTACAAATTCCAGCTCTGGGGCTCACTACCAGTGTGATGTGTACATGTAAGGTATTTGACTTTTCTATGCCCTAGAATTCTCACCTGTATAGTAGAATTTCTATAAATGGCAAAAAAAAAAAAATAGATATTTATTAAATGCCTAGAAAATAGGAGACGTTAGATCCATAAATCACCCTTACTTTAAAGGAGTGGATATGTGCCTCCGATGTATGTAGAAAAGAAAGGTTCTGTTTCAGCTCTTCATTTACCTTTTTATTCAACAGACAGTTATTGAGTGCCTACTACTTATCTGACACTAACCTAGACCCCAGAAGACAACACTAAACAAGTTAGCCCTGATGCTTCTCCTTTTTTGAGGTTTTTGAACATATTTACAGCAGAATAGATCTTTTTTCAGTTTTTTTAAAGATAAGCTGTAAAGTATCTTGGCTTATTTTGTAAACTATTTTATCTAAGGTAATATTTTACCTGGCCTACATCCACAGTGTCTAGCAGTTTATCAACTATTCAGAGCACCAAGTGAGACTGGGGAAAGAACATGGGCTTTGAAAACAGACAGAGGGTTTTGGATCCCAATTCTGCCTTGTGACCTTGAACAAGTTGCCGAATTATTTTGAATTATTATTTTCCTACCATTCAACTACCATTGAATGGTTATTGTTATAATACTACATCATTTCTTCAGATCTTACAAAACTACCATTGAATGGTTCAATTACGTTTTACTACATCATGTGTAAAACATAATGTCTGACTTATATTAGGTTTTTAATCAATGTAGCTGTCATAATTATTTATTAAAATACCTGTTTTAGATATTTATTAAAATACCATTATACCATTTTTAAAATGGTAGCTGTTATAATTATTTATTAAAATACCTGGCTGGATGCAGTGGCTCACACATGTAATCCCAGTACTTTGGGATGCCAAGGTGGGCAGATCACGAGGTCAGGAGATTGAGACCATCCTGGCCAACATGGTGAAACCCCATCTCTTCTAAAAATACAAAAATCAGCTGGGTGTGGTGTCGAGTGCCTATAGTCCCAGCTACTCAGGAGGCTGAGGCAGGAGAATTGCTTGAGCCCAGGAGGTGGAGGTTGTAGTGAGCCTAGATCATGCCACTGCACTCCAGCCTGGGCAACAGAGTGAGACTCTATCTAAAATATATATATATATATAAAACCTATGAGTTTTATCATTTTTAACACCATGGGTAATTCTTAATTAAAACTCCTAGGAAGTGTACAACATATACAGCATATCATATCAAAAAATATTCACTTCTTTTCTTTATTTCCTTGCCATAGTTTTCAAAGCCTAAGATACCATCAGTCCTGCAACCTATAAAGCAAGTCCTGAAGGGGTAATCTGATTTGGAGAAATATAGAAACAACAAAGGTAACATAATGCTGATATAGAATGATATAAATAGTGTAGAAATAACAACGACAAATACATACTGAGTGCATATCATATGCTGGCACTTGTCCAACATAATATCATTATCTCTTCATTCCCATCTAAGGTCACTCTAAAGCCTGCGATCTTGAACTGTACTGTAACAATCTCTCTCAAAAGAGATGGCATCCTATACTGAGAATTGTGAGTGGCCCATCAGAATGTTTGCTGAGCCAGATCCAGTAACAGTGGAGGAGAAAACAAAATAGCACAGGAGTCTGGAAAACTGATCCCCCATTCAGGTAGTCTAATTCTGCATCGCATCACTTGTTCAGAAGTACAATCTTAATAAAAGGTATGAGAAGTGAGTTGGTTTTTTTTTTGTCATTCTTAAATCATCCTTTGAAAATAACTGCCTTTCAAGATTGAACTCCCTCCAAAGTAATAAAGGCAAACTTTTAACAGGTTAAAAAGACACAGAATCATTATATTCCTTTTCAATAAAACTATTAAGCATTTCTTCAAAATAAAATAACTCATTAAAAAGGGCACACTGTCCTTTTATACATCAACTTAATCATCTAATCAGTTTAGTGTCCCAAAAAGTATGTAAATACTACTTAATTTACTAGTCAAGTTGGCTTATGGAAATTACTACTTAGCATGATTGCCCCTGGATAAAGAACAAACAGGTAGAGGAAAACATCAATTTAATAAGGTCGTTTCACCCTTCTGGAGTGAGACTATCAAAAACATGTCTAGACTAGTAAATTATGCAGCTGAGCAAAGATTCTTAAAAAGTACTCCAATTATCATTTTAAAAGTTTAAAGAGTTTTCTGTGTTAAGTAACCAACCCTTAGAGGGTCTATAAAGTTTACCAAAATGGCAGCATTTTAAATTAGTCTCTTACCCTTTTCAAGTGCTCCTGTACTTTGGACTCCACATCTTGGATGTGTGAAATCATTTTGTTGACACATGGTGCTGGGATGTTTACTACGGCACAGCTGTGACGTCGACATGGGTAGCTAAAGTAAATGCCTTTATTCACCCCTAAATAGAATGAATGGAAGAAGTTAATTACTCATTCTATACAAAGTAGTAAACCTTGATGTTTCGAATAAGTGAAAACTATTCTGCTTTATTAGTTCTAATACTCTTAAGGTTTCCTTAATAGAGAGGTTGATAAATCTGTCAGAAAATTATAGAACAAACCTTCAAAATGTAAAAGCTAAAATAAAATATCATTCATGATTTAATTCTATAACAAATAAAAATGAACCTAAGAAGCCAAAATAAAACTTCAAGTATCCTTAAAAAACATAGCATCAAGAACTAAACATTTAAAAAAATGAAAAAAATGAAAAAAAAAAAAGTTAACCCATGTGTTTCTAAATAAATTCTTAATTCCTCAAAAATAACTATGAAAGATATTTTAAATATTCCCTTCAAAGAGATGCCCTCTTCCAGTGTAAATAATATCCAACTACTCATGCATTGAAGTTCTTCCTTAAATCCAGCATGAGTTTCTCTTGCTGGAAAAAATAAAAATAAAAGCAGGTCTCCTTCATCCTCATAGTAACCTCATTTTCTACCTTCCATTTCTGAAAATTGGAGTCTCATGCAAAAAGTGATTGATGTTCTCACTATAGCATTCACGCTGTACTCATCATAAAATCCACTCAGTCCGATGTGCCTCAGTGATTCTAATCCTGGCATGTCCCAAATAGACTGAAGGTTGCAGAAGCACAGCAAAGTTGTCCATGAAACTCCCCCAAAGTGCTTACTTGCAGTCCTTTTGACTGTTAAGGACTCTATTGGGCTGGATTATAGTTGCAATCACTGATCTTAAATGGGAGACACAAAATATGCTCAGCGCCTCAATGAGAACAGTGTGATGTCCTCATTTCAACTGACCTTGAGGGAACAGAGAAATAATCCTGTTGTGTTTTGTTTCAATGACAACCCACAGAGATGGTAAATATTTTTGGTATCTTCATTTAAACTGCAATCTTTAAATATCTTTTAAATGAAGCCTTATAATATCTTCCTCTGAAAACACGATCTCTTGTGAAAATGGCATGTTTTGTTTTTAAATAAAAGTGTTCAGTCTATCCTATAATGTTTGAATCTCTCTCTCTCATATATATGTGTATATATGTAACACTGAGCTTTTTTTTTTTTTGAGCACTAAAAATATGTGCCAGACATAAAACTAAGCTAAACACTTTTCATGCCACAATTTATGTAATCTTCACAACAATCTTATAGAATGGGATTATTATCTTGATTTCATAGATGAGGAGATCAAGTCTTAGATAAACTATATGACTTGTCTAAGTCTACAGAACAGGTACGTAGGAGAACTGAGACTGGAACTAAATCTCCCTAGATAAGCAGTATAAGCTGTGAAGACTGTTTTTATATTTTAAAAGTATGGTAAAAGAAAGAGAAACAGTAAAAAACGTACTTCAGGGCATCTCAAATGTTTTGCTTGTTTTTAGGTTTTGAATGTTCCTTCATAATATCAGTGCTGGTATCCTATGTCTTTTAGTTTGCTTTGACCATATTCTGAACACACACACACACACACACACATGTGTGATTATATGTACATAAATGTGTGTGTGATTATATACATATATAAATCTGTAATAGTCAAAAGACCAATGAGCAAGCCAGCAAAAATTACATATTGATCTCCTATCCAAATATCTTCATAAGGGCAGGTTGGCCTTCCTTTTAGAGAAAAGAAGGTTTTGATACACAGTTAACAAGTAAGCAGTCACTGTTACAGTCAAAACATTTGTTTTGCTTCATTTAATGTGGAGAAAACCAGGATAGTAATGATTCCTTTTATATTTTTCTTGACTGTGCCACTTTCAACTTATTTTGTGAATACTAATCAATATCCATAGCACTCCTATAGTTTAGGTCGAATATGTAACATATGGTAAAGTAATGGGAATGAAATCATATGAAATTAAATTTGCACTAAAATCTATAAAAGACATAACATCCTAAGTAGCACAAGATTTAACCAAAATTCAGTAGTTCACGCTACTCTTTTTATTCCATTGCAAGTATGGCATAAGTTAAAACTTTCAATTTTTAAGAATTTTACCCAGCTTAAGGTGACAGCATGATATAATCAAAAGATAGCTGAACTGGGTTCTGTATTTTCTTGACTGAACTGATAGCTAGCTGCACATCTTTAGCTAAAACTATTCAGTCTCTAGGACTTGAATTTCTTACTTAATAAATTAATATATTGGTAGGGTGTTATATAAGATCTTTTTCACCAAAAATTCCAAATATAAATCAAGGAAGCTCCTCCTTGTGAAGCCTGTGCACAAATGGCCAGTGTGCTACAAGGCTATATAAAGTACATAAAGAATTAAGTATGTTAAAGAATTAAGCTACAAGACTTTCATCCTCTGGAAACATGTCTCTGACTAAACTTCCTTTCCCAGAATTAATTCATAAAAGACAAGATCCCCCTGGCTCCAAGCCAGAGTTGAGGTTTGCTGAGACTCTGCAACATGAAACTTTTATTTGAGAAAAAATATCACCTACCTGTTTGTGTGGATAAATGAAATAGAAATACTATGATTACAAACTGTCAACTCTTACTGCTTCATGAATTTGATCCTTATATAATTTATTCACCCAGCTCCAATTATTTAACATTTTATCACAAGAGTCCTTCCTTTTCTTCTGCTTTTTATATGTGCGTCCTTATGTATGTTACCCCAATTATTCCATCATCCCTCTATCTCAACTCAGAACACTTAGGAAAAATTCTGCTGAACACATATTTCCTTTTCTCATTGCTATCCTCTTTAACATCTTGGTTTTCTTTCCAAAATGTAACATAAGTCAGTGCTCTTGAGGTTAAAAATAATTTGTCCTCTATGCAAAGACTCTTTCATGATGAACATAAAACATCTTTAATGTTTTAGGTAAAACAAAGTTCTCTTTAGCTTTTGTTATATATGAGAAAAATAAAAACACCTTTCACTGACATTACAGTTATTACATTTTAATTGGACCTTACACTGTTGGAGACACTTATCACTAAATATCTGGAATAATACACAAGGACTCTCAGAGTTGCAAATGGCTGAAAACTGCGTCTACTTTAACCTCATACAATGTGCAATGCCCCGTTTGGTGTTCACTGACTGCCATTCTCTTCTCTTCAAAATCTGCAACTTCAATACTTTTTTTTAATTTGCTTTGTATACTCATAGCTCTCCCCACTACCTTGCCTGACCACTTCCTACAGCTATTATTCTATATCGAATTTTGCTATGACTAGCAATTTTTTGAAAGAACAGTTTATACTGGCAGCCACAATATCCTCATGTTCTGATCTCTTCTTCAAATTACAATTTCTATACAAATATTAAGATCCATCTTACATGGTTCCTTGCCTGTGAGGAATACTAAGATCTTTCAGACATTCCAGTGCACCTATAGCACTTTTTATTTCTCTTTATTAGAACAGTTCACATTGCATTCTGCTGTTATCACATTTACGTTTTCCCATCTATCTTCCCCATGAAGTTTTACATTCTTTACAGAGAACTATAATAAGTGCCTGAGATAATTATTGAATAAACAAATTTTCTTTTATTTTTTAATTTTTTACCTTGCTGTAATCTGATTTTTGTTCTCTTCATGAACACTTCATTCTTAAATCCCACTACGCAGTATTTCAACTACCATCCATTTCATGATATGAAATTAGTTCTCCAGTTATAAGCAACTCTAAATCTGGATTTTAAAATATGAGATAACTGATTTCGGACATTGAAAAAAATGGGTAGTTCAAAGTTTTTAATCCTGACAAAAGGGAAATTGATAAGGTGACAATTTCCCAACTGCAATAAAGAGCTCTAGGAGCAAAACAGAGCACAGTAATCTTGTTGAGTTGAAAAGCAAATATGAGTTTCATGGACAGTGGATGCATCTGGAAGAAGGCAGGAACTGTAGAAGACAAAGCAATACAGAGAAGAGCCTCAGATACCCACATGGGAGGCCCCTCTGACATATGACATAAAATCCCTGACCAATAACTTCTATCCAGAATGTGCAGAGAAAATTCACAGCTTAGTAATTAGAATATAGGCATAAGACTTAGACTCTTCACAAAACACAATATACAAATGACTAATATGTTAAAAGAAGTTCAACATCATTAGTCATCAAGAAAATGTAAATTTAACTAACAGTTCAATACAACTTCACACACACACACTATAATGCCTAAAATTACAAAGGTTGGCAATGTCCAGTATCAAAGAGGATACAGAACAACCAGAATTTATACATTGCTAGTGGAAACCTAAAATGGTTTCAACACTTTGGAAAACAATTTGGCAATTTCTTGTAAAAGTTAAACTTACCGTATCACTCAGCATTCCACTTCTTTATATTTCCTTATGACAAATAAAAATACGTCCACAAAAAGAATTGTAGGTGAATGTTCATAACAGCTTTCTTGATAATAGTCAAAAATTGGGGCCAGGCTCGGTGGCTCAAGCCTGTAATCCCAGCACTTTGGGATTCCAAGGCAGGTGAATCACCTGAGGTCAGGAGTTTGAGACCAGGCTGACCAACATGGAGAAACCCTGTCTCTACAAAAATACAAAAATTAGCTAGGCGAGGTGGTGGGCACCTGTAATCTTAGCTACTCGGGAGGCTGAGGCAGGAGAATCACTTGAATCCGGAAGCAAAGATTGCAGTGAGCCGAGATGGCTCCATTGCACTCCAGTCTGGGTGACAGAGCTAGATTCCATCTCAAAAAAAAAAAAAAAATTGGAAAATCCCAAATTTCCATTAAAGGCTAAATAAATTGTGAAATATTATACAAGGGAGGAGTATTGATCAATAAAAATGAACAAACTACTGCTATATGTAACAGTATGGATGCATTTTACAGACGTTTTCCTGAGTCTGAAAAAGTTAGGCACAAAGGAGTATAAGTGACATAATTTCACTTATTTGAAATTTTAGAATGGTAAAACTAAGATCATGTTGGAGTTGTGGGAGTTGGTTAAAGTAATAACGTCTATAGAGGGTCATGAATGAACTTTCTGGAAAGATGGAAATTTCTATACAGTGCTTGAGGTGGTAGTTAAATGGATATGTATGTTTATCAAAAGCCATTCACTTGTACACTGTAAATGAGTGGATTTTACTGCATTTAAATTGTACCTCCATACATCTGTTTTATAAAAAAAAAAAAAAAAGACCTATAAGCACATCCTAGTGACAGAACTCAATAACCATGTATCATTTTCCTGCTTTGTTAACCTTTTATACTACGCAACATTGTAGGCAGCCCTTCCTTGAAGTATCCTTTTAATAACTTCTTCTAGCTGCTTCTTCACCTATTTTTTCTCATATTCCTTAAACATGACTATTTAATAATAATTTTTTCCTCTACACTTTCTTCTATAATCATCTCCATTAAGTGTTTAACTCTCAGCTAAACAGCTTTAGACTTAACTTTGCCCTGAGCTTTTTGCCAAATGTACAAATTCCCCAAAACTGTCCTTCCTAGACTCCCATCTTAGCACTGAGAGTAGGGAAGGGAAGTCTGGACCTGCAGCATTCTATGCAGAATGGGAGAAGGTTGACAGATAAAACTAAAATGTACCCATTGAGAAGTTGATATACCACAAACAAGGAAATACATTCACATCAGAAAACTAAAATGCCAAAGCAGAAAGGCTACAGAAGAAAAGGAACACATTTCTACGATCAGAACTATATAGAGCTTGAAGGGATAAAGTAGGGATCCAGGGGAGCTCCAAGATGGAAGGGATCTGACACAGTACAGGCAGTGAAAATGATGCCTGGTACAGAGGATCCTCAGAAATGATTTGAAAAGTAAAAGAACTGTTACTAGTAGAAGGTATCCAAGTTACTGGTGGCAAATCTACATGGGTCTGCAGCAAATTCACTTCTTGCCTCCTCAGACAAAAGAATTTGACAGGGAATCATCATAAGGCAGAAGGACAGATCGATGCAAGTTTCAGAACAGGAGTGAAAGTTTTATTAAAAAGCTTGACAACAGTAAGGAAAGGGAGGAAAAAAAGAAGAAAGGTACAACTTGGATAATGCCAAGCAGGTGACTTGAGAAACCAAGTGCACAGCTTGACTTCTTGACTTGGGGTTTTATACGTTGGCATATTTTCAAGATACTTCTCCCCACTCCTGAAAGTTTATTGGGAAGCTGCTGATGCGTTTAAGGTGTTTTCTATTAGGAGACAGCCTTTCTCTGGCACCAGCTGTGACCAATTATTACTTTAGATAAACAGTTAACAAACACTTGATCATCACTTGATGGTCACTCAACACATCTTGTGTGTTGGGGGAGGGGCGGGAGGGGTGAGAGCGGAGAGCCCTCTTTTGCCCTGCTCATGCCTGGGTGGCTACCTACTGCAATTTTTTTCTCTTTTTAAATTTCAACTTTTATTTTAGATTCAGGGAGTGCAAGCTCAGGTTTGTTACACGGGTATATTGTGTGATGCTGAGGTTTGGGGTATGATTGCTCTTGTCACCCAGGTATTGAGCACAGTACCTAATGGTTAGTTTTTTAACCTTTGGCCCTTTCGCTTTGTCCTCCCTATAGTAACCCCCAGTGTCTATTGTTGCTATTTTTATGTCCATGAGTACCCATTGTTTAGCTCCCACTTATAAGTAAGAACATGAAATATCTGGTTTTCTGTTTCTGTGCTAATCTACTTAGGATAATGGCTTCTAGTTGCATCCATGTTGCTGCAAAGAAGTTGATTTCTTTCTTTTTTATGGCAGTCTAGCATTTCTTGGTATACATGTACCAAATTTTCTTTATACAGTCCACCATTGGTGGATATCTAGATTGAATCTACATCTTTGCTATTGCGAATAATGCTGTGATGAACATGAGTACATTATTTTTTGGGTAGAATGATTTATTTCCTTTTGGATACATATCCAGTAATGGGATTGCTGGGTTGAATGCTAGTTCAGCTCTTAGTTATCTGACAAATCTCCAAACTCCTTTTCACAGTGATTGAACTAATTTACATTCCCACCAACAGTGTATAACGATTTCCTTTTCTCTGCAGAGTCGCCAGCATCTGTTGTTTTTGGCTTTTTAGTAATATTCATTCTGACTGGTATGAGATGCTATCTCATTATCGTTTTCATTTGCATTTCTCTAATGATTAGTGATATTGAACATTTTTTCATATGCTTGTTGGCCATGTGTACATTTTCTTTTGAAAAGTGTTCATGTCTTTTGCCAACTTTTTAATACGGTTGTTTTATGCTTGTAAACTTTTTTAAGTTCCTTATAGACTCTGGATATTAGGCTTTGGTCAGATGCATAGTTTGTGAATATTTTCTCCCATTCTTTAGGCTGTTTACTTTGTTGATAGTTTCTTTTGCTGTGCGAAAAACTTTTAGTTTAATTAAATTTCACTGTCAATGTTTTGTTTCATTGTAATTGCTTTTCAGGACTTAGTCATAAATTCTCTCCCAAGACTGATATCCAGAATGGTATTTTCTAGGTTCCCTTTTAGGATTCTTATAGTTTGAGGTCTTACATTTAAATCTTTAGTCTATCTTAATTTTCATATTTGGTGAGAGGGAGGGGTCCAGTTTCAGCCTTCTGTTTATGGCTAGCCAGCTATCTCAGCACCGTTTATTTAATAGGGAATCTTTTCCCCATTGCTTATTTTTGTTGACTTTGGCAAAGATGAGATGGATGCCAGCGTGAGGTTTTACTTCTAGGTTCTCTATTCTGTTCCACTGATCTATATATCCATTTTTGTACCAGGACCATGCTCTTTTAGTTCCTGTAGCCATGTAATATAAAAGCAAGTAAAATGATGCCTCCAGCTTTGTTCTTTTTGGCTAGAATCGCTTAGACTGTCTCAGTTCTTCTTTGGTTCTGTATGAATTTTAAAGTAGTTTTTTCTAGTTCTGTAAAAGATGATATTGGTAGCTTTATAGAAATAGCAATGTAGATTGCTTTGGGCCATGTGGCCATTTAATAAACATTGATTCTTCCAATCTATAAGCATGGAATATTTTTCCATTTGTTTGTGTCATCTATGATTTCTGTCAGCAGTTCTCCTTGTAGAGCTCTTTGTAGTTCTCCTTGTAGAGCTCTTTCAATTGCTGGACAGAGGAATTCATAGATATTTTATTATTTTATGGCTACTGGAAATGGAAGTGCATTCTTGATTTGGCTCTCAGTATGAACATTTTGGTATATAGAATTGCTACTGATTTTTGTACATTAATTTTTCACTGTGAAATGTTACTGTGTCAGTTCTAGGAGCCTTTTGGTAGTCTTTAGGGTTTTCTAGGTGTAGAATCATATTGTTAGCAAAGGGACAATGACTTCTTTTTGACATCTTCCTGTCTAGATGCCTTTTTTTTTTTTTTTTTCTCTCACCTGATTGCTCTGGCAAGGACTCCCAATACTATGTTAAACAGGAGTAGTCAGAATAGGTATGCTTATCTTGTTCCAGTTCTAAAGGGGAATGCTTCCAGTTTTTGCTAATTCAGTATGATGCTGGATGTGGGTCTGTCATAGATGGCTCTTACTATTTTGAGGTATGTTCATTTGATGCCTAGTTTCTTAAGCATTTTTATGAAGTGATGTTGGATTTTATCAAAAGCTTTTTCCACATCTATTGAGATGATCATAATGTTTTTGCTTTTAATTCAATTTATGTGGGGAGTTACTTTATTGATTTGCATATGCTGAACTGAACTTGCATCCTAGGAATAAAGCCTTACTAGATCATGGTAAATTAACTTTTTGATGTGCTGCTGGATTCAATTTGCTAGTATTTTGTTGAGGATTTTAGTATTTATGTTCATGAAGGATATTGGCCTGTCATTTTTTGGTATCAGGGTGATTCTGGCTTTGTAGAAGGAGTCTTTCCACTTTGATATTTTGTAACAGTTTCAGTAGGATTGGTGCCAGCTCTTCTTTGTATGGCTGGTAGAATTTAGCTGTGAATCAACTTGGTCTGGGACTTTTGGTGGTTGGTAGGCTTATTATTACTGATTTAATTTTAGAACTCAATACTGATCTATTCAGAGTTTCAGCTTATTCCTGATTCAATCTTGTGAGACAACGTGTTTCAAGGAATTTATTCATTTCCTCTAGATTTTTTAGTTTGTGTGACTAGAGGTGTTCACAATAGTCTCTGGGGATCTTTTGCATTTCTGTGGCATTAGCTGTAATTTCACCTTTGTTATTCTTGATTGTGCTTATTTGTATCTTCTCTCTTTTTTTGTTAATTTAGCTAGTGATCTATCAATCAATCTTGTTTATCATTTCAAAAAAAAAAAAACCAGCTTATGGTTTCATTGATTCTTTACGTAAATTTTTGGATTTCAATTTCATTCAGTTCTGCTTGATTTTAGTTACTTCTTTTCCTCTGCTAATTTTGGAGTTAGTTTGTTCTTGTTTTTTCAGTTCCTGTAGGTGTAATGTTAGATTGTCAATTTGAAATATAACTTTTGTCATTTTGCACTACAAACTTTCCTCTTGATCACTGCTTTTGCTTCATCCCAGAGATTTAGGTATGTTGTGTGTCTGTTTTCATTTATTTTCAAATAACATTTCTATTTCTGCCTTAATTTGATTGTTTACCCAAAAGTCATTTAGGAGCAATTTGTTTAATTTTCATGTAATTGTGTGGTTTTGAGAGATCTTAGTATGATTTATATATATATATATATATATATATATATATATATATATATATTTTCATTACTTTTAAATTTTTTGAGACAGAGTCTTGAATCGCTTTGTTCCCAGGCTGGAGTACTGTGGCATGATCACAACTTACTGTGGCCTTGACCTCCAGGACTCAAGTGATTCTCCCACCTCAGCCTCCCAAGTAGCTGGGAATACATGCATGTGACACCATGCCCAGCTAATTTTTGTGTATCTTTTGTAGAGATAGGGTTTCACCATGTTGCCCAGGCTGGTTTCAAACTCCTGGACTCGAACAGTCCACCCAGACTGTATTTCTATTTTTATTCTGTGGCCCGAGAGTATGGTTGGTATAATTTTGATTTTTAAAAATTTATCAAGACTTGCTTAATGGCTGAGCATGTGTTCAATCTTGGAGTATGTTCCATGGGCAGATAAGAAGTATGTATATTCTGTGGTTGACAGGTGGAGTATTTTGCAGATGCCTATTAGTTCTAATTTGTCAAGGGTCAAGTTTAAGTCCAGAATTCATTTGTTTTCTGCCTTAACAATCTGTGTAATGCTGTCAGTAGGGTATTGAAATCCCTCACTATTATTGTGCGGCTAATTTTTTTCACAGTTCTAGAATTACTTGTTTTATAAATCTGGGTGCTCCAATTTTGGGTGTGTATATATTTAGGATCCTTAAGCCTTCTTGTTGAATTGAACCCTTTAACATTATATAATGTCCTTTGTCCTTTTATACTGTTGGTGATTTAAAATCTGTTTTACCTGATATAAGAATAGTGACCTCTGCTCTTTCTTATGTTCCATTGACTATGTGTTCCAACTATTGACTTTGAACCTAGAGGTGTCATTAGATATGAGATGGGTCTCAAACACAGTACGTGAATGAATCTTGTTTTTTTTTATTGTTGTTGTTGTTGTTGTTGTTTTTAAACTGGACTCGCCACTCTATGCCTTTTAAGTAGGGCATTTAGACCATTTACATTCAAGATTAATATTAGTATGCAAGGTTTCGGTCCCATCATGTAGTTATTAGCCGGCTGCTTTGTAGTTTCTATTGTGTGGTTGCTTAATAGGGTCTAAGGGCTATTTAGTGTGTTTTTGTGGTAGCAGGTATTGTTTTTTGGTATCTGTGTCTATAACTCTTGTAAGGATCTCTTGTAAGGTTGGTACAGTGGTAGTGAGTTCCTTTAGTGCTTGGTTGGCTAGAGAAGATTTTATTTCTCCTTTATTTATAATGCTTAATTTGACAGATGAAATTCTTGATTACCATTTCTCTTTTTAAGGATAATGAAAATAGGTCTGCAATCTCTCATGGCTTGTAAGGTTTCTGCTGAGAGGGTCACTGTTAACTTACTAGGGTTCCCTTTGCATGTGATCTGATCTTTTTCATTCGCTGCCATTAAGATTTTTTTTCTTTAGTGCTGACTGTGGACACTCTGGTTACTATATGCCTTGTTGATGTTCATTTTGTAGAGTGTCTTTTAGGTGTTCTCTGGATATTCTGTATTTGGATGTTTATTCTCTAGCAAGATGAGAGAAATTCTCTTTATTCCCTTAAATATGTTTTCCAGGTTGTTTTCTTTTTCTTCTTCTCTCTCAGAATATGAATTATTTGTAATTTCATTGCTTTTCATAACCCCATATTTCTAGAAGACTTTGTTCACTTAAAAAAATTATTTTTGTCTGGCTTAGTTATTTCAAAAGACCAGTCTTCAAGCTCTGAATTATTTTCTTCTGCTTGGTCCTGACTACTGATAAAGCTTTCAATTGTACTTTTAAATTCTTTGAGTTTTTAAGTTCCCAAAGCTCTGACTGATATATTTTTAAGATGTTTATCACTTCTTTCATTTCTTGAATTGCTTTGTTGATTTTCAACCTCATTTGGATTTTGTCGAGCTTTCTTGCAATTTATGTTTTGAATTCTTTATCTGTTATTTCCTAGTTTCAACTTTTGTTAGAGACCATTACTGGAGAGCTAGTGTGATCCTTTCTTGGTGTCTCTACATTCTGATTTTTCATAGTTCCTGAATTCTTGCATTAATTTCTTCTCATTTGGACATTCTGGCAACTCTAAATTTTGTAAATATTTTCATGCAGGTAGAATTTTTTTTTTCTTTCTTTGTCTATATTTTTTTCTTTCCATTTCTCTAATACCCTCCCTAGGAGTGTGAGTGCAGAGAATGGTGGGTAGGGTCTTTTGGTTTTGCTTCTACAGTGCTATTCACTTCTGTCGGCAGGTTTTTTATTAGGCTGTGCAATTCAACATACAAGCCAATAATAGATGGCATTTATGGGTAACAGCCAGCTGTGGTATATACTTGATTCTTGTTTACTGGGAGAAGCTCTTTTTTGCTTTATGCAATAGGAAGATTCCTGGAGTATACAGTCTGAGTTCCTTCCCCAGCCCCATAGGGCTAGGGACAAGATAGGCAGGACACTCTAGGAAGGTCCACCTATAGGTCCTCCAGTGGCCAGAATATACAACAGAATTGAGGGAGAATCCAGTAGGCAGCCTCTAGGTACCCAGAGGTGTGCCTAGACTGGGAGCAGGAAACCTCCTCATCCCTAAGTTCTCTGCATGGTGATGGAGGGTGGCTTAAACTCCAAGTCTATGTGAGTGGGTGTTCCAGATGTCTGAAGATCTGCCTTTGCATGGAGCAAAGTGAACCCTTAAACAACAGATTTCTGCACAAGAAAGGTAGGCTGCTGTTCCAGGTCAGTGAGTGTTCCAAATGCCTGGAGATCTGCCTATGTGTGGAGTAGTGACAGCCCACTCCACCATGATCTATGCATAGGAAGGGTGGTACAACTCAGGCTGCTAATCCAGGTGAGGGAGTATTCTGAACACCTGGAGACCTGGCTGGGTGTGGAGCAAAGAGGGCCCTACTGTACCACAATCTATATCTATGAAGAGAAGGGCAGCTTAGGCTGCTCGTCCAGGCAAGTGGGTACTCTGAATGACTAGATTTCTGTCTGGGGTGGAGTGTAGAGGGCCCTGCTGCACCACAGGCTCAGGAGAGCAGGATGGGGCACCCAGCATAGATAGATGCAACCCATTCCAGGTTGCCAAGCTGATCCTGATTGCAAGTCTCATCAACCAGGAAGAGCTGTGGTAGCTCTGCTCCTTCCCCTGGCCTGTGATGAGGGAGAACACAATTCCAGCACCTACTAATTAAGCACTTTCCACATTTCTGGCTGTAGAGGCACCTATCCTGCTCCAAAGTAAGCAAAGCAGTACTCTAATTCCTGGCCTAAGACTAACGTGCCTGTGCAGCTGTGTTGCTGGGTCACCAAAGAACAGCTGAGTTTGCATGCACCCAAATTAAAAATGGTCTCCTGCTCTCAGCACTGGGTTTAAAAAAGTGCCTGCAGCTTTTCCCAGTGTCTTTCCCTCACAGTGTCTCTATGCCTTTCCCCAAGTTACCTGCAGGGCTTGAAGGAAACAAAGTGTGCTCCTTCAGCTTGGGTTGCTCAGATTCCTAGTAGAAAGGTAAATCACAGAGGTAGCCTTTCTGCCTCTCCTGTGTACTGGAGTTTCACTCACTTTTATCAGCCAGATGCTGTCACAGGGGCTGTTAGCCTGCATTCTCCTCCCTGGGAATTGGAATGTCCTTCATAATTCTGGTGAATTCTCATTTTACTTCTTGAATTAACACTCACAGAGTTGATCTTTATGCACTATCTTGCTATTTTCAAGTGGCCAAGGCATGCTAAGAGCCTCTAATCTGTCATCTTGCAGAAAAATCAACATAAGTTCCTATATTAATATAGAGAGAATATTCAGTCCCTGTAAGTACTAGTCGGTCACCAAATGTTAACACTTATTTTGTAATATGTCTCTAATCCCTTTCATATTCATTGATCCTAATTAGATCAGGTCTTTGTTACAATAAGCCTGAACAATAATAAGAAGCAAATCAGTTTCTAAATGCCTGGAGAACTGGCTGGGTGTGGAGCAGAGAGGGCCCCACTCCACCACAATAGCCAGATAATTCCTGTAGCCAAATAATTCTGTGTTGCATGCTCAGACCTTGTAAGCAAATAAGTTAGTCAGTAACCTCCCTAATCAGAGTAGGCTCTGGTTATACAACCAGAGACTGAGAAATGAAGTTAATACTCTTGCGCCTGAAATTCAAAATCCTTCTTGACTGCATGTCAATCATTTCTACCTTTTTCTGAACCATCTTCACATTTCTGAATTCTCCCTATTCTATAGATGAATACATCTATGCTTCCTAAATTTTGTGTTATTTTCTAACTGTTGACACATTCTATTCTACTTTCTTAAATTTTCTCCTCACCTTTTTTCCATATACAAATGCATTCTTTAAACTCATTTCAAATCTTTCCTGATCCATCAACATTTGTCTTAATGCCTGGAGACCATGCAAATTGGTCTTACTCAAAATACTGAAGATATCTGTCATCCATGGTATTCATTCGGCAGGTACTTCCTTATGTTATCTCTGCTGATACACTATATAACTATTCTTTTATGTTGTATTGTAGAAATTGTTGTATATATTTTATTTATTTTTCTTTTGATTTAAGATTATCCTTCATATATTTTTTTGGCCTACAAGATTTTACACTTCTTATGAGGCTTATTTCTTAAATATCTTTGTAGCATAATACCACATAGATTTCCAGTATCTTGAATTAATTGGTTCATAAGTCATTTATTTGCTGTCTTATAAATCTGTTCAAAATTGACTCAGCAATAAACTCTAAGTCAAGATCTTAAAATTGTATTCAAGATTTCTATTAGACATACACAGATGAAAGAATCATAATGGTAATTTATTTCAATTTAAAACTGAAAAATCCCAGAGTATTAATTTTTCAAAATCAAGATTAAAAATTTTTGATATAGTTTTTAACCAAAATGTCCTAAAAAGAAACAAGTAGGCACCCCAATAGACATATGTATACATTTCCTCAACTCTTTCCACCACTTTCTATATTGAGTATCAGAAACACTTTTCGAGATAATGTTTATAGATTCTCATTGTACAGGTCTTTAATTCTGTAACTAAAAAATACATATCCAATTGACAGGAGCCAAGATAGCCGAATAGAAACAGCTCTGGTTTATAGACAAATACATCTATGCTTCCTAAATTTTGTGTTATTTTCTCACTGTTGACATATTCTATCTACTTTCCTAAATTTTATCCTCACATTTTCTTTTCATATACAAATTCTTTAAGACTCAGTTCAAATCTCTCCCGATCCATTAACATTTTTCTTAATGCTTGGAGACCATTCAAACTGATCTTATTCAAAATACTGAAGATACCTGCCATCCGTGATATTCATTTGGCATATACTTCTTTGTGTCATCTCTGCTGATACACTATATAACTATTCTTTTATCCTCTTAGCAAGATGAACATGGAAGGCAGGTGATTCCTCCATTTCCAACTGAGGTATCCAGTTTACCTCAATGTGATTGACTAGACAGTGGATGCATCC
Source organism: Cebus imitator (assembly GCF_001604975.1). NCBI lineage: Eukaryota > Metazoa > Chordata > Mammalia > Primates > Cebidae > Cebus > Cebus imitator. The sequence continues at coordinate 1,389,540 of NW_016107684.1, forward strand.
CACGGAGAGTGAGCAGAAGCAGGGTGGAGCATTGTTTCACCTGAGAATTGCATGGGGTAAGGAGACATCCCTCCACCAGCAAAGGGAAGTGATGAGGAAATATGCTACCCAGTGTAGCTACTACACTTTTCCCATGGATTTTTGCAATCTGCAGATGAGGAGATTTCTTCATTACCTTACACCACCAGGGCCCTGGGTCTCAAGCACAAAACTGAGTGGCTGTTTGGGCAGGCACTGAGCTGCAAGAGTTTTCATATACTCCAGCAGCACCTAAAACTCCAGTGAGACAGGAGAACCATCCACTCCCATGAAAAGGGGGCTGAAGCTGAAGCCAAGGAGCCAAGTGGTCTTGCTCATTGAGTCCCACTCCCACAGAGCCCAGCAAGCTGAGAACCACTGGCTTGAAATTTCCACTGTCAGCACAGCAGTCTCAAGTCAGCCTGGGATGACTGAGTTACCAGCGGGGAGGGATGACTGCCATTACTGTGGCTTTAGTAGGATATTTTCCCCTGACAGTGCTAAAGAGACTAGGACATTTGGACTGGGTGGAATTCCCCACAGTGCAGCAAAGCAGCTGAGGGGCCAGACTGCTTCTTCAGATCCCTCCCTCACTGGGCAGGGCCTCCTTGCAGGAAGTCCAGCAGCTCCAGTCAGGGACTTACAGACGGAACTCTCATCTCCCTAGGAAAGAGCGCTGTGGGGGAGAGGTGGCCGTGGTCTCAGGTTCCGTTGACTTAATCTTTCCTGCCTGGAAGTTCTGAAGAGAACAGCTGATCCTAACAATGGGGATTCCCCCAGCACAGCACACCAGCTCCACAAAGGAACAGACGGCCTCTTCAAATGGGTCTCTGACCCCCTTGCCTCCTGACTGGGTGAGACCTCCCAGCAAAGGTAGCCAGATACCTCACACAAGAGAGTTCAGGTCAGGGTATTAGGTCAGTGCCCCTCTAGGATGAAGCTTCCAGAGGAAACAGAAGGCAGCAATCTTTGCTATTCTGCAGCCTCCACTGGTGATACCGAGGCAAACAGAGTCTGAAGTGGATACCTAGCAAACTGTAGCATACTTGCCTAAGAGGGGCCTGACTATTAGAAGAAAAACAAACAGAAAGAAAGCAACAACAACAACATCAACAAAAAAGATGCCACAAAAACCCCATCCAAAGGTTATTAGCCTCAAAGATCAATGGTAGATAAATCCATGAAGATGAAGAAAAACCAATGCAAAAACACTGAAAATCCCCAAAACTGGAATGCCTCTTCTCCTTCACAGGATCACAACTCATCATCAGCAAGGGAACAAAGCTGGACAGAGAATGACTTTGACAAATTGACAGAAGTAGGCTTCAGAAGGTGGGTAATAACACACTTTTCTGAGCTAAAGTAACCAAATGCAAGGAAGTGAAGAACCTTGAAAAAAGATTAGATGAAATGCTAACTAGANTCTTCTCCTTCAAATAATCACAACACTTATTGAGCAAGGGCACAGAATGGGGCTGAAGCTGAGATGGATGAACTGACAGAAGGAGGCTTTAGAAAGTGAGTAATAGTGAATTTTACTGACCTAAAGGATTATGTTCTAACTCAATGCAAAGAAGCTAAGAACCATGATAAAAGGTTACAGGAGCTGTTAACTAGAATAACCAGTTTAGAGAGGAATATAAATGACCTGATAGAGTTGAAAAACACAGCACGGGAACTTCATGATGCAAACATAAGAATCAATAGCTTAATCAACCAAGCAGAAGAGAGAATACCAGAGCTTGAAGACTATCTTGCAGAAATAAGGCAGGCAAACAAGATTAAATTTTTTAAAAATGAAACAAAACAAACAAAACCTCTGAGAACTATGGAACTATGTAAAAAGACTGAATCTATGACTGATTGGAGACCCTGAAAGAGATGGAGAGAATGAAACCAAGTTGGAAAACACACTTCAGGACACCATCCAGGAGAACTTCCCCAACCTAGAAAGACAGGCCAATTTTCAAATTCAGGAAATCCAAAGAACCCCAGTAAAATACTCCGTGAAAAGAGTTAACCCCAAGACACATAATCATCAGATTCTCCAACGTCAAAATGAAGAAAAAAATGTTAATGGTAGCCACAGAGAAAGGCAAAGTTGTCTACAAAGGGAAGCCCATCAGGCTAACAATGTGCTTCTCAGTGGAAACCCTACAAGCCAGAAGAGATTGGGGGACAATATTCAACATTCTTAAAAGAAATTCCAACCCAAACTTTCATATCAGGCCAAACTAAGCATCATAAATGAAGGAGAAATAAAATATTTTTTAGACAAGCAACTGCTGAGGGATTTTGTGAACACCAGGTCTACCTTGCAAGAGCTCCTAAAGGAAGCACTAAACATACATAGGAAATACCATTACTATCCACTACAAAAACACACTGATGTACACAGACCAACAACTCAATGAGGCAACTACATTAACAAGTCTGCAAAATTAACCAGCCTATGTCATGATGACAGGATCTAATTCATACATAATATTAACATTAAATGTAAATGGTCTAAATGACCCAATTAAAAGACATGGAATGGCAAACTGAATACAAAGACAGGACCCATCAGTGTGCTGTATTCAAGAGACACATCTCACATGCAAAAACACATATAAACTCAAAATAAAGGGATTGGAGGAAAGTTTACCAAAAAAAAAATTGAAGGAGAAGAAAAGAAGAGGTTACAATCCTAGTTTCTGGAAAAACAGACTTTAAACCAACAGAGGTCAAAAAAGGCAAAGAAGGCCATTACATAATGTTAAAGGTTCAATTCAACAAGAAGAGCTAACTATTCTAAATATATATGCACCCAATACAGGAGCATTGAGATTTTAAAACAAGATCTTAGAGGCCTACAAAGAGACTTAGACCCCCACACAATAATAGAGGGAGACTTTAATACCCCATTGTCAGCATTAGACATATCATTGAGACAGAAAATCAACAAAGATGTTCAGGACTTGAACTCAGCTCTAGAACAAGTGGACCTGATAGATATGCACAGCACTCTCCACCCAAAAACAACAGAATATACATTTTTCTCAGTGCCATGTGGTACTTACTCTACAATTGATTACATAATTGGAAGTAAAACACTTCTCAGCAAATGCAAAATAACTGAAATAATAACAAACACTCTCTCAGACCACAGTGCAATCAAATTAGAACTCAAGATTAAAAAGCCCTCTCAAAATCACACAACTACATGGAAATTGAACAACCTGGTCCTTAATGACTCCTGGGTAAATAATGAAATTAAGACAGAAATCAAGAAGTTCTTTGACACCAATGAGAATAGAGTGACAAAATATCAGAATCTCTGGGATGCAGCTAAAGAAGTGTTAAGTGGGAAATTTATAGCACTTACATCAAAAAGCTAGAAAGATCTCAAAGCAACACCCTAACATCACAACTGAACGAACTAGAGAACAAAGTGTAAACAAACTCCTGAGCTAGCAGAAGACTAGAAATAACCAAGCTTAGAATGGAACTGAAGGAGATAAACACACAAAAAAACACCAA
>NW_016107684.1:1393649-1398428 GCF_001604975.1 Cebus imitator
AAAAAAAAAAAAAAAAAAAAAAAAAACTGTATTCAAATAGGAAAAAAGGAAGACAAATTGTCTTTGTTTGAGGATGACATAATCCTATATCTAGAAAACCCCATCAATTCAGCTCAAAAGCTTCCTAAGCTGATAAGCAACTTTAGCAAAGTCTCAGGATACAACATCAATGTGCAGAAATCACAAGCATTCCTATACACCAACAACAGACAAGCAGAGAGCCAAATCATGAGTGAAATCCCATTTGCAACTGCCACAAAGAGAATAAAATTCCTAGGAAAACAATTGACAAGGTAAGTGAAGGACCTATTCAAGGAGAACTACAAACCACTGCTCAAGGATATTAGAGCGGATATAAGCAGATGGAAAAAGATTTCATGCTCATGGATAGGAAGAATCAATATTGTGAAAATAACCATACTGCCCAAAGCAATTTATAGATTCAATTCTATTCCCATTAAACTACCATTGACATTCTTCACAGAATTAGAAAAAAAAAAAACTTTTAAAATTCACATGTAACCAAAAAACAGCTCACACAGCCAAGACAATCCTAAGCAAAAAATAAAATAAAGCTGGAGGTATCACGCTACCTAACTCCAAACTATACTATAAGTCTACAGCAACCAAAACAGCACAGTACTGGTATAAAAATAGGCACATAGACCAATGGAACAGAATAGAGAACTCAGAAATAAAACCACACATCTAAAGCCATCTGATCTTCAACAAACATGACAAAAATAAGCAATGGGGAAATGATTCCTCATTTAATAAATGATGCTGGGAGAACTGGCTAACCATAAGCAGAAAATTGAAACTGGACCCCTTCCTTATGCCTCATACGAAAATTAACTCAAGATTAATTAAAGATTTAAATGTAAACTCCAAAACTATAAAAACCCTAGAAGAAAATGTAGGCAATACAATTCAGGACATAGGCATGGGGAAAGACTTTATAATGAAATTGCCAAAAGCAATTGCAACAAAAATTGACAAATGGGATCTAGTTAAACTACAGAGCTTCTGCACCACAAAAGAAACCATCATCAGAGTGAACAGGCAACCTACAGAATGGGAGAAAATTTTTGCAATCTATGCATCTGACAAAGGTCTAATATCCAGAATCTATAAGGAACTTAAGGCAATTTACAAGAAAAAATAACAATCACATTAACAAAATGGGCAAAGGACACGAACAAACACTTCTCAAAAAAAAAGACATATATGTGGCTAACAAACATATATTACTGAACATTAGAGAAATGCAAATCAAAACCACAATGAGATACCACCTCATGCCAGTCAAAAAACCAATTATTAAAAAGTCAAGAAACAACAGATGCTGGTGAAGCTGCAGAGAAATAACACTTTTACACTGTTGGTGAGAGTGTAAATTAGTTCAACCACTGTGGAAGACAGTGTGGTGATTCCTCAAAGATTGAGAACCAGAAATACCCTTTGACCCAGCAATCCCATTACTGGGCATACACCCTAAGGAGCATAAGTTATTCTGTTAAAAAGATACATGCATGTGTTGTGTTCATTGCAGCACTATTCACAATAGCAAAGACATGGAATCAACCCAAATGCCCATCAATTATACACTTTAAAAAATGTGGTACATATACATCATGGAATATTATGCAGCCATAAAAAGGAACAAGATCCTGTCCTTTGCAGGGACATGGATGAAGCTGGAAGGCATTATCTTCAGTAAACTAACATAGGAACAGAAAACCAAACACTCTATGTTCTCACTTATAAGCGAGAGATGAACAATGAGAACACATGGACACAAGGAAGGGAAGAACACTTACTGGGGCTTATCAGGGAGGGTAGGGTTGGGAAAAGCATTAGGAAAAAGACCTAATGCATGTTGGGCTTAATACCTAGGTGATGGGTTGATAGGTCCAGCAAACCACCATGGCATGTGTTTACCTATGTAACAAACCTGCATATCCTGCAAATGTACCGTGGAATTTAAAAATAATAAAAGAAAATAATCATAGAAAAATGAAAAATGCATCCCCAAAACATTTGCCTTCTTTCCTTTTCTTGTAAGAAACATGTCTTCAATGAACTGGAAATGTTCTGTCTAGAACAGGCCTATCAGAGCTTGAGGGACTAAAAATTTATTTTAAAACTCATACATTTCTGAAATTATAATTTATAAACCCAGATTGTACATTAATAATATACTATTAATACAATATAATACATTATATCTTTACTACTGTATATCTTTACTATGTTAACTATCATGATATATAGGATTTATTTCAATATAGAAATAGTATTGACATCATAAACTGAGGGAATATTAATATAGTTTATATAGTTTACTATATGATTTACATTCAGTCCTCACCTTCAGTATTTGTCATTTTACTTTCATGAAAACTTTCACTGGTCTCCTTAGAGGCTCCCAATAGAACCAAACTTTGAGATGTGACGTTGCCTTTTAAAAGGAAAAATTACATATTTTAGTGAGTAGTTAATGTCACAGAAAATTTTAAAATAAGCACCATCATGTATAAAACTATGTTAGGGAAGTGCTCTCCTTAAAAGAAAAAAACTATGATATAAATATTAATCAAAATCCACGGTAGATTATCCTCAGATATTTTCTCTATGCTCTTCAATTGGTTTGACTCTTTCATCATTAGAAGATATTCAAAATGACATGAGGCTGTTTAAAGCAAACAGAAAAATTATTATGTGTTGATATAGAAGGTATCCAGGATAAACTACGTGAAAATTAGCAAGGCAGAGATTTGTGTGTAAGCTTTGTCATCCTTTTTTTAAAATGAGATACGTGTATATATATATATATATATATATATATATATACACACTATTATATATCTTTACTATGTTAACTATTAATGACATGTAGGATTTATAAAAATGATATGTAGGATTTATAAAAATTATAAATTATTTATAATTATGAATCCTACATAATATATATATATATATATACACATATCTAATGATATAGATATACATATAATTACATAGGATTAATAATTGCTAGATTAAGAAACTGTTGTTCTTAGAAAGAGAAAATGTAGAGGGGGGGAAATGTTTTATTTTATTTTACAATCTCTGAGGAAGTGTTTCAAAATTCTAAAACAGAAGAATATATTATCATTTATTTGACATTTTCTTATAAGCTAAATATATCTACACTACAATGCAGCAACTCCAGTCCTAAGCTTTTAACAAACAGAAATAGAAGCATATGTCCACAAAAATATTAGCCCAGACCATTCCTATAGCTTTATTTATAACAGTGATATCTGGAAACAACCTAAATGTTCATCAGCAGAAAAACAGATTTAAATAAATACTGTGTAGTTATGCAATAACATAATGTGGACCAGTGGAAAAGAATGAGCTGCAAATACATAAAGTAACATTAGTGAATCTTAAAAATATGTTGAGCATACAAAGTCAGATAAAACATACTTGAAACATTTAATTTCCTTATTACAAGGTCCAAGAAAAAGACGAAACTAAGCTATGGTGATAAAAATCAAAACAACAGTTGCCTATGGTAGGTGAGAAACTTTCAGGAGTGATGGACATGTTTTCTAACTTGAATGGCATGGTAGTTACATTTATGTATACACTTATCAAAATACATTAAATTATAAATTTAAGATGACATTTTCTTCTATGTATGTTATAAAATAAATATTGTTTTACTCTAAAACCATTAAAATATTTTTATATATTATAAATACATACACACATACATACAGAAATATAAGGTTTATATGCTTCCAGAATAACTTATGTTAATATATACTAACAATTACAGACAGAACATTTATATGTCAAAGCTCACTAAAGCATAAAATAGGGCAAAACTAAGTTTATAGCAAAAATATTCAATAATAGGTAATTGTTCAAAAAATATGAAAATGATAAAATATAGTGCTAATCAAATGCTTATTGTAATACATAAATGACGACATTTATCCAAAAATAACCAATTATAAAATATAGAAAAAAATATAAATAAAACGTATACAATTATTTTCTGAAAAAGAAAACTTGATGTGACAAAATATGAGCAAACCTAGAACTTAAGCTGAACAGCACCAAGTTATTAGTTTACAATTAAGTTATAGATAATAATAAAAATTGATATGTGCATAACAAAACAGAACATTATATTAGAAAAATATCTTATTTTTTAACATAAAGAGAAATTTAGAGAAAAAATATAGGGAAAGAATTTAAGTCACTGTCATTTATCTGTGGCATATGCAGTTCAGAATAACAAAATCATATACAGGATGTGATGAATACAAGAAGGTAACATTGATATAGATATTATAAATCACCAAAAGATACAGATTATATCATTTTAAAGGTAATAAAAGTAGGTATCTTAGACAACAATATAATAAAAAAATTTAGTAAGTAGAAACTAGTTGCAGTATATATAACTAATCTACTGTACAGTTAGAAATTTGTTATATAAAGTCAATTCAAAAGTATTTGGAAATTCAATGCACATTCCAAAAAACAAAGGTGTCAAGGAAGAATTCCATGTCGTAAAAAATACATATTAAAAAGAAAACACTTTGTAAACAAACGTCAATGTATTCAAAACAGAAATACATTCAGAATTTAAATGTTAAGCCGTAAAATAAACAACATTTAAAATACTAGTAAAAGTGAAAATATATATGTGTTTACTAAGACATTAAAGGGAAACATAAGAAAGAAAGAAATCTTTATTTTTTTTTTAATTTTCTACTT
>NW_016107684.1:1398632-1431203 GCF_001604975.1 Cebus imitator
CGCCCAGCTAATTTTTGTATTTTTAGTAGAGACAGGGTTTCACCATGTTGACCAGGATGGTCTCGATCTCTTGACCTCGTGATCCACCCGCCTCGGCCTCCCAAAGTGCTGGGATTACACGCGTGAGCCACTGCACCCGGCCCTAGAAATCTTTATTTTTATTATTATTATTTTTTAATGGAGTCTTGCTTTGTCACCAGGCTGCAGTGCAACGGCAGGATCCCAGCTCACTACAACGTCTGCCTCCTGGGTTCAGGCGACTCTCCTGCCTCAGCCTCCCAGGTACCTGGGATTACAGGAATGCACCACCATGCCCAGCTAATTTTTTGTATTGTTAGTAGAGATGGGGTTTGCCATGTTGGCTAGACTGGTCTAGAACTCCTGACCTCAGGTGATCTACCTGCCTCAGCCTCTGAAAGTGCTGGGATTACATGCATGAGCCACCATGCCTGGCCAGAAATAAATAATTCTAAAACTGTAAAAAAACATTTTCCTGATATATCAGCCAGCTCAACCTATAGGGGCTCGTTTCCAGTAGAGCACTGGAAGCAAATGTCCTATTTTCCAAGCTGCTGAGCTTTTGGCATTGTACCCACAACTTCAGTCCCCTTCACTAATCACTTCCTTCAGACTCTGTGATGATGATGTGAGGTTTTCCCATAATTAAGACCTCAGTATTATCTTTGAACTTTAGTTTTACTCTAATCTTCAACCAGATATTCCCACAACTTTCCTGAGTCTTGATGACTCCAATCCCTACATTCAGTACCCCAATCAGTGACTTGGGGAGTTTGCAATGCAGCCCTTATGTGGAATGTTCAGAGTATTAAAAGAATAACGTTTCCACAATCAAATTCTGTGTAAGTTAGATACTGACATGAAAGAATCAGAATTGTAATAGAATATAAACCTAATACACAGTCTTTAAAAATTAGAATTTAAAAAATAAAATAAAATTGGAAAGCTGGACATGGTGGCATGCACCTGTAGTCCCAGTTACTCCAGAGGCTGAGGCAGAATAATCACTTGAGCCCAGGAGTTCAAAGCTGCAGTAAGCCATGACTGTGTCACTGCTGTCTGCGCTAGAAACAAAGCAACAACCTCTCTCTAAAAAATAAAATAAATAAAACTGGAAATATTAAGTGCAAATAAAACAAAAATCAACAAAATTTCATACACTATAGAACTGTGTTAAAATTAATTTGAAAGTGTAAAAGAAAACTAATCCATCAATCACCTGAAAAGTTACCATGCCATTCTTGCCCCCATAGTAATCCAATGGGAAGCATCGTGGTCTTCCCATGAATAATTTATCTAAACCAATAATGAGTACAGAGTCAAAGTTATCAAACATAAAAACATGTAGACATCACAACTCAAGATTAGTTGTCAGTAGGCAACCAATGTTATAATTTGCTTGTGTGTACTTCCAAATACTTTATAGCTATGAGGAGAATATTTCATATGTATATATGTATGTATGTGTGCATATATATGAAATATATATAAAGAGACCATATACACATACATTTCTTTCATTCTCAGGACACAGAGATTCCATGTCAATTTCAAACCATATTTCAAATTCAACTTTGTATTTCAAGTTGTTAGAAAAATATTTTTTTACACACTAAGACCAGTCACATCAGGATTCACCTTAAAATTCAAGGTTGGTAAGTTTAATAATTTAATTGGAACTTTTTTTATTTCTCAGAAGTTTATAAAATAAAGGTAAATTATACAACTAGAATTATATTACATTACATAAAACATCAGTTTCAATGGTATCTTGTAGTATAAATTTACCATAATTTATTGAACCAGTGAGGATGAAAAAAATCTCAAATTAAAGTGAGAATGACTAATATTTACTGAACATATACATGACAGTTGACTTCAACATGTTAATTTATTATACTATGATACTTAATCTTTATAATAACACATATTAATTTTCACTTTACACATGAGTAAAATGTGTACCAGAAAGGTAGTGAATCAAACCAGGTTCACAAAGGTAGCAACTGATAGAACTAAGATTTAAACTTTGTTTCTAGTTCCAGTCTTTCAACTACACTAGCATTCTTCAAATCCTGTTTACAATATATAATTTCAAGAGATTTTTATAAGTATGGAAAGATGCAGTTCTATACTCAAATAGTATATTACTTGAGAAGATTTTTTTCATTGCAAGACTTTTTAGAGCTTTCAAAGTATCAATGTTCATCAAAAAAATCTTCAAGAAAAATATAAATCCTACAAAATTTCTGAGTTTTATTTTACCTCGGAATTAGTATTCATATTACATGAGAAACTCCTAAAAATCAATGTGAAAAAGCAAATGACTCAGAAAATTAGAAAAAAGATATACAGGTATTGATCGACTTACGACCTATGCAACTTACGACCATTCGACTTTATGACCACAATCGCTAGCCACAACTGCTCCGCATCTGGCAGCCCAAACGTTGCCCAGCTGGGCGTAGGACAGTGCGGACCAGCTTCCAGCAGCACTACCATCTCCGCGTGCACCATTTCAACTGTTATCCCAGACTCGGTACAGCAATTTGTGTTTTGTGTCTTGGATATTTTTCATCAAACCCCTCCCAATAAAATTCTTATACATTGCGAAGCAATGGACCCAAAAATCGAACGATTTGCAAGGATTGAACGGATGGCGCACGATGTGTTTCGTCCGTATCGTGAAATTTATGAAGAAAAAAAGAAACATACAATTCAGACAAAGCTCACCATCTTTATGAAAAACCAACTCCGGTAACCCCAACTGCTGCCTCAGATGACGACATCAACGATCCACAGCCAAGCACCAGCGGCCAATAAAATGTTTCGTACATGTTTATATATTTTGATATGTTTTGCAATTGGGAAAATGTTTCCTATGGTATTTTTAACACCTGTATTTTGTATTTTTGTATGCACCTGTATTTTGTGATTTTGTATGTTTTGCAAATATTAAATCAGTTGTACTGGTAATGCAGTGTTTTACTTAAACCTGACGAATGTAAAAATAAGAAACAAAATGGTGTAGAGATGATACAAATGGCATAAAATGAACAAAGAAAATTATGATATATAACAATAATGAAAGAAAATTATGATAAAATATGACTTAAAGATTTTTATAACATCATTTCACAGTACTGTACATATAGCCTACTCAACTTATGACCAAATCGTGTTACAACCGGTCTGTTGGAACCAATCGTGGTCGTAAGTTGAGCACTAGCTGTAGTCAATTTGCAAAAGTAGAACTCAAAATGCCCAAAAGCACGTGAAAAAATTTTCAACATCAATAATAACCAGGGAAATTTAAATTAAAACCACAATAAGACATTGTTACATAGTATGGGGATTGTAAATACTTTAAAAGTTTAATAATGTCAAGTGGTAGCAAGAAAATGGAGCAACTGAAACATTCCTACACTGTTATGTCACTATAAATTCATGTAATTACTTTGGAAAATAATTTGGCATCATCAAATAATGTCGATGATAGACACACCATGTACTTACCACTTCTGCTGACAGGTATGCCTTAGAGAAACTCACAAACCATATACGTACAATGATATTTCTAGGAGTGTTATTCAAAATAGCAAATAATAATAATAATAATAATGAATGGTATTGTACAATGGTACAGCAAAATGGATGAAAGCCACAAATAACACTGAGCAAAAAAGTAACAACAAGGAAAAAGCAATGTTGAACAAAGGCATCAACCAACATATATTAATTCAGTTTAATTTCAATTAACAAGCATGCAAAATTAAATTATATCTTTAGGAATGCATACATATGGAACACTAAAGTTAAAATTAAAAAGAAAAGCAAATTAGCACCACAAAAGCCCAGGTATAGGATGGCATAAAGTATTGTTCAGGAGAGTACAGGGAGAGCTTCTGAAATGCTGGGCAGGTCTATGTGTGAAGTAAGTGAGGGTGACACAGGTGTTTCCTCATAATCATTTATGAAAAAAACACATATTAAGTTTGTACACTCTTCTATAAGTATGCATTATTCAACATGAAAAAGGAAATACAGGAAATGGAGTATATAACAGACACTACCAATAGATAAGTATTTTTTGAAGGAGTTTTAAGATTATACTCATTAATAGAACAATTAGGAAGAACACAAGAATGCCTAAAGTTATTTTCATGCTTACAACTTTTTGAAAAGAAAATTAATATGTGACAGAAAAAAAAGATGAAAATTATATGTAATAGTTTTGGGATACCTTCATTTGTCCTTGACCATGTCTTCTCTCTGAGAGCCTTTACTTCTTGACATGTTAAACCTATAAAAGGTAAAATACAGTACAATAAAATATTTGCTTCCTGAGTCAAATATTCTGCCCTATATTGCACTAGTAAGGGTAAGGGAAGGAAATAAGAATCAGAATAAAGACACATAGGATAAATTACATAAGAAAGGGCTAAGTGGATAAATAGAAGAGAAAGACAAAGTTTGGATGGTGTTTCTCTGCAAGGATGTATGATAGAAAACACTCATGAAGAAAATGGGAAGTCATTTTGGGTGACATTCTGGGATGATAAATAGATTCACAATTTTAATGGAAGATTTCTACATCATTTCTCTGTTTAATGTTCAAGATAATGTAAATGAAGATTTAATCTAATTTCCAGTGTTGTGTTATACATGGATTTTAAAAATCCAACAGTACGGTAAGATTAGCCTTGTGACATAGCACAGTTTATTGAAAAAATACAGTATATGAAGAGAGATAAGTGCAATTATTTATACATGGCATGACTGCAACTCTAGAGAATCCCCAGTACAAATTTAAAATGATTAAAGAGAGTTTACATATATGTCACATAAATAATATATCATGATTTTTATAAAAGATAGCATTGCCAACACCAATGACACAAAAATATATCCAAAAGACACGCCATTATAGTCACAAAACTATAACATACATAGGAAAATATTTAATAATTATTATCTGGGTTTTAAAAAGATTGTGGTAGTATAAAATATTATTAGAACATAAAAAATGTTTAAACAAACAAGAATGTAAATTATAGTTCACATTAGGAAGCTAGATAAACATTACAAAAGTATTTTTTCCAGTTTAATAATATATAAAGAACTCAACAATTATTTTTAAATTTTAAAAATGAGTAATAATATCAAAAATTCTAAAAGTTATGGCAAATATGTGCATGTGTTTGTAGTGGAGAGACAGCCTTGTCCTTTAAATATCTGAATACGTCTCGTATTCTAAGGATACATTTCAAAGACTATTACAAGAAATAAATGTGCAAATCAATGAAGAGAAAAGAAACAGGTTCTTCTCTATACAAAAACAGACATATGAAAATAAGTTATATTTCAAGATAAGATATGATACCCACAAAAATTATTAAACATTTTTAAAAAGCTATCAGATAATTATATAAATATTTTAGACATCGCAAAGAAATTTTAAAAATTTTAGATTCAAACTAGAAAATCTGCAATTTATAGTTATAAAACTGAGATTTGTGCTAATAAAAAATCATCATATGAAATGCAGAAACAGAATATCCCAAAGTTCAACATTCATAATGGTCTTCCTAAATTACCAAGATAAATTATGATGTCTCTCTCTTTCAACACACCAGTTTCATGAGGGCAGGGAGCACATCTATTTTTAGCCACTGTATTTTTGGCAAGTAGCAAAGAATCCCAGATATAGTAAGTGTTCATACCTATTTACTGAATGAAAACTACAGTAACTGGAGGAATGAGGGAAGACATTAGAGTGAAATAATGACCACACTAAGAATACAAGTGTACCTCAGAGATATTGTAAGTTCAGTTCTAGACAACTGCAATAAAGTCATACAAAGCGTTTGGTTTCCAAAAGCATAGAAAAGTTATGTTTATACTATACTGTAGTCTATTAAGAGTGTGATACTATATCTAAAACAATATTTCTAAACATTGTCTAAGTATTATTTATGTCTAAATATTAAAAAGATTCTTTAATTAAAAATATCTCAGTTTTAAAAAGTTAGTGATCATCTGAGCCTTCAGCAAGTCATAATCTTTTTACTGGTGGAGGGTCTTGCCTCAAATGTTGATGGCTGCGGACTGATCAAGGTGGTGGTTGCTGAAGGCTGGGGTGTCTGTGGCAATTTCTCAAAGTAGGACAGTAAAGTTTTCCTCATGGATTAAGTCTTCCTTTTACAAAAGATTTCTTTGTAGCATGTGATGCTGTTTGATAGCATATTATGCATAGTAGAACTTTTTTCAAAATGAAAGCCAATCCTCTCAAAACCTATTGTTAATTTACCAATTATATTTATCTAGTATTCCAAATCTTTTGTTGTCATTTCAATATCTACAGTATCTTCATCAGGAATAGAGTTCATCTCAGGAAACCACTTTCTTTGCTCATTTCCAAGAAGCAACTTCTGATCCATGAAAGTTTCATCATGAGATTACAGCCCTTCAGTTGCATCTTCTGGCTCCACTTCAAATTCCAGTTCTCTTGCACTTTCTACCACATCTTCAGTTACTTCCTCCACTGAAGTCTAGAACCCCTCAAAGTCATCCAGAAGGGTTGAAATCAATTTATTCCAAATTCCTGTTAATGATATTTTGACCTCCTCTCATGAATCATGAACATTCTCAATGGTATACACTTTCCCAAAGGATTTTTATTTATTTTGCCCAGATCCATCAGAGGAGTCACTAGCTATTGTAGATACAGCTTTACAAAATGCATTTCTTAACTAATAAAACTTGAAAGTTAAAATTACTCCTTGATCCACAGCCTAAAGACTGGATATTGTGTTAGCAGGTATGAAAACTTTAATCTCCTTATACATCTCCATTTGAGCTTGGATGTATATGTTGTCAGTGGAAGTAATATTTTAAAGGAATTTCCTTCCTTTTTTGAGCAGTTGTTCTCAACAGTGGGATTAAAACATTCAGTATACCATGCTACAGATGAACCGTCATTTAGGCTTTATTGGTTCATTTATAGCACACAGGCAGAGGAGATTTAACATAATTCTTGAGGGCCCTAGGATTTTTGGAATGGTAAGTGAGCATTAACTTCAACATAATGTCACCAGTTGCATTAGTTTCTAACGAAAGACTCAGCTTGTCCGTTCAAGCTTTGAAACCAGGCATTTACTTTTCCTCCCTAGTTATGAAAGTCCTAGATGACATCTTCTTCTGATATAAGGCTGTTTTGCCTACATTGAAAATCTATTGTTTAGCATGCCCACCTTCATCAATTAGCCTGATTTTCTGGATAGCTTGCTGCAGCTTCTGATCAGCACTTGCTGCTTCGCCCCTACACTTTTATGCTATGGAGATGATATCTTTCCTTAGATTTCATGAACCAATCTCTGCCAGCTTTCAACTTTTCTTCTGCAGCCTTTTCACCTCTCTTAGCTTTTATAGAATTGAATAGAGTTAGGGCCTTGCTCTTGATTAAGCTTTTGTTTAATGGAATGTTGTGTCTGATTTGATCTTCTATCCAGACCATATAAACTTTCTTCATATCAGCAATAAGGCTGTTGTGCTTGCTTTATTATTCATGTGTTCACTGGAGTAGCACTTTTAATTTCCTTCAAGAACTTTCCCTTTGCATTCACAACTTGGCTAACAGCTCGGCACAAGAGACTATGCTTTCAGTCTATCTCAGCTTTCAACATGCCTTTCTTACTAAGCTTAATCATTTCAAGCTTTTGATTTAAAGTGAGAGACACATAATTCTTCCTTTCACTTGAACTCTTAGAGGGCATTGTAAGGTTATTAATAGCATAAGTACAATATTGTTGTGTCTCAGGGTACAAAGAGGGTACAGGAGAGAGAAAGAGATTGGGGGGAGCTGTCAGTGGAACAGTCAGAATACATGCAACATTTATCAATTAAGTTAGCTGTCATATGTGTGTAGTTCAAGTTACATGAAAAAAATTACAATAGTAACAACAAAGACCACTGATCACAGATCACCATAACAGATATAAAAATAATGAAAATATTTTAGAAATATTGCACGTGAAGTATTAACACGTGACACAGAGACATGAAAGTTTTCTACATGTTCTTCGAAAAATGCTGCCAATAGACTTGCTGGAAGCAGGGTTTCCACAAACCTCCAATTAAAACCAAACAAAACAAAACACAAGATCTATAAAGTGCAATAAAGTGAAGTGCAACAAAAGGAGATGTGCCTATAGTCAGTTTCTACAAAGAGCTGCACATGAAACAGACCCTGAAAAACATTGGTTCAAATAAATTCATGCCCTAATTCATGTTTCTGCCTTAGTGGGTAACTGTATTGTTATACAATATTCCAGTTATAAAATTCCAACAGCATGTGCTCATCAAAACCATTCTGTCAGGAAACAGATTTTCTAAAGTAAGTTCCTGATAAACTATAGAATTTAAAATTTTTCAAAATATATTAAAATTATACAAATTAACATGATATATAACATTTAGTCATGCATTATTTAGATTTAATAATTTAACAATATATTAAAATGATAATTTTATCTTCTTTGATTCAAGACAGAAATTCATAAGGTAGATGGGCATTTATTTTCACTAAATATGACACAAAAATAAATAATATATAAGGGTTTCAGGTTTTATTTATATAAGTTGAAATATTTAACTATTACCAATCCATCATCAGACGGTCCAAATGAGAGAAGATTAAATAATTAAATGAACACATGGAAATTATTTACATTCTTTGGTAATAAAAAATGTTAACTAGAGCAACTATGGAATTAGGTCCTTTTCTATTTAATATACTAGCTATTTAACAATAATCAAATAAAATCTGGAATTAATATGTTGTAGCAATGTTAATAGACTGTTGAATGTGAGGTATATTTGTGGAAAACAATATAAAATAAATATTCAAGGCCACACTAATGTTCGTACCCTGTGTCCCCCAAATTCTAATTCTGAATACTTGAAACAAAAACCAAAAAAGACAAAAGTTAAAAAGATCAGAGAAAATGATAAAATAAGGACCTTTGAAAAATCTACCTCTCCATAAATACAAAGATTAAAAAAGGCAAAATTGTCAAAATCAACATTTTCAGAATTCCAGAAATACAGCAAAGACTTCCAGCAACTGTGTGAGCAACTATTCAAGAAAAACAGATAAATCTTGGTAAGAACACAAACATTTGTGGCATTTTAACTTTCCTTGGTCCCAACCCTGACTCTGAAGGTCAACAAAGCCTTGAAAAAAAAAGGTCCACATTTATGATATCACAGGAAGCAGAAGAGAGTTGGAATTTTTTTGAAAGCCTCATTCTTAAAGAATTGTCATTTATAGACATATCTGGTTATTCCCTGAAAGACTTTACTTCCAAGGCTGTGAGCATGATCAAGAAAAAGTCAAACTAATATTATTGGAAAAAAGAGATTTAAAGGAAGTAGCACCTATCAAACTCCAGCTCTTCTAGACATATCTTACATTTCTGAAATATCAGAAATTACATATTACACTTATCTACTCAGTGGTTCTTAACCAGAATAGTACCTGGATTTCTGGGACTTTGTTGTTGTTGTTAGAGTAGGGGTCTCATTGTGTTGCCCAGGCTACACTCAAACTCCCGAGCTCAATCAATCCTCCCACCTCAGCCTCCCAAGCAGCTGGGACTACAGCCATGCACCACTATGCCTGGCTTCAAGGAAATATTTGTAAAAATACGTGTCCAGGTTTTACTAGGCTTACTCTATCAAAATTTTCAGGGGAGAGCCTAGACTTGTAGGTTTTTTTTACATTTTCTTCAGGTTACTGTGATGCACAATTCTAGCTAAGAACTAGTGGAATAGACAATTACTCCAGTCTCATCTCTTATCCATATGACCAACTCCCTTTATCATTAGAGGATCTGGCACAGAAAAAAAGATCCATGAAAGCCCTAATATCTCACCTCTGGTTGACCTTGAGACTGCATGTTCAGAAAGAAAAGGCTAAGGCTGAGTCGTTAAGTCCTTGGATGAATGTTGAAGACATATCCCAACATACATGTAAAGATGCTCAGCAAAGACTGAGAGATTTGATTCCAAAAATGTAGAGAAATATCTGTTCAAACATTAATTGTCCATTTAGCCTATTGGAGAGAGATTTCAGTGGCCACAGAGGAAAAAATTATGGGCTTCAGAGAACTAATTCAAAAAAGTTGCTAAATTAACAACTACAAAAATCAGCAGGGAAAGCAAACCCTAGAGAAGACAAAGAATCTGATGTCCACAGTTTTTCACATACTATTATTTCAAATGTCCAGTTTTCAACAAAAATGTAGAACATCCAAAAAAAAAAAAAAAAAAAAAAAAAAAAAAAAAAAAAAAAAAAAAAAAAAAAAAAAAAAAAAAAAAAAAAAAAAACTAACCAATGGTTTATATAGAGGAATAAAGCAAACAGGCTTTGTCAAAATCAGTTTGGAAATTACAGTTACACTTTGATACATAAAAATCTTGAAAGTCAGCATTTAGTTCTTCTTAAAAGAAAAAGCTGGATGGAAAACAATTCTTCTTAGGTCCATCAGAAAGTTAAGGTTACAATGCAAATTGACACCCCCAAAACTGGAGGGTCAGGCAAATGCAGAAGTTGCTGGAGCCAAAAATGGTAGGAAAGCGTAAAATCTAATTGATTAACTATTGGAAGCTTAGTGTGGACTAGTTTGAGAGTTAAAAACTTCTGGGGAGTCAGTCTTACAGGGCCAAGTATATTTTTACTTTTATCTCCAGGAGCTCACCATGTTCTCCCAGGTACATTTTGAGGAATATTCCTTCCTACCTCTAGAAGAAGGGGAAAAGTAACTATTCTGAATTATTCCCAGGGTAAAAATTGCCATTTTGAAATATGCCCAGAATGTTCTATTTAACACTAACCTTCAAAGGAAAATACCTTAACAGAACCTAACCAATTGAGAGAAGGGAAATATTCACTTCAGCCCCTCTACACTTCTTGTTAAACCTAAGTTGGAAAGAAATCTGAGAAGCATGAGATAACATTATGCATTTGTCAAAACCCACAGATCTGCACCATACAAAGAATTAGCTATGGACCTTAATTCATACAAATGTATCAATATTGATTTATCAACTTTAACAAATATACAACACTCGTGCAAGATATTAATAATATTGGAAACTGTGAATGTGGGGTAGGAGACAGTGAGTATACAAGAGCTCTGTATTACATACTAGTTTTCTATAAACCTAAAAATACTCTAGATAGTCTACTAATTAAAAAAATAAGTGAAATGTCACTTCAAAGTCACTAGGAGGTTATAATAATAAAAACAAAAACAAAAATCCAAGAAACTAACAATTGTTGGTAGGGATGTGGAGAAATTGGAGTCCACATATTTTGCCATATGAAATGTAAACTATTGCTGCTTCTGTGGAAAGCAATTTGGCCTTACTAAGAAAGTTAAACACTGAATTACAAAATGACCCAGCAAATCCATTCCTAACTATACATTCAATGGAAATGAAAACATATATTTGTACAAAAACCTATACTCAAATATTTATGGCAGCATTATTCATAATACCCCTAAAACATAAACAACTAAAACCTCCATCTACTTATGAATATATAAACAATATGTGGAATATTCATACAGAAGAATATTATTCAGTCATATAAAGGAATTAAATATGAATACATTTTACAACGTGGATGAACCTTGACAACATTATCCTAGTTGAAAAAGTGAAAGGCATGCAGAGCCAACTATTTTAAAAAATCATTGATATGAAATATCTAGAGTGAACAAATCCATAGAGCAAGAAAACAGATTTGTGGTTATCAGAGGATAGGTAGAGGAGGAATGGGGAATGAATGCTAGTGGTACCAAGTTTCTTTTAGGGGGCACGAAAATGTTCTAGAAATACATAGTGGTAATGGCTGCACAAACTTATGCTTATACTAAAAATGCTAAATTGTAAACTTTAAAAAGGTAAATTTTGTGCTGTGTGAATTGTAGCTTAATTTTAAAAGCTAAACACAGTGTAACTTAGCATATGTGCCAAAATAGAACAATGGTTATTTAAATTATGATAAAGAAGATTGAGTATTATTATTCAATAAAAATGTAATTATTAATAATGGCAAAAATATATAAAAGTTAATTACATAATTTAAATTTGAAAATTGTAATGCATTTGTATAAATATATGTATATCTGTTAAAAGATAATGTACCTGAAAGAAAACAGTAATGTTTTACTACTAGGCATATCATATTTTCTATATTTCCAAAATTTTTATATTCTAGTAAAATTTTAAACTGTAAAGAAAAATTTTTAAAATCCTTTGGAATCTAGGTAAGAATACTAAGTTGATTATATTTAGATGAAAATAAAATTGGTATAATTTGACGTCAAATGACAATTAGAAAATACATTTAAAATACTCTCATAAACAAAAAAATAAATTATATAAAAAATGTAAGCCAAAGAATTTATCAAATAAAACTGCCATTCAAGTATATAGGCCAGAGATAATTGCTATGAACATTCAAGAAATTAAAGAATATATTTTATTGGCTGGGAGCGGTGGCTCATGCCTGTAATCCCAGCACTTTGGGAGGCCAAGGAGAGCGGACTGCCTGAGCTCAGGACTTTGTGACCAGCCTGAGCAACACAGTGAAGCCCTGTCTCTACTAAAATACAAAAAATTTATCTGGGCATGGTGGCATGCATCTGCAGTCCCAGCTACTCAGGAGGAAGAGGCAGGAGACTCTCTTGAACCCAGGAAGTGGAGGTTTCAGTGAGCCGAGATTATGCCACCACACTCCAGCCTGAGCGACAGAGCGATACTGGGTCTCAAAAAACAAAAAAGAAGAAAAAGAATGTATTTCCTTGGATCTCAGGTTCCTGAGTCCACTAGAAAATAGATGCAGTACGGCAAAAATGATGGGAGAAATTTGGCATAATACTGGCAGTGAGTCTTGAATATTAGCTTTTTAACTAATATGGAAGGATGAGAAAAGTATAATAGACTAGAAGGGTTATGTACATACGCTCTGACAAAGCAGATATAGTACTAATGATGCAGATATAGTACTAGTCAAAAATATTGTGTTGAGCATGGAGTAGGAGAGTATATGCAAAGTATAATAAGAATACATTATAAGTATAAACCAGGAATCGAATAATATTCCTTAATTAAATTATAGGAAGATGTAATGCAAAGGCAAGAAAAGCTTCTTAGCTGATTTTGGTATTGCTTATAATAAAGATCCAATGCACATTATCTAAAAGAGAGAGAAGTAAGATATTAGTAACATAAATTTTCTACATGTTAAAAAGGACAGCAAATAATCTATATAATACATATGTATAAATATATTTAAATATAAAATGTAATGAAATTGAGACTTTGTGAATCTTGTTTGTAATTGTAAATAGGCTAAAATCATCAACAGTAAAATAAAGTGAACTCTAACAATATGTTGTATACATCACACAAAGTGATTCAGAAAGCTTTAAATTAAGCAATGGGCAGATATATACTAGGCAAATGAATAGCAAATACAGCAATTGTTGTGATCTTTATATCTGCTAACATAGAATTCTGATCAGAGAAAACTAAGTAGAGCAAGTTTGAATATTTCATAATACTAAAGACTACTATATAAAAAATATCATTATAGTTCAAAACCTTTATGCACCTAATTACATGGGAACAAATTTGAGGGGATGAAAGTAGAAACAGAAAAATCTACCAAAAGTAGGTAAATTAACAGATTTCTCTCAATCTAATAAAGATTGAAAGGATGAAAATTAATAAAAATGTACAGTGGATCTCAGTCACATAATCCATGAGGCAGATCTTATAGATATTAAACTCATAACCAAAATATTTCATAGATCTAAATAATACATGAGTCAAAAACAAATCAAAACCCAATTAAATCTAAAAGTTATAGCAGGTCTATAATCCATACTTTCCCATGAGAAGTAAAGAGTAGGCCTCCAAAGAAAGGAAACAGGTGACCAGGTCAAATCCCCTAGCAAACATGCTAATAACAGACACTCTGGCAAACATACTAATTGGCATTTGTTAACTGGAGAGTTCTTATCTACAGAAAGCTTTTAGCAGGATGTTTTTGGCCCTGTGAATTATAATCATAAACAAACCTGAACCTATGTGTTTATGGGATATGGCTCCCTGAAAAACAACATGTTAAATATAAAACTACCTTAATAAAAAATGAAGCTGTTTCATGACTAGAGAGCAGTCTTCTGAATCAGTTGCATGGCTGTGCATACATGCTTAAACACGTTATTCTTTAATCTGGAGCAGAGCACATCCAACCAGGACCTGGAAAACTGTTCTGATGGTCCCAGAAGTCTCCCTGCTTCAACTGTACCTGAGAATTTCTTATAGCCTTAAAATAGTTAGCAAAGATACACTTTACATGAGTCTGATTTGATTTGATCCTCCAATCCTTTATGTTATCTCTGTGTTATTTCAAGGGAAACTTACAGCTTGAGATAACTATATTAAAAAAGAAAAATGGCTGAAAACTAGGAATCTAAGCATCCAAATTAAAAATGTGTGGGAGGGCAAACACAAAGAAAGGAGAAGGAAGAGAAGGAAGGTAATAATATCCCAAATTAATAAAATAGAAAGCAAAATAACACAAAAACCTAGAGATAATCCAAAAGTTTTGATATTACCAATTTGAAAATGTTAACACAAAGGAATTACCTCTGGCAAGACTGACAAGACTAAACAGAGGGGAACCAGAAGAAACAAATACAATATTATGAATGTAAAAAAGAAACAACTGCCTATAGATATAAAAATAAAGACTATTAACAGTATTGTACCAATACATTTAATATTTAACCAGGTAGATTTTTAAAAGAAAAAATTATAGCTTGCTAAGCAATAGTGAATTGAGGATAATCAGAAAGCTGGAGTAGTACTAAAACCAGTACATAATTTTGTATCAATAATTTATTATATTCCCCCAAATTAAGAGATAATTTTAGCCAAATGTTCCAGAAAAAAAATCATTAAAATATATTAACTTTTTTGGAGAACAGAAAATAAAGAAGCACTCTATAATTCAATCTTGAGGTTATAAAACCCTTATTACCAAAACCAAACAAGAAGTGCTCAGAAAACATAGGGGCCAATGTTATTGAATAAGGAAGATGCAAAAATCCTAAACAAATGATTATGAAACAAAATTTAGAAATATATTAAAATACAATACAATTTAAAAAGTTGTTTGTCACAGTAATAAATTTGTTTAAAAATTGTAAATCCATGTATGCAAATCATTAAATTTAAAGAGTAAAGAAAAAAAAAGTCCAGAAAAATTTTAGTATAGAGAAATTATTAATAAAATTGACAACAGGTTCAAAATTTAAAGAAAATTATAAAGAATAATCTCTACAAACCATTAAAATCATATTTAATGGCAAAACATCAAAAGTCTCACTTCAAAAATTATGAACAGGAAGATTTGTGCACATTTTAATCACCTTCATTCAACAGGGCACACACACAAAAATCAGCCAAGTGATAGAGAAGAAAATGGGAAAAAAATTACATTGAGAAAAAAGTAAAAATTAAAACTTACTATTTTCAAATGATTTAACAAACATTAGCAAATTAATAGGAGAGTTAAAATTGTTATATGAAATAAAATATATAGAACTATATATGTATTATTTTAATATTTGTATGTAATATATAAAATTAAATGCGATTTGGAAGAAGTGAGTGAACACAGAGTTCTATTCCTTAAGCCCAATTGTAAGTGCACAAATACACAATTTTATCACTATTCTTTAAACTTCACATGTATTTTTCAGATATTTTTACACATGCAAAGTGCTTCCTATCTTAAAATATCAAAGCACTATGCTGTAAAACAATTCATCCTCTACCTGTTCTACAGAAAACACATGTTATGAAAAAGATATATTAGGAAAACCTTAATAAATAAATCCAATATCAGTATTTCAATACAAATAAATGTGATGCTGCTATGAAATGTAGTTTTGTATTTAGAGAAAATATTGCCTGTAAAGTCAAAAAATTATAGTTTGTTAAAAGGTCCTGTTAATTGTAATAAAAAGTGTTATCCCAAACAGAGCTAACCATTGTAAATGTGAGTCATCTGAAAATATTATCGGTCATCTTATTTAAAATATATGGCTGTAACTTTACAGAACAATTTGAAAAAGATTAGTAATTTGTTTCATGATTTATATCAACTGAGAACACAGAATAATCATCCAATTAATTATTTTTATTTTTATTGTTTATTTGTTTTTTGAGACAGGGTCTTGCTCTATCACTCAAGCTGGATTGTACAATGCCGCAATCTTGACTCACTGCAACCTCTGCCCTTAGTTCAAAAGATCCTCCTATCTCAGATTCCCAGCAGCTGGGACTACAGGTACATACCATCAGGCCTGGTTAATGTCTGGTAGAGGACTTTTGGCCCCGTTCCCCAGCCATGTGGAAAATGCCTAATTCCCGATAAGGAAGGCCCTTCCTCCCCCACAGGGAGGGTCCCTTATCTCACTCTATCCTGGCCCCGCCCAAGACCAGCAACCTTCCCGCCTAGCGGCCCACTGAACCAATCACCATCCGCCCCACCAGCTCTCCCATAACCTCCCGTCCCACAAGCTCCCGCCCGGCAGGCTTCCTGCCCAGCAATCAACCTAGCCAATTACTACCCGCCAGGTCAGCTCTCCTACCGCCCCAGGCCCTCTGTCCCTATAAAGTCAACCGAACAAAGAAAGCGCGCGAGATTCCTCCCTTCCCGCTTGAGTCGCCCGGAGATCCCAATAAAGTCGGTACCGGTCACCATGCGTCCTGCCTCGAGTCTATTGAGCGCCTGCCTCTGTGGGTCAGGGTCCCACAGCCGGGGTCGCACAGTTAATTTTTGTATTTTTTGTAGAGAGACGGTCTCACTCTGTTTCCCAGGCTGGTCTCCAACTCCTGATCTCAAGTGACCTACCCATCTCACCTTCCCAAAGTGTTGGGATTACAGGCGTGAACCACCACACCTGGCCCAATTAATAATTTTTTGAATAGTGAGAGTTTCCATATGACCACAGTAGTTACATCATGAACAAAAGAACATCAAAAAGTGATTTATTTTGGATATTTTTTAAAGTATTCTTATGTTGAATGTAGTTTCACAGAAGTTAGTAAATATGACCTCACACTGTGTTCTTGTGACAGAATTAATGACAACTTTTTCAAAAATCAGTACATAATTACATTCCATACATTATCCAGCAGATGGCTTTAGACTTGAAAGTTTAAAATCTTGGAAGACATAGTAATAAACACTGGTAATAAACACACAGAACTGATAAATTCCTGTGGCTTAAACATAGACATTTCAATGCCTTGTTGGGTTAGTTGAATGTTGTTTATAATGGTTAGTTGTCTTACATAGAGAATAGGAAGTTTGATGATGGTGTGAAGCTAAAGTGATGAAAGTAAATTTTAACTAATAATACCTATTGATGTTTGCATTCCAAATATAGTTTTTAATGCCACATCAATACAAAAATCCTAAACTTGCTAACCAAGCACATTTTAAAAGACAATTTATTAACTATTTTCCAAAATGTTAGCCAAACATATTTCCATTTCTTATGCATTTGCAGAAATCTACATGACAGAAGACTTACATTCCATTAAATCGTGTGGTATGTAGTTTTATTTGCTATGCGTATCTACTGCATCAAATGGAGGTGAGTGGCTTAAGTCATGCTTAATATGCCTGCAGACAAGTGTAGACCAATCATTTTCTGTTCCAATTTAAAATAGACTTTGTCAAGTCATTCAAAGGAAAATCACCAGGTCAGCTCTCTGAAGTCTTGGAACAAAATATTGGTCTTTTTAATTCACATTATAATCAACCCAAAGACTTTCAGTAGTTCTTTCAACTATTTAAATATGAGTTAACACCTGTATGATTTGATTACTCTCTTTGTTCCAAATTGTGTTTTTGGGAAAATTATTTTAAATGAATAACTTGTTCCATGTTGCTAATCTGAGATTGGGATCAATTTCCAGAAATAAAAACAAGCTTTTGCTTAAGGTTTACACAATGAACTCTGTAAATAAACATGAAATAACATTATTTTTTCAATCAATATTGATAGAAGAAATAAAGAGCTAAAAACCAAGGTTTTTCAAATATTTAGAAAATATGTGGTGATGAAATAAGATTCTAACCCAAGACTAACAATTTTAAATAAAATCCATTGTGTCATGACCTTATCTACATTTGGAATTACTAAATGACTGCTTTCAATTATAACCCTGAAGAAAATTGTAGTAAGTTGATTGCAATAATAACCCCAATAGTTTTCTCCTCCCAGTATTCACTTTCCTTTGCAATGTGACTTTGCGGCATTTTTCATCAGGAGGTGAAGTCTAATCTCCTATCCATAGTCTCTGTGCTAGTTCTGTGACTTGCTTTGGTCAATAAAATGTAACAGAAATAATAGTGCAACAGTTCTGCACTTTGGCCTGAAGAAGCCTTCTCTGCTTCTGTTCCTCCTCTTGAAACTGCCAAACCCCAGAGATCGAGCCCGTTAATAGTATGCTGGAATATGAGAGAAAAGCAAGTGCAGAACTGAATCAGCCTAATTTTCCCAGCCAAGGCCCTAGACCCATAAAAGAGCTCAACCAAAATAAGCAAGATCAATAATGGTACTGAATTAACCTGTGGCTTACTGTGGATACATAAGTGAACTGTACTGAGCCCACCTGATATCAGCAGAACCATCTGGCAGACTCATGCACAAGTGAGCATAAAATGAATGTTTATTATGCTGTATGCACCTATATTTTTACGGTTGGTTGTTATATAGCATCAGTGCGGCAGGGGATA
Organism: Cebus imitator; assembly: GCF_001604975.1. Classification (NCBI taxonomy): domain Eukaryota; kingdom Metazoa; phylum Chordata; class Mammalia; order Primates; family Cebidae; genus Cebus; species Cebus imitator. The sequence continues at coordinate 1,417,552 of NW_016107684.1, forward strand.
ACTGATTCAAAGACTATCTATTGTTCTCAAAGCATTCAAGGTTAAGCTCTATTCCAGGGTTGGTAAATGTTTTCTGGAAAGCAAGATACTAAATATTTTAGATTTTGTAAGCCAAATCCAGTCTCTGTTGCATATTCCTCATTGTCTTCTTTTTTCTTTTCTTTTCAGAGCTCTTTACAAATATGAAAACCATTCCTAATTTGGGGTGTGTAAATAAAAGATTGCTGGCCAGATTTGGGGAATGGGCTATAATTTGCTGACCTCTGTTCTATATCATGCAAAGACATAACATTGCTAACATGATACAGAATAAAAGATGTCAGAGCTCAAGATGCAAATAAATAGAGCAAAGTAATGCAATAAAATAATTTTAAAAACAAAATTATATTCGTGTTTTCATTTTCAATTTTGCATGTTTGGCTTCAATGATGTGCTGGTAAAAGTTTAATATCCAGTTGTTAGTTGGCAATAAATACTACCACCATGGCCAATTGAAGTTAACAGTGGAGTGGAATTGAGAAGAAAAATATACAAGAGCTGATTCCAGCACACCTCTGTTGTACTATTTACCTGTTTTATTACCTATAATACAGTTCATTCATAATTATTAAAAAATTGATTATAATTCAGATAATGTGTTTTTGTTATACTGACTCACTCTTTTCTCTTACCTCACTTTACCGGTCTCAGTAAGTTTTGGTTTTGTGACCATTATCCTGGAAAAGATTACTATCTCTGCAGTTGCTCTCCTCTGTAAGCGATTGAGATTCCATTTATCTATGAACTATTTTCAAAGAAAATCAATTTACGATAAACTTACCTATCTTGGCTTGATCACCTCCAGTGGAAGAAGAGGAAATTGTCTTGTTTTCAGGCATAGTTATTAAGAATATTTTAAAACCTAATTAGAAAGAAAAAATATTTAAATATCATGAATCTAAATTAGTTTGTATTTAATTTCACAAAAAATTGTCAATTCAAGAACTGATAGTGTCAGGATAAATTTCTAATATGAGATATATAACATATTTATATATATAATTATATATTGGTACTAAATTATGTTTAAAATGTAAGGAAATCCAACAATGTACTCTTTTTCCTATTAGGACTATTATGATCTCATTCAGAAACATCAAATACAAAAATCTTCATTAAAGAGGGATGTTTGATCCTCTACTTTGCTGGTGATTTAAACCAATACCTAGCCTGAACACTAGATAATTTAGCATCGGCAGTTGTAGCTATAGGTTCCAAGCCCTGGGGGATTTTAGAACTTACAATGTTTTCATTTGATATAATAAATGTTTAACTTTACTACCATCTCTTTTTCACCTTCCTTCAGTTCCTTTTTAGAATATTTTAAGAGTAGAGCAAAAAGTGCAATGGATTTCTGTATGTCTATCAACCAATTTCAACAATTATCAATTTGTGGCCAGTTTTGAATTCTATACACCCATCAGTTGCCCTGTCTCACCTACTTCTGATCATGATTAAGCAAATCACAAATATGATAGTATTGTATCTGTAAATATTTCAAAATTTTTAAACATAGCCATAACAATAATGTAATTAACACAATTAATAATGTCTTAATATCACTAAATATATTTTGTGTTCACATTTCTTTGTCTCATATTTTCTCTTTTTAAGAATTGTTTAAAGTAATAATACAAACAAGGTCTGTACATAGCATTTAAGTGAAATGTCTCTTATCTTTTAGTCCATGTGTTCTCTGTTCCTTTTTTTCCCCCTCCCTGTACTTTACCTATGTAAACATCAAATACTTTGTCCTATACAATTTTCCACATTGCTGACAACCTCCCTATGCTGTATTTAACAAGTTTCTCTGTTCCCTATATTTCCTGCAAATTGATATTAATTTAGAAACTTAAAGTGCTAAACAGAAAGAAAATAATTCTATAAACACAGAAATAAGAATCATCTCATTTAATTTGCAAATCTAAATCATTATACAGTTTAGAGACAGAAAATCATCTAATTTTTTTGTTTTACAAGCCAGAAAATCTTGACTAAAATTAGTAAATTAATGCAATGAAAACAGACTTCTTAGAGAAAAGTGCTATGAAAGAAAACTATAAATCCAAGTCTAGTGCTCTTCCAAATAAACCACTCTAGCTCATAAAGACCAATGTTTAAACAAAAGTAAGCCATAGAAAAGAGCATAACTAAATGCTGAAAGAACATAACAATGTTTTATGGACATTAACGTTTTTTAATTCAATGAAGATTATAGTTTAAACATATAATTTTATTTCCTCTACGACACAAAATTACTGGAAACACTGAATAATATTAATAAGAAAATGAATTCCTCCAGTAAGGTAGAACTGGGAAAACTGAAAAAATGCTTCTACTACTGCTAAAATAATCTGGTTGAAATATAATTTTTAAATCTTCAAAAAGCATCTAAGAATTAACAAGGTAATAAGTAATACCTAGTTCCAGATCTGATAGAAGTCAAAAATCCAGAGAAGCGAGACTAACATTTTAGGCCAATTTTTCCCTGGGGGCAATATCTGACCTGGGAGAGGCAACTGAGAAGCTGGGCAGTACCAGTGAGGGCGACACAAAACTTTGGTAACAGAAGATGGAATTCAGACTCTGCCAAGTGTAGGTGCCCTGAGAAATTAACCCATTTCTAGGACTGAGACCCTAAAAGTCTTTATCTTAAGAAATTGAATGAAACAGAAATAAAGTCTATAAGAATACTGCCCATAGACTGAAGCCCAGCCTCAAATTACCTGGGTGATTCCAAAATCTCAGTAAGGCAACTATTGATCATTTTTTGTGTTGACTCAAAGGTCACTCAACATACAAAATGACCACATAACCAAAATCAACAGAAACAAAAGACAACAGAAACTAATCCAATGATACTTTAAATAGTGAAATTACCAGGTAATATATCACTAGACAACTTTGCTTAACACCTTTATAAATCAATCATGCTTCATAACACCAAATTTTAAAATGTCAGAACTAAAAGTAATAAAATTAATATTGTAGATTTGAAAAGCAGCCAGTTAGAAATCTGTTAACTGACAATTGCTATGACTGCAATTCCAAACTCCCTGGTTTAATTTAAATGTAGCTGTGACAAAGTTAAAGAAGGAATCAGTAAAGCAAATTTAGGAGAAAAAAAAAAAAAAATTACCTTGAATGAAGCATGCAATTACATAAGAATAGAATATTCACCAGCAAGCATAAATTCAACACTCTTGACCTCTATTTTTAGGAAGATGGAATATATGTATACTTTTCCTTTTTCCATTCTGTAAGTACAATAAAAAAAAAAAAACTCTGGGTGTGTTGTATATAAAAAAGAAGACTGAAAGGTATAGAGAAGAAAATAGACTAGCTAGGAGACTTGTTACCAGAGAAACAATGAGGTAGTAAGTTTCTGAGATTTTCTCTACACTTTGTATAATTCCAAACGTGAGGCAGAAGAGGCCAGCAACCCAGAAATGCCAGTGGGTATAGACAAAATAAAGCTTCAACAAAAGCCTGCCTTCTTTAGCCAAGAGAGCAGCCAGTAAGATCCTCTCTTACTAAGAGGTGGCTTAGTAAGAGAGAATAGACAATAACATCTGTATTCCAGCTAAAAAACATCAGGAAAAAAAACTGCTCCCACAAAGACTGAATGAGAAGCCTAGGCTATATCTACCCTGGATAGGCTGTAATAAGGACCCCAAATTTGCTACTGGGGTGGTGTCAGAGGAAACATTAGGGATCCAGGACTTTCAACCCTACTGATTGGACTCAAGCATCACACCCTACACCACAGCCCTCCCACAACCACAATGCCACCACAATGTCATTTGGAAACTATGTGTGGAGGCTGGACGTTCATCCATAACCAGAAGTAATGAAGAACCTTTATTCTTCCCCACTGGGGTAGTGTGAGAGGAGGCTTAATAGAGAGACACTACTTGCACCACCACCCAGCAGTGAAAAGGCCATACTACTCTCATGGTGTCAGTGGATGCCACATAGGGAGAAGTAACAAGGCATTCTTCCTACCCCTTCTAGTCAGAAAGAGCTGGAACTCCTACCCTTGCACACCAGTAAAAATGCAAAGTGTAAATTAAAACCATAATGAGCTATCTATCTACGTATTGACTAGTCAATTTTTAATTTTAAAAAATGACTAAAATTTTAAAAAAATAGTTGCAACATGAAATGCTGGCATGTGGAGAAACGGTCACTTATGCATTGCTGGTTAGAATGCAAAATGATATAACCACTCTGGAAAATACTTTGGCAGTTTCTTTTAAAACTAAAGATGAACTTACCAATAAAACTCAGCAATTGCACTCTTAAACATATATCAGAGATAAAACTTTTCATTCAGATCGTGTATGAATATTCTTAGCAGTTTTGTACACAACAGCCAAAACCTGCGCACTACCTAGTTGTCCCTCAGTGGATAAATAGCTAAACAAATTGTGTTACATCTATACCGTGGAATGCAATCCAGAAAAAAAGGAAGACTATTGATACATGCAGTAATTTTGATGAACTCCACATTAATTATGCTGAGTAAAAAAAAAATGGAAATCACAAAAGGATACATATTGCATGATTCTATTTATATTCATGAGATAACATAATTGCAGAGTGGGAGAGCTGATTAGCAGTTGCCTAGGCCTAGAGTTAGGGGAGCAGTAATATCAAGAAATGGTGTGGTGGGGTAAGTCTTATGATGTTGGTGATGGTATACAAAGCTATACATAAAGTTCACAGAGCTGTATCCACGCACACATACACATACAAAAATAAATGCAAGCATTACCGCTGAAATTTAAATATGTTGCGTGACCTGTATCAATATAAATTTTATGGTATTATTGTTGTACTATAGTTATATATGATGCTGGCCTAACATTGGGAGCTGATAGTTGAAGTGCATGCAGGGCTTTCCTGTGGATTTCTATGGATTTTCCTATAAAACTATAATTATTTCAAAACAAAAAGCTTCTCAAGACTGAACCAGGGAGAGATTGAAACTCTGAACAGACCCATAATGAGTTCCAAAATTTATTCATTAATAAAAAGCCTATCAACCAGAAAAAGCCCAGGACGAGACAGATTCACTCCCAAATTCTACCAGACATAAAAAGAAGAGCTGGTACTATTCCTACTGAAACTATTCCAAGAAACAGAGGAGGAGTAATTCCTCCCTAGACTCATTCTATTAGGCCAGCATCATTCTGATACCAAAATCTGGCAAAGACAAAATGAAAAAGGAAAATTTCAGGGCAATCTCCTTGATGAACATAGATGCAAAAATTCTCAACAAAATACTAGCAAACCAAATTCAATAGCACATCAAAAAGCTAATCCACCACAATTAAGTAGGCTTTTTAAGTGGGATACAGGCTGGTTCAACATATACAAATCAATAATGCCATTTTCTACATGAACAGAACGAAAAACTATAGGATCATCTCAATAGATGCAGAAAAGGCTTTTGATAAAATTCAACATCCCTTCCTGTTAAAAACCTTCAACAAACTGGGCGTCAAAGGAACATACCTTAAAATAACAAGAGCCATTTAATAAGACAAACCCAGAGCCAATATCACACTGAAAGAGCAAATCTGAAATCATTTCCCTTGAGAACCAGAACAAGACAAGGATGCCTACTGTCACCACTTCTATTCAATGTAGTACTGGAAGTCCTGGCCACAGCAATCAGGCAGAAAAAAATAAATAAAAGGCATCCAAATAGAGTGTTAAAATATCCTTGTTTGCAGACAACATATTTCCATACCTAAAAAAATTCCCATAGTCTCTGCCTAAAAAACTCCTAGATCTCTTAAAGTATTTAAGCAAAGTTTCAGGATACAAAATCAATGGACAAAAATCAGTAGCATTTCTATACACCAACAACACCCATCCTGAATGCCAAATCAAGAACACAATCCCATTCACAATAACTACACACATAAAAAACAAATAACTAGGAATACAGCTAACCAGGAGGTGAAAGATCTCTGCAATGAGAATTACAAAGCACTGCTGAAAGAAATCACAGATGACACAAATGGAACATTATTCTATAGTCTTGGATTTGAAGACTCAATATTGTTAAAATGGCCACAATTCCCAAAGCAATTTACAGATTCAATGCTATTTCTACAAAACTGCCAATAACATTCTTCACAAAATTAAAAAAAAAAACTCTAAAAAATTAAAAATAAAAAAATTAAAACTTCAAAAATAAAAACCCCTGTTTCAAACTGTACTAACTATACTACAAGGCTACAGTAACCAAAACAGCATGGTGCTGGTACAAAAAAAGAGACATAGACCAATAAAACAGAATAAGATCCCAGAAATAAAGTTGTAGCCTTCAACCATCTGGTCTTGACAAAGTCAACAAAAACAAGCAATGGGGAAAGGACTCCCTCTTCAATAAATAGAACTGGCTAGCCATATGCAAAAGACTGAAACTGGACCCCTTCCCTATACCACCATATTAAAAAATCAACTCAAGATGGATTAAAGCCTTAAATATAAAATCTAAAACTATAAAAACCCTGGAAGATAGCCTATGAAATACCATTCTGGACATAGGCTCTGGCAAAGAATTCATGATGAAGATGCCAAAAGCAATTGCAACAAAAATTGACAAATGGGAGATAATTGACCTAAAGAGATTCTGCATAGCAAAATAAACAATCAACAGAGCAAACAGACAACCCACAGAATGGGAGAAAATATTTTCTAATTGTGCATCTGAAAAAGGTCTAATTTCCAGAATCTATAAGGAACTTGAGCAAACTAACAAGTACAAACCAAAGAACTCCATTAAAAAGTGGGCAAACAACATGTAGACTTTTCAAAGAAGACATAGGTGGGGCCAACACGCATGTAAAAAAATGCTAAACATCTTTAATCATTAGAGAAATGCTAATCAAAGCCAAAATAAGAATTCATCTCACACCAGTCAAAATGGCTATTAAAAAAGTCAAAACATAACAGATGCTGGTGAGGTTGTGAAGAAAAGGAAATGCTTATGCATGAGTTCAGCCACTGTGGAAAGCAGTTTGATGATTTCTCAAAGAACTCAAAACAGAATTACCATTTAACCCAGCAATCTCATGATTGCATATATACACAAAGGAATATAAAGTATTCCACCATAAAGATACATGTACATGTATGTTCATTGCGGCATTATTCACAATAGCAAAAACACTGAATCAACTTAAATGCATATCGATGGTAGACTAGATAAAGAAAACATGGAATATATACACCAAGGCATACTACACAGCCATAAAAAGAATGAGATCATGTCCCTTGAAGCCACATGGATGGAGCTGGAGACTGTTATCCAGTGAACAGTGAACTAACACAGGAACAGAAAAGTAAATACCGTATGTTCTCATTTATAAATGGAAGCTAAACATTGAGTATACATGGAAACAAACAGTAGACATCAGGGCCTACTTGAAAGTGGAGTGAGGGAGGAAGATGAGGATCAAAAAATTGTTAGGTTGGTGCAAAAGTAATTGCGGTTTTCATCATTACTATTTTTTGTTTTTTAAGACCAAGTCTCACTCTAGCTCCAAGGCTGAGTGCAGTGGCGTGATCACAACTCACTGCAACCTCTGCCTCCCAAGTTCAAGTGATTCTTGGACTGTAAGTGTGCACCACCACACCTGGCTAATTTTCTGTATTTTTAATAGAGACAGGATTTCACCATGTTGGCCAGGCTGATCTTCAACTTCTGACCCCAGTTGATACAACTGCTTCTGCCTCTCAAGGTGCTGAGATTACAGACGTGAGCCCGTGCCCAGCCTGCCATTACTTTTAATATCTATTGAGTACTACTATACTTATTACCTTGATGATGAAATAATCTGTACACCAAATTCCCAGGACAGACAATTTATGTATACGACAAACCTGCACATGTATCACTAAAATGAAAATAAAAGTTAAGGCCGGGCATGGTGGCTCATGCCTGTAATCCCAGCACTCTGGGAGGCTGAGGTAAGTGGATCACAAGGTCAGGAGTTCAAGACCAGCCTGGCCAAGATAGTGAAATCCTGTCTCTACTAAAAATACAAAAATTAGCCAGGAATGGTGGTGAGCGCCTGTAGTCCCAGCTACTCGGGAGGCTGAGGCAGGACACTGCTTGAACCTAGGAAGCAGAGGTTACAGTGAGCCAAGACTGCACCACTGCACTCCAGCCTGGGTGGTGGAGCTATTCTCCATCTCAAAAAAATAAAAAAGAAAAGAAAAGTTAAAAAAATAAAAATAATAAAAAGCTTAAAATAAAATCATAAAGGAAAAGCAAAAAGATAGGTAAAAAATCCTCATGCTTGTGGAAATTAAACAATATACCCTAATAACCTATATAAAAGAATATATTACAATAGAACTTAGAAAGTATATTGGACAACGATCATGAACATAAACATATCATAACATGTGGAATACAACCAGAGAAGCAATTAAAGGAGATGGTGTGGAGGTGGGAGGGAGTCTATTTTAGGCAGGTTCTCCTAAGAAATTATCTTCAATGAAGTGACATCTACCTATAATTAACTGAAGGGATGTACCAAAGGATTTTAGGGAAGGGTTTTCCAGGCATTGCTGACAAATATGCAAAGGTCCCAAAGCAGAATGTGCTTAGAGTGGCCCAGATAAAGTAATGATAGATAATTATTAATTCTAGAACCAGTTCTAGTACAAAAGTATAAACTAACTAACAACAACAACAAAAAGATCTACTGCATTTCAGCAGATACTGCTGCAAAGCATTTCATCATCCTGGTCCCAGCTCTGCTTCCTGCAACCCTCAGGCTGTTTTCACCAATGTGGCAGTAGTCTGGCTTGTTAACTCGTTGGTAGGGTAAAATCTTAGATCTTTCACAGTTCTTGCCAGAAAGCTGATCGTTAAATTTTTATGAGTTTTGCAAGCCAGTTGTGGTTATGTTGGTAGCTTAAAATGAACCATGGTGAATAGATTTATAACATGGAAATGAGCAAATGCTACAAATCAAGACTTGTTTTTGTCTTGAGAGCTAGTTGTTAACCATTTATCAGTGTACTACCACCACAGCCAAGATTCATGAAAAGATAGGACAAGTGCTGTATCATTTGGCAGAACATAAGGTCACTGGAAGAGCAGATGAGAGAATTACGTATGTAACGGTTAGATTATCATTGCTGGAATGGGTTACACTCAGTCAGAAAACAATGAATAGATAATTTGGTTCTAGAAACTTGGTTATGAGAAGGAATAGAGTCATTAAAATGGACTGGTAGAAAAGGAAAGGTACTATTTTGGTCTAAAAAGTTCACACATCAATTGTTTCAAAATTTATATCTTAAATTCTCTATTTCCAACTTTATCTTTTGAAAAATATCACCTCCTACTTCAAAGAGGAAATAGAATCAGACTTAGATTTGAATTCACTATCAAAACCCACAAAGTAAAAACATCTGTGCCCTTCCTTAATGCTTCTGCTTTCGCTATGCAGGGGTCTTCCTCTACTGGTTACTTATTCTTCTATTTGTGCTGGGGAGCTCATACATCCTCTTGAATTATTACTTCAATTACCATTTTAAAATTCTTACCTAGAAATCTCTTTTGTCCTCTTTTCTTAGAAAAGTTGTTTCTCTTGGCATGCACGAAACCACACATTCTTTTCTTTTCTACCCCATTACAATAAATAGAAATGCTTTTCTTTCCATTGTTATGATATAAGAAAACCACTTCATTAGTGTTTGCTGTCGTATTGTCTTTACCCATTTTCCTTTCCTCTCTGGCCAATTATTCTATTTTCTTCTAATGACACATTAACATTACATTAGATTTTTACAGTATTTTCCTTTACTTTCTCTTTTCTCCATTAGAATATAATGTCTGTGTTATTCACTGCTCTAATCTTAGCATCTTCAACAGCACTATCCAACAGAACTTTCTACAATGATGAAAATGTCCTAATTCTGTACTGTTCAAAATGGTAGGCGCTAGCCACAGTAACACCTGAGATCACTTCTGATCCCTTGAATATCAATATCACTTGGCTAATGCAACCAAAGAATTGACTTTTAACTGTATTTTATTTCAATTAATTTAAATTTAAATAGCTACATGTGGCTATTGGCTACCATACTGGACAGCACAGATCTATCACAATGCCTGGCACATCCATAAAGTCTGGTTGAAAATGAAAGGAAGTATGAGCGAAAAAACACATGAATGAATGAAATACCTGCAATCTGTTTATAATCCTACAGATTTGCCTGGAAACTTCACTTTTCACCCTATTAAAGCTGTATAGCATTGGTTCTGTTATCCAGTTTTTGTTAGAATATTTACTGGTTTCCACATTTCAAGACTATGCGACACATAGACATACTTTTGCTTCACCATTCTTATGCTAAGCATCTCAGCAAATCACTATCTTCCTCTAATTTTGTTTGCTTCTTCATAGCTAAAGCAAAATTTCTGAGCTGTCTATCATTCTGGTCAGAAAACCTCACTTTACCCATTTTCTCTCAAATTTTATTGGTAATTGTCTTGTTTTATTTACAGTGAAAAATTGCAGAGCAGTGTAAAAATAACATTGTACCCTATAACCCAGCCTAAAAAATAGTTAATGACACAATTTAAATTCCTGTTTAGTTCTCAGTAGTCACATTTCCTTTCTTATCTCACCAGAAATTACAACCATCAAAATCATAATCCAATGATTTCAGGATATTTTTACCATTTTATGTACTCCAGACAAAATACTGTGTAGTGTTGGATTAGCTTTAAAACTTTCTGAATAATAGTATACACTGTAAAAAACATTCTACATAATGTTTTCCTATTAAGTGCACTTTTTAAGGTATAGTCATGTTGCCACATGCAACTATGTCGTATTCTTTCACTGTTGTATAGAATTTTATTGTATTCTCCTATTAATGAACATTTCCATTGTTTTAAAATATTATCCCTATTGTTTTCTTTGTTTATAGCCCTAAAGTATCCCTAGGGCAGGCATGTGGGGAAACGCATGTAGGGGTGTGTGTGAGTTTTATCTTCAACAGTTCTAGATAAAGTACTTAGTTAATTATTTGCATTATGAAGATCTTTCCCACTTTATTCCATGTTATTTTCTTTGACGAAATGTTGATTTGTAACAGAAAAAAAAAAAGCATCAGTTTATATCAGCCATTGCTCAAATACACAAATAATAACCGGTTAGCAATTAAAGAACTTAGAAATCTCATTACAAACACCCATAAAATTTAAAGCCTTAAAGTCAACGATGGTATGTGGTATCTACTCTTGTAAAACCTAATAATTTTTTGTATTTATAGATTTTATCATTGCAATAATGTTTCTTTTTATCTACACTATTTTAATAGCTTTGATATAGCTATATAATTAATAATGCACTACTTTCCTGTTCTTTCATATTCTCATGAAAATATTGAGGAAGTTTAGTTCATCTTAAAACATTTCAGTAGCAATTATTCCCTCCCTTATTCTCTCCCGTAAATAGTGCAAATACATTGGTATTCTTCCAGTAATTATAAAAACCATATTCACTTGTTTACTCTTATTGGTTTTATCTATAGGTTAGCTGATTCACTTTATCTAAATATGCCCAATATTAGTTAGATGTCTACATTTCTTTTGTGAAGAAGGTAAAAATGGTTTAACAATAGAAAATACTACCTAATCTATGGAATATTTGAAAAATAACTACTTTCTTTTTTCCAGCTTTTCACCTAAAATATAGTTGAAATTTTGAACTCACTTCATGTCATAGTGTAAGGTACATGAATGTGCTTTGGTCACGGAATAGGCCAAGGCAGACATCCAGGCCTGCATGATTCAGTGGGATTGGTGCACAGGTGCACACCTCCACTTGATATATAACCTAGTTTTGTAAGTTCATACTTAGCTGTAAGCCATGTTTCTGAAAAAACATGATCTTGAAAATCAAAGTTTGAGTTATTGTTAGTGAAACAAAGAAAAATAATTAACATCTACATGTATTTTAAAGAGCTTCCAGACTTAATATTTGTTCCTAATGTGAAAGAGCATAATCTTGCCTTAAACATAAAAAAGATTCATATTTATAATAAACTATAGGTCAATATTCTGTCTGTAAACGGTATAACTGCCCTGCTGACACTATGCATAGGGCTTGACATGGTGTTAGCACCCGGAGAAAGAGAGAACCAGAGCTGTCCATCTTGCAGACAGACAGGTGAGCCAAGGCACATCTCATGCTGGTGCCCAGACAGAGAGAGAGAGAGAGTTATGCTGCTGACCCTAAAGGTAAGGGAGAGCCGGCCCTGCAGGCTTTGGGGAGGCAGAAGCCACAGAGCTGAAGCAGACAGCTCAGATAAAGACAGTGTGAGAAAGCTGCTAATGAGAGAACTAGTGTAAGAGGGCTACTGATGAGAGAGCTGCTGAATAAACCTGGATTTCACCTGCCTATAGTCCCCTGAGTGTTCTTTCAGCTATCTTCCCAACCACTCACTCCCCTCAACCTTCAGCATGGGCTCGAACCTGACCCTGGGCATGACATGTGGCATAGTCATGGACCTAACACATAGTTTAAATAAAAATTGTGTCAACGGGGCTTAAAACCTAGATGACAGATTGATGGGGCAGCAAGCTACCATGGCACACGTATATCTATGTAACAAACCTGTACATTCTGCACATGTATCCTGGAACTGAAAGTAAAATAAGATTGTGTCAAATATTTTATCCATACAACTTCTAACCTCCTATGTAGGGTAAAACATAACTAATAAGACCACAGAATATACAAACAATCGAGCAAGGCAGCAAATAGGAATCAGAGACAGAATCTCAACCAAGGTCTGAAAACAGGAATTTGAATATTAACAGAAGCAGAATGACCAACCACTACTGAGACTAACAATTTAAAATATCTCAATCAGATTGCCAATTATAATGACTGTCCTCAACTGATGCAAAAACAAAAAAATTTTTTAAAAACTGTAAACCTGAAATGCAGCAACTACAGAAAAGATACTGGTAAATATCAGCAGTCCATCCATAAGAAAAGCAGAATTACAGGGACTCACATGCTGTCAGCATTCTCCCTGCCATGGCCTCAGATTCTCTTTTTATAGTCATTTCCATTTTCTTTCTGCAGTTTGACTGTTTCCATATTTCAGAAATCTTAGCTGCTGACACCTCCTGAGTTTTATAATATAAAGCTTCAGCCACCAAAAAGAAGCTGACTCTTTCTTACACTTGATTCCAATGATCTCTAGAGGATTTTTATTAGCCTTACTTAGACCAGGTGTCTGTATCTGATCCAGTCAATTGCTGCTGGGAGGTCAGGATATTTTTTACTGGGCTGCTTGACTCTGTTCTCTGTCCCTGGGTACATTCATGGCCAGAGGTGAGGATACTGTCTATTAACATGGCTGTCCTCACAATGACATTGGGGATGATGGGGCCGAGGAGAGGAGAGAGAAGCAAGTCTAAGTTGACATTTCTAAAGGTTCTCTTCCAAAAATCGCAGTCAGACTAACAGGTGGTGGTTGTACACCTAACGGAAAAATACTTTAGCTATCATGTAGAGATGTTCCTGATATATTTTTTCTTTTTTTTTTTTTTT
>NW_016107684.1:1431448-1456601 GCF_001604975.1 Cebus imitator
TTAACTGAATTATTCTCTAAGATCCACTTACACTTTAATATTCTATAATGCTCAGCTTATTTCACTTCAGCCACCTATTCTTTCCTTTAGTAACATTAGCTTGTAACTTTATGTCACTGTGACTTATTTAGGAAACAAAGATGAATAGATGAATAAGGCAATTTGCACTCTCAAGGAATCCATCAATTTGACTAGACACATCGTTTTTGGTAATAGCAAGGAATTTTTTCACAGAGCATAGAAGTTACATGCCCATGAGACAATAAAAATATTAAATCATACATTCCTGCCATCTCTTGCCTCTCTACATTGTATATTCTAACCACACCAGTCATCAAGACAAGCCACCTGCCTCCATGAAGCCATTCCTTTGCAAAGCCACTTTAGTCTTCCTTTCCTTAGGTCTCTACCTAATATAAAGTTTCCTTTAACTTTCACTACAAAATATAATTTGCTTTCTTCTTTCCTTTCTTACCTGTTCAGTATCATATTGCACTTGTCATATACTCTCTTGAATAATTGTGTATGCGTGTTAATTTTCCCACTGAATTAAGAGATCTGAAAGGGCAAGGGCTTTGTCTGTTTTATTTTTTATACTCAAAGCCCAACAGACTATAAAATAATTTAATTGTATTATAGTAAAGTGAGGATTGTCAACGATGGGAAAATTTCTGAAAACAGTGATGTTGAAAATCAAAGTTTGAATTATTGTCAATGAAATAAAGAAAAATAATTAACATTTACATGTATTTTAAAGAGCTTCCAGGCTTAATATTTGTTCCTAATGTGAAAGAGCATAATCTTGCCTTAAACATAAAAAAGATTCATATTTATAATAAACTATGGGTCAATATTCTAATCACAGATTCTAGAGAAAACAGTCCAGTTTTCAAGATGCAACCACTATAACTCATTCCTAAAAATTATTTTCAGTTATTTCAAGGAACAATAAAGAAAAATGCATGGCAAATAAAGCAAAAACAAAGCAGACAGAAATGCCAAATATGTACTTGTCAAATATCAACTGTTATTTTAAGTTCCAAAATTTAAAAATCCTATTTTCAAAAATTTATAACATTATAGGAGACAAGAATAAATCATGCCCTGAGAATTGCTTTTACAAAGAATATCTTCTTTGCAGTCTTTTTTATTATACAATAATAGATTAGATTTTTGTAACAATTATGAAGGTTTTACAAAATATTTTTAAAAAATGAAAATTGTTCCACATCTTNCCTATACACAGCTACAATAATTTCTTTTATAAATCTTTAAACTCTATGATTCCTAATCTCTTCTCTCTTTCTTTGATGAAGTTCTATTGACTTTATATTATGTCTGTATTACATTCAATAGATTAGAGTTAAGATGCTTTAAATATTACATCTCATGGTTTTGCTAAAGCCAAGTACATCTTTGGAAAGAGTAAATATAATGTGTCTCATATAAATCAAATTAGAACTCACAGAGTCAATTTCTACCCGTATATTCGCAAAGATATCTCATACTGTTATTCAGAATTTGTCTGAGTAAAGAGATAAGCCTTTTCACCTTCTGGTAATTACTTGAGACTTAAAGAGTGACAGGCAATTCAAATCAGCTTTGATGATGTTAAATTATTTCCTAGGTCAATATCATGTATCATGTGTTATTATTTCACCTCTGAGTTAGATCAAACAATTTTACGGTGAATATCCTGCAAGCATTTACATTTTCTGACAAAATATAAAGCACTTATATCGTAGTACTTTTTGTCTCAAATGTTAAATAACAAATTCTGATACATTTGAACCTTCAAAATTCTTGTGAAAAAACTATTTTGTGAATTAGAAAGTACTATGCCATTTTACTATGACATAGCTTTTGTTCCTGAAGAAATTTCTTTATTCTATTTTTTAAGAATGTCTAATAACTATTGAAGACTTCCGCACATGCTTGACAGATATATGGAGGTATATCAGAAAATAATGAGGTAACTCCTGCCCTCCAGAAGTTTTTATTTATTTGGAGGTATTACTAACACATGCATATCTAGAAAAGCCTTAACCCAAGAAAAACAAAAATGACAGCTTACGCGTAAAACATACCAGGTATTCATCTACTCCTCAGCAACTTACTGGCCCTATTTTGTAGAGAAGACCCTAAAGCACTGAGAGGTGAAACCATTTACCAGGGTGCTATTGCTGGGCAGTGCAGTCGGATTTAGCCCAGGTGTACGTTACCGTATACGCCTGCTAAAACAAATTAGGGGGTGGATGGAGTGAGGGTGTTATACCAGTGTTCCTAGGGTGAAAAAAAGGTAAGAAAAGAGTTCTCAGGACACTTTAATGTGCAATTATGTGCAGCAATGCTTTTAAATGACAATAACATATGCTCTATTTTTCAATCATGCTTTAAATTGTAAGCCTGGTTGAATGGAATCAGGAGAAAAAATTACAAAGCCTGTGATTAAGACCACAGAATTAGTCTTAAAATCAAATAGACTAAAAGTTTAAAAGGAAAAAAAAAAAAACACACACACACAAGAGAAAAATGTTTTTGTAAACGATCAGACTCTTGAGCATAACACCAAAACCACAAAATGTTTTAGAGCCATGACTTCCTAAAAATATAAAGCTTATCAGCATTATCACTCAAGTCAGGAAAAGATACTGCAAATGTGGATAATAAAGACTTTCTGGATTAATTTATAAATAGTTAGAGGAATCAGTTAGAAAAAATGAAATATCCAAACAGAAAAGGTGAACCAATGACCTGGAACTTGTAACTGCTACACAAACTGAGAGAGAAAGAGATGGGAGAAGAGAGGGAGGGAAGGAGGGAATAGAAGGGAGGAAGGGAGAGAGAGAGAGAGCAAGTTAATATAGGGACAAAAGTCAGTCTTCAGTAACCAATAACAAGATGAAACAATTTTTACAGAAGTTATAATATAGCAAAGTAATAGAAGAATCAAATTATCACATAGCAGAATGTAGTAGAGACATGCAAACTGCAAAAGAATGCCACATAAAGCAGTAACATATTTGTGTTGTTAACGTGCATATTAAATCCTATAAGTGAGATAAAATATGATATAAATGTTACATATCCTCTTTGAGAAAGGAAAAAGTGAAATAAAAAGAATGTCTTTTAATTCAGGGAAACTTTCTTAATGAAATAGCAGATGTAAAGAAAAATAACTCTTATCTAGCAATTTTTAGAAATTCAAGTAACCATGTTATAAATCACTTATCTTCACTGTTCATTACAACTAGAGAATATAGAGTATTTGCCACCAAGGGAACCAAAGAAAGAAGCTATTTCTTAACAAAAATACCCTTAAAGTTGAGATAGCAATACTGTTAAAGGTAGATTATATATGCTGTTTGCTAGCCATTCTGTGGAAAAAAAATAAGCACATTCATGTTGTAAAATTATTTTCTCTCCCACCTAAAATGTAAATTTTGTTTTCAACACAAGTTTAGTATGTATTTAGATAATTATGTGGTATGATAAAAGCAAAGCTAAGAGATATCATTGGTTCAGAAACTATTTATTTTAATCATTTCAGGTATATCTGTACCTACAAAGAATTATCTAGAAAAAATTAGCCTTTTGTTCTTCTAAAATCAAAAAAATGCAACAACCGTTTTACTTGAGTAAAACAAGAGCAAGCCTCTGAGAGCTTCTAAACCTAAATATAATAAACCTATTTGGAGCTTTATGTATTCTTAGACATTATTTTTGTCAATGTATAACTGTTCATTAGCAGTAAATATAATATGAAATGCACAATTAAACACTTTTGATTAAATAGTCTTTTATATCTTAACTACTCTGAATTATATTTCAGGATTGTGGTAGAAGTAATAATATGTGTTCATTACACAATTTCCTATTTCTCAGAAATAGGAAAACTACAATTGCTGACCTCTCTTAAAGACAGTTTCAGGACCATGTAACTGGAATTCTGGTCAATGGAGTGTAGAGTAGATATTGACCTTAAAATCATTCCATTTGCTTCTCAGCCCTCCTCCTTTCCTTGGAACCTTAGAAGCCATGTGTTCCAGATGGTGGAGCTACAGTGAAAAAAGCTAGATACCTAGGCCACTCCTTGAAGAAGATCCCATCAAAAAAAGCTGCCTTTTCCACATCACTAATATCACTAAAGAAGAGATCTTTGTTTTGTTAAACCACTGTAATATTGGACTTTTGCAAAACATAGTCTAACTTGTTCTAATAGAGGACTGCACTATTAAGTTTATTAACTAATCAAAATATTAATCAGTAGCTTAAAACCACAATTCTTAAATATGAACATGATCAATAATAATGGAAATGGCTCAAGTGATGATTCACTGTCCTCAAAACCAAAAGAATGAAGTCTACATAAGTGCAATACAAATGATTTTACTTTTAACAGTTGAGTAGTAGAGTATGGAAAACTAACCATTTATATAATTTGGGGCATTTTCTGTGTTGAAAGCGAAGAAAACTTCCTGCATTCTAAAAATCTTTACATCTTCCTTAGAATATCTGAATTATAGGCATTCTCAATTATAATGATTTTTTAAATTTAAGAACATGATTTTTCACAGAAACAAGGTCATGCCAGCTACTCACATTTACTTATTTGGATACCACCACCATATTTTTTTGTTATTTTCACTTACTCTTTGCAGTGTTAAGTCAATTTATACCAATTCACATTATGATGATATATTTTCTGGTTGATATAAAAATAAATACATAACTATCATAATACAAATTTTCATACACAACTTCAAACTAATCTTGTTACTGCCAGCAATATAAATATTCCTGTTAGGGGCCACTCTATAATAAAGGATGGTAGGTTCCTAGGTAATCAAACTGCACCCTCCCCTACCCCAAATAGCATCATGTTTGTTAAAACACTATTTTATCAGCTAAAGATATTGAATTATTAATTGCATTTCAGCCCCCCAGCTCATCCACTTCCATTTTTATCTCATAATAAGACTTCCTAGTTTTTTGTCTAAAGGTTTTTGGCCTGGAGAAAAGCAGAAACAGTCTGAAATCTCTTTGATCTTAACTCATGGGATATCCTGGAGAGGAATGTAAGATCAATGAGGTGTGTAGAAGTATTCCCCAGTAGTGATGGAAGAGGTCTGTGAGCCAAACAAGGCTATGGTAGCAACGAGGAAGGTGACCAGATTTTGGAGAGATGACTGCTGGGTGTACTGGAGGCTGCATCACAGGCATGAGAGCTCCCAACTGCACTCAGCTTCTTATGTACCTAGGGCTACATCGAGTCAGCAGTGATCTATGAGATCCAGGAAAAGGCTGGTACTCCCAGTGGAAGAGATGACACATAGCAGGAGGGTGCTGACTGGGGACAGAAACCACACTTGTGGATATAAAGACACCAGAAACTTTGCAATTACGGTTTGGATATGGGGAGGGGATACAAGTAATGCCAAGATTGAGGGTAAATTTGCTGTTAGAAAAAAAAAATGGTAGAAAGGGGCCAGAAAGTTGGAATTTAGTTGATTTAGAGAAAAATCTTAAGTGTGATGTTCTTTACATACCCAGCTTCTGGGCTACAATCCATGCTTTCTATACCAGCAAAAGTATATTACTAGAGCCTAAACATTTTTAGCAGCGTTTTTCTAAGCGAACTATAAGTTTTGCTTAAAGATGGTAGTAATAGATTTCTCCAACCCAAGTTTTAATATAAATCTCTCTTGCCCTCCCTACACACTCACACACACACACACACACACACACACACACAAATTGAATACTCCTTGATGCACATACCAATGCCCTGTGATGCTCTTTCTTCTAATTTCACACACTCTAGGTCCCTCTCAGTAATAAAGAAACACATCTCTTTGAGAAACACATCCAATACCTTACCTAAAGAGGACTGAATCTCCCAACAAAGGAAACATTAACTTCATGTCATTTCTAGCTATGGATTATTTATGATGCTCTGTAAGATAAACATCAGAAATATTTTTTGATTGCATGGCTTTGTCCATTAATTTAATTACTTTTTAAAGGTATCAAGAAACAGCTGCCTTGTGCTTTTCCAAGTCTACTCTCTGTTAAGGAACTCAGTGTTGACAACACAGTTACATTGATTAATGTGGTACTAAGGCATACAAAATATGATCTTTCTAGAGGTTCAATTATTGCCTTTGTAAGAGAGAACTAATATTATCAACTATTCTGAGGTTATGTTTGAATAACAAAGAAATTACTCAGTGTTTGTTAACATTAGTTTAGAAATTTTAACACTCAACAAGTTCTGTTTATTCTTCTAAAGCATCATACTCCATTCTACTAGTCATTTTTATAAACCTTGTAGGGTTTGAAGTTTGGATAATGTGAGGGAATTATTGAGTTTCCCCACAAAAAATACATCTAAAATTCTATTGAGAACTGTTACCTAGAGCTTTTTCTGCTTTTGTAAAAGGATACCCATGCATTGGCATGGCATCTCCAGAGTATGTCCAATTTTTATTCATCCAGACTCCCTAAATGATCTTCCTCAAAATGCAAACTACTGAATTAATACAAAGCATATATTGCTAAATAAGAAAAAGAAATGCATTTCATATGAGCTACCAAATTAAAATTTAATAAAAAATGGAAAACTAACTCTCCCTTGAAATGAACTTCTCAAAAGGTCATGAGTTGTTTTTTGTTTTTTTGGTTTTTTTGTTTTTCTACTAGAGGTCTTCAAACACTAAATTGAAACCATAATGCACAGTTGCCCTGCCGCCAACCCCTCACCACTAGTCACTCAGTGTTCCTTCACTTACGATCTTTACCAGAGCCCAGTAAGCCGTCCATAGGGATGGAGAATATGAGATTAAAATGAATAAGAAAATAAAGACGAATAGGGTAAAGTTTGACAATGAGGCTTTATTTCCCTGTAATTACAGCTTTAAGCTGTTAGTTGAGAAAATTTAATAAAATGCTAAGGTTTCCTATTATGTTTCATTCCGAACAGTAAAGCACCTTAATAGCTTGCCAATCCATGACTGACCAATAATTCAATAGCAGAGATTTGTGTATGTGTGTGGAAAGATATTTTCCTATACATTTTATAAAGAAAATCAAACTGGATATCACTCTGAGTTTATCATTATGCCATAAGGGAAAAAGGAAGTAAATCTTTCATTAGTAATTCTATTACTGAAATATGTTTAGGTATAAATGTTTGGACTCTTTTTTAATTACTATGACTAAGCAAAGATCTCAATACAACCAAGATTTAATATTTTTCTAGAAATTGGTTGGTATTCAGTAAAGAAATCAAAATTCATTTAACAGTATAGCTTTTGAGAAGTATTCAATCATGCTAGAAAACTCAGCTTTCCATTAATTTCCTATTGTTCTTAAATTCTCTGTTAAGAGAAACAGCTTTTGTTGCTGCAAAACAAACCAAAGATATAAATAAATATAAATAAATAATAGCACCCAGTAAGAAATCTGTGCTTAGTGAAATAACAGACAAATAGAGTGCAAATGTGTAGCCATCTGGAGAATAAGAAAATCAAAAGTAATAAGCAGCATTGGGAATTTATTACAAAGAAATTATGCCAACAGCTTCTTACAGCAGTTTTCTATGGAAATGTTCAAATTAGCGGGTAAAGAAATACATTTTATACTACATATTTGGACCCTACTGATATCATTTTATACATGATTTCATGGCATAATATTTGCTAAGTAATCTAAATTAGCTTGACTATAAATGCTTTCATACTGATCTATCACACCACACTCAGTCCCCATGAATGACACAGTTTGATGGAACTGTCTAGAACCAAAGGTTGTGACACTGGGCTGTCTGAGACATTGTGTTTCAGAGAAATTAATAAATCTGAAGGCAACTAAGATATCAGGAAGATACAAAACAGAAGGTAGAAAGGAAAGAAGATAATGAAAACTATATAGGTCAAAGAAACAAGCAAAAGTTAATCCTCATCATACTTCAGGATAGATATATATTTCACATGGGGATCTGAAATTATTCCCATCATCATAAGATTCATTTTGACAATTCTAACTCTCATCTCCTACTTCAGAATCTAGATGTAGGAGGAGGAAGAGGGGAAAATATTTAAAATGTTCTTTCCCCAGTGTCTTCATCAATTTTCAAATTTTCTACTAATTTTCAATATTTTAGAAATCAAATTCCATTATCAGGTGACATTTTCCTGCTACAACTTCAAATGCAGAAATCGTTATTTTATTTGTCTTTGAATCCACAGTGCCTGGCAAATATTATGTGCTCAAAAATATTTCTTCTACTTTCTATTTTTTTGAACTATGAATAAGATACCTCTGTAGAATTTTAAAGTACTAATGAAGCAGAAAAAACTAGCTTTAATTTATTCCACTTAAGAGCTAATCAAATTTTTTTAAAAGAGCAATTTGGGGGCCGATTTTCTTAAAGCTATGCTGTTCTCTATCATAGCCACTAGCCATTTTAAATTTAAAAATTAAAAATAGAGTTCTGTGGCTACACTACCCACCTTCAAGTACTCAATAGTCACATGTAGCTATAGGCTACTGCATTATAGCACAGTTCTATGATTGCAGAAAAGTCTTTTAGACACTGTTGTTTTAGAATGTAAGCACCGCATCCTCAGTTCCCATGCGTATTTTCTAAATTCTATGATAATTTATTCATTCAAAAAACGTATTCAATATATATTATATGCTTGGCATGAAAGATGCCAGAATAAATAAGGCCCTTTTCTGACTACTTCAAATCTTTTGTAGGAACGTATCAGTCAACAGACAGTAACAATATATAGAGAGAGTCAAGTGCTATGCCATGTAGGGCTTACTGGAGAAGATCATAATTAGAGGCAAAAATTGAACAAGAAGAAGACTACTGAAGTGATCATGGTAAACATTATTTATTATTATTATTATATTTATAACAATATAATAAGCTACAGGAAGTAGAAATGAAAAGGAGGAAAAGGAATCAAATGCTATTTAAGAGACAGAAACAGTGTGATTTGATGATAAATTAAATGAAGTAACAGAGAAAGAGGGATCTAGCATGACTTCCATATCTCTGACCATTATCCAAAATCAGATCTGTGTGAGGAAAACCAGGTAGCATAGAGGAGAGAGGACCACTGAAACTTCACATATGGGTGCCTTTTAATGATGATGGTATATGTGTGCCCAATATTCATGAGAAGTTTTGAGACTGGAAACAGAGTTTTGGGGATTATGATTATAGAACTATAGTTGGATCAGATCACTAACAACAGCAACAAAGAAAAGGAACTTTGACATTAAAGTCAAGAATAATTAACCTTAACAATTTCTACAGAAATTGAAGAAACAAGTCCATGGTATAATAGTAAACAAGAGAAAGGAGTTTCAATATGGAGTTAAGTTTCCAAAAAGTCACATAAGACAAAGGCTAGAAAAATGGAAACAGGTCCATTTCATCTAGCAGTAGGTCCTGGATGACCTTAACACCAGCATTTCCCATAAATGAAAGGAGCAGAGTTTAGGTAACAAGATGTCCGGGATAGGAAGAATCACGATGATGAAAGACATGTATACACCACTCTTTCTAGGACTTGAGCAGATATGAGCTAGAAAGAGCTAGACATGAAGTGAAATGTGTAGATGCAAAGGAGGAGGCTATTTGTTTTCTGGTTTTAATGTGGAAAAGACTTGAACATTTATTGCTGTGTCCATAAGCTATGCATATAATAGGTTCGTCTTAGCTGGTTTGGATTGATTGCAGTTTATCTCCAGAGCTACTGACCCTTGGCCAATGCTGTAGAATGTATTAACTAAAGATAAATGATGTTTTGTAACCATGGATCCATGAATTGTTTCAAAGCAAGATGTATCAGCCTGCCAGCACTGTTTAGTAATAATAATTGAATTTATAATTACACCTAATTTAAGTGGAGCCTGGGGGAGGAAGACATTGAAAGTAAAGTCTGGTAACATAGCTAGAATATGTCTATATGAAAAGCTTATCATAAGAGATCTCCACTGTGATCAGATTTGGGTCTCCTGCCACAAAAGTGTTTCACATGCACACCAGTAGTGGTTACAGACTGGCACAAGCTAAGAGCACCTGTGTGACCCAGATGTGGGAGAACAAAGAAACCTGTGCTTGGGATCTCTGGACCTTTATTCATGCATATTTTTCATGTGTTGTTTCTGTGCTATGCCATATTCTTTGCCTGTAATAAAGTTGTTCTGGGAGTACAAACCAAGCAATTGGAGTTTCCTAAGCAATGGAACACTTAAGGTGATTAAAGTGTAATTACCTCTGGCTAACATAACTTCACTAGCAAAAATGCTTAGTTTTTCGGCCTCTCAAAGAATTTGTCATAAGTGTAATTTTTAAGCTCAACAATTACAGCTTATGAGGATAATTATTACCTCAAAGAAAATAAATTTAACTAATAAAGTCTCATTTACACAAAAAAAAACATTTTTAATGAAAAAAAATTGTCTAGTTTGTCCATGAAACAACTTACCATCAGTACAGGGATGTTCAAATAACTAATTTTCATGAAAACTATACCTTGTTGGCTATGTTCTTTTACTGTCCCTTCCACCATATCATCACCCCTCCACCTGTGCTATTTTATTTAACACGTCCAGGTATCATATCCAGTTCATTAGTTTGTGGTTAAATCCAAAGGTTTTCCAGCATCTAAGGGTAGCCTGAATCCCTTTGGTTCATATCGAAGGTCTTTTAATTACCTTTGTTCACACAAACATTCAAAGTACCCAGAAAGGGAGGCCAGATGATAATATTCGTAGGTATAAATGAACATAAAATGGACATATCATGATTAAAGTAGGATATTATCATGCAGTTTAATAAAAAGCCAATGAACGTGGCTTTTCAATCAATCAGATGTAGAATTCAGTTCCTTATGGGCCCCCTTATTGACCCTGGGAAAGGTACTTAGTGTATTTGAGATTCAGTCTTTTGCTGTAGAAAATGGTGAAGATAACAATACTTCACAGTGTTATTTTGAGGGTTAAAATAAGATCATGTGTATAGAATATTTAGTCCACTCACCAGCATATAATAACCACTTAATAAATGGTAATAATTTAAATTCAATGAACTAGGGTTCATTATCAAATTACATGACCATAAATACAATGCATGCAAATATCAGTTTTCTAATATGAGGATAAGTTTAAATTTACCTACTGAAATTTTATGAGCATTGACTGTAATATATAAAGGAACAATGGCTAGACCACACATGAAAATAAAGCTCTAATCCACACATCTGCATCAACCAGTCCGGAAAGCCAAACCGTAACTTTCACAGTAATCAGCCTGGAATAGTCAGGATTTTGTTGATGACTGCCAGCTTTCCCAATTATTGCCCCTGGTTCCAACTTAAGACCAACCAGAGTAAGTCAAATAAGATCCTCAGATCAGTCACATAAAATCCTGCTTCTAGTTAGCCCTCCTTCAGCATCCCCATGTCAACAACCTCCAATCAAAACATAACTGAAGCTTTATAGCTTCCCCACTCCCCTGTCTGCCTATGAGTATCTGTCTAAGGCAAGTGATGGTGGCTGACTCCCTTCCTATAGCAAGATCTGAATAAATAGCCCCTGCTTGTTTGAATGTGAGTGGTCTTCTTCTATTTCAGCAGCATTATAAACGAAGTTAAAAGCTCAACATCAATTTAAAAATGCAATATACAGCATAAACACACACACATATGGCATGCACACACACACAGTTAGTGTTATTGTGCAGAAAACAGACATGAAGTTACCATGGCCATTAGGGCTCACACACATGCAACCATCTGCTTGTAGATATACTAATTTTCTACCAGTATACAACCCAGATGCTTATAAAATAATCATTCCAATTCTCTCCCTATATCATTACCTCAATACAAATTCTTTAGCTACTTTAAATATTCCAGTTGCTTAACTTTTCTGCTTATCCCTGCTCATTCCCCATACATCATCTTCCTTTCCATTTTTTCTGTACTCCAGAGTCCAGCATTTTAGCAGCCAATATTCTCATTAATCTCATTAATTTTCAGTCCCATAAACCTAGATAAATTCTGGGTAGACAAATATGGCTCCCCCCTCCTCGTGCAAGAAATTCTCTTTCCTAGAGGGCTCCTCTCTTTTGTGAAATTGTTTTCCCACTCCATCCACATAGTCTGACATTGCTGTCAATCGTAGTAACGTTATCCCCAACATAAATGCTCTTGGGACAGGCAAGTTGAACCAACTGGGGTCAAGAAGAATCCATCGAGTGTTTCTAGATTTTTTTTTTAGGTGCAAGTTTGGAAATTTATGAGTACAGTGCTCTTGGAAATCATGGTTCTAGACTGGTGGAATAAGCCTGTGTGAGAATGAAGTCCATATTCTAATGGTAAAAGAAAGAAGAATATCTGCAGTTATCCCATTCACTGCTATGGAATATAGAAAAATTCTGAGGATGTGGTAACAAGTTAGTTGAGTCTGAGGTTATGTTGAATCTGAAGTGAGAGCAGGAGAGGAAAGTCTGGGTTGTGGATAAAAGTTCTGGGAGCAATCCCAAGGGACCCCATCCAGGGATAGTGGGTAGACTAACAATCAAACTCGTATTTTTGATAGTTCTGGAAATTAGTCAGATATAGTTTATAATAAAACCTTTATGACTACAACAATTAAGTGAGAAGTATTATGTATCCAAGATAGAAATGCACTAATTTCTGTTTGAATGTCTAAATAACAATTCAACATAAACAGCTGAAAATCCTCTGGTTCTTGGATGTGTCTTGCAATAGCCATGTCTCTGAGTTCTTAAACTTGTTAAGGGTTATTCTAAAACCTATTACTATAGCAGGACCAAGAAACAATATTTTGGGGAGATCTCAAGAATGCTGTATTTAGGTCAAGATGCCCACAGCAATACACAACACATTATCCAATGATAAATAGGAGTGATAAGCTACCAGGTCAATTCACAAATATTTATTGAGCAGTGGATGAATGTCAAGAAAACAATAATAGAAACTGCTTTTAATTGGCAATCGGGAGATCTTTATATTCCTGAGTTTGAAGTTGCTGGATCAGACTTTGGTCAAATCATAAATCAGCTGTGAACATCACTTTTCTCACCTTTAAAGGGGAGGTGTTGAAGTGGATCATCTTATTTGGGGTGCTTTAAATTCTCAGCCTCTCCTCTAGGAAGCTGTTCAGTATTTGACTTGATTGAGCAGGCACTTGAAAAATGAAATATCAAGAGAAGAAATCAATAACGGTTCAAAGGAATAATACATGAGCCACCACAAGGCGGCCTTATAAGCAAAATAAAAGGTGGAAATAATTATTTTAAAGGAGTAAGACGCTAGAGACGCAGTTACAAACAAGATGAAGTTCCTCTAGGCGGCCAGCGGAGGGAGACTCTGCTTCCCCTCCCAAGGCAGTGCGGACTGGGGGACTGGGGGACTGGGGGACTGGGGGACTGGGGGACTGGGGGGACTTGGGGGGACTGGGGGACTGGTGTTGGAGGATGAGGGGACTGGAGGACAGGGGAAGAGGCGGACAGAGGGACTGGGGCTGGAGGAATGGGGTATTATGGGACTGGGGGATTGGGGAATCGTTTTCAAACAGGCGGGGGCCCAGGACACGCGGGGGCCAGGACTCCCCGCTGCCTCCGGAAAGGGTGACAAAGCGACTGTAACCCCCTCAGGGCAGCTGGTAAACCTCCTCTGGTCCTCCGTGGGAGCCGCACAGGCAGGCCGCCAGGGGGAGTGGGCGCCACCCGGCAGCTCCCCGGGGCCGAGGGGCCAGCGCTTCAGACTCACCGGCTCTGTGTGTGTCCCCGTGCGTCACCCCAAGCCGCGCAGCCCATCCCGCCCGCTGCGGCGCAGGCCCCAGGTCGGTTACCCGGTGTCCAGGCAACCTCTGGGGAGGCGGCAGCCGGCGTGGGGAACGGGCGGCTGCTGCTCTGGGACCTCCTGGTTCAAGCGCCCTTGGCCCCCAACTCCCCGCGTTTCCGAGCTCCAGCCCCCCCGCCCCGCTCAGCCGACTTGCCAGCTCAACTCCTTTTCCTCTTTACTGGAGAGGGAGGGAGTGGAGACAAGTCAACGCCCTTTCCTACGACACTGAGGTTAGAATGAGAGGGGATCACAGACCGCCCACCTTCGCGAGGACCGCAGGGCCTCTAAGCCTTTCTTGCCACTTGGAACGATAAACCCAGGACTCCATGCGATAACCACACATGGTTTGGTTGTTACTTCTAAGGTGACTTCGGTATTGAGAATCCTAAACAAACTGTTAAGGAGGAAAGGATAGCTTTTCTTAGTGTCTGAGGGTTGAAGTGGGGAAAATGACGAAGTCAAGCCTTTTGTCTAAGGGTCTGTTTCTTTCAAAAACAAAATTTTGAAGCATCGATCCTTCTGACAGAATACTAAGTGATAGGCCAGGTGCAGTGGCATGTCCTGTCCCAGGACTTTGGGAGGCCGAGGCAGGAGCATACCTTGAGCCCAGCGGTTAGAGGTTGCAGTGAGCCAGGATCGCCGCCACTGCACTCCAGCCTGATCGACAGACAGACAGACAGACGGCACAAAATATATCACCTAAATTTTGTTCCTTCATCTGTGAATATGCACTGTGAACTGAAATAGGCTTCAGAGAAAGACATCTGTGCCTTATACTATTCTCACCGTCTTCTTGAATGAAAACAAACACTGGACTATAAACTGAAGATGGTTAAATAGGATGAGAATAAAGATACACATTCTCATCCAGAGAAATCATTTTTCCAGGCAACACTGGGAATTGCCTGCCAAGGTTAAATCAGCAAAGTCTATTACTTTAAGAGGCAATTTAATTAATAATCCTTTCTAAGAGGGGAAAACCAACAAGTCCATACCTGTAATAGGATCCTTTCAGCCAAAGATGGAAAAAAGGAAGCCAGAACTAGCAAACTGGTGGAAGGTCTTAATCTTAAATTAACATATGCAAAAGCAGAGCTCTTTTTGTAATTAAAAAATGGATTCCAGAATGCACTCCACTTTCCCATCTCCGTCCATTAATTATTAAACTTTGGCTTGTTCTCAATACAATGTTAAATTATAAACCAAATTAATCATTTGCATGCCAGTAAATATACATTCATGAGGGTTCACAATATCTGAATGTGCATATTAAAACAATACCCAGATTTTTCTCATAAAATAAACGTTTACCTACTAGAAATCTCATTCTTAACAAGTTTCTCTTAATTAATTAGGACTCATTGATAATTGCTAAACCCCTATTGTGGCAGGCAGAATTCTAAAATGGACCCCAAGGACCCTACCCCTGCTTAACACACCCCCATAATCCTCAGGATTTAAATATGGTGGATTTTATTTTCCTGATTAGTTTGTTACATGACACAATTGAGTTGAAAAAGGGAGATTATCCAGGATGGGTTGGCCTTGATTGGGTAAACTCTTAAAAGGGACTGACCTCTTCCTGGAGTCAAAGATTTGAAGCATCATAGGGATTTATCAAAGGGATATTATCTATTATCAGCTTTGAAGACTGACAAGACCTTATGGCAAGGAAGGCAGGCAGCCTCTAGCAGCTGACAATCACACAGTTGACAGCAAGCAAAGGAATGGGGACCTCAGTCTTACAACTGCAAGGAACTGAATTCTACAAATAATCTCAATGTTCTTGGAAGAGAACACTGGACTCCAAATGGGAAAATGTGCTAGCCGGGCACAGTGGCTTATGCTTGTAATCCCAGCACTTTGGGAGGCCAAGGCAGATGCATAACTTGAGGCCAGGAGTTCAAGACCAGCTGGCGAACATATTCAGCCCTACCAAAGATACAAAAAATTAGCCAGGTATGATGGCACGCACCTGTGGTCCCAGCTACTCGGGAGGCTGAGGTAGGAGGATCGCTTGAGCTTGGGAGGCAGAGGTTGCAGTGAGTCGAGATTGTACCACTGCACTCCAGCCTGAGCAACAGAGCAATACCCTATCTACAAAAAGACTATGTCCTGCCATCACCTTGATTTCAGCCTCATGGGACCCTGAGCAGACAACCTAGGCAACCTCACTTGGACTTCTTACTTAGACAACTTTGAGGCTAATAAATGGACATTGTTTAAACTGCTAGAATTATAGTAATTTGTTACACAGCCAAAAAAAAGAAGCTAATACACATATTAACTTCACATAAACAAAAGTAGGTATTTTAAAATAAAAAATATTGGAGTATCTCAATAAGCCCAATGCAGGATTATAGCAGAAACCCAAATAGAACAGATATCGAACACTGCAAAATAAAATCAATATCAGACTTATCATCATAAACAAGAACCTAGTAGGAATAGGGTTTAGGATATGCTACCCTAAAATTTTGTAAGTTGAAGAAATTTTAGAAAATTGCAGAAGCAGAAAGGTCACTCTGACCTTCTTCTCCATCGACCTTTCTGGAAGAAGGTCATAAAACCTGAGAAGGATTTTCTGACCTTCCCCAGGCTCAGGTCATAAGACCCTCATGTGGGAAGTGCCCTCCCTATACCTGGAGGAAAGGAGCATCTTTATTCCTTATCACTGAAGACACAGGGACACAGAGAAGGATCCAATCCAACAGGCCTTGTTAAGTTTCCCCAGTTTATTACCATTAGCTCATACCCTTTCTGTGTGTCACATTTTTCCATGACTATTCCTTCTTCATCAAACCTACTAGAAAAATCACTCAGGTTTAACTGTTTCTTTGGGTATTCGTTTCCTTATGAAGGCTCCCAGGGTCATGTAAAACTTCCATGTGTATGCTTTTCTCTTGTTAATATTTTTTTTGTTATAGGGGCCTCAGCTATGAACCTAAATGTACAGAGGAAAAGGTATTTTTCCTCCTGTACAATAGGCAAGGTGATCTTACTAGCAAATAGCAAACCAGATTTTCCACAAAAGCAGAACAAACATAAATATCCAATTTCTCAATAGCAAGAATAGAAAGCAGAGTAAAATAATATAATAATCATGCATAGAGAAGACAATAATCAAATAAAAATACATTTCCTACAAAACTATCATTCAGGAGCAGAGTTAAAAATATTTTCAAAGAAAAAAAATTAACATTCGCAGACCCACACTGAAAAAAGCTACTTTAAGAAGAAAGAAAATAGTGAGTAAAGACATTGGACAGACACACAGTTAAATTAAGCAAGCGTTCAGTATACGAAACATGTTCAGCCATGTACTTATCTTCCAAGTGTTCTTGGTTTTCTCTCCCTAATCATCCTTTATCCAATTAGTCCTTAGGACCTGAGCATGCTTATGTTTTTTTGTTTGTTTGTCTGTTTGTTTGTTTGTTTGTTTGAGACGGTGTTTGGCTCTTGTTACCCAGGCTGGAGTGCAATGGCGCAATCTCGGCTCACCGCAACCTCCACCTCCTGGGTTCAGGCAATTCTCCTGCCCCAGCCTCCTGAGTAGCTGGGATTACAGACACGCACCACCATGCCCAGCTAATTTTTTGTATTTTTAGTAGAGACGGGGTTTCACCGTGTTGACTAGGATGGTCTTGATCTCTTGACCTCGTGATCCACCCGCCTCGGCCTCCCAAAGTGCTGGGATTACAGGCGTGAGCCACCGCGCCCGGCCCCTTATGTTTTAATATAGTTCCTGACAATGCTAGACCATCTCATAAATTAAATTTAACAATGAGTATTCTATACTCCTTTAAAAACTTACATCAGAATTATTTGTAGCCACTTTTAGAGTAACTAAGTGCATGTCACACCTGTCATGGAGAATAAGCTAAGTCCTCTTACTTACTAGAAATAATATTTTATTAAGATAGAACATAAGGGTCCACAGTAGGTAACTGGAACTAGTATCTAATTATATCTGAAAGAGTGACATGATATCAATTTTTCTAAATTAAAAATTATTGTCTTTGGCAGCATTCTCCAAAATTCAATTTGCTTACATCGAATTACTTCTTACAGCAACCAATTCATTTTTATTTTGTAACTCATACTGATATGCAATGAGAAAGTAAGAAGATCCAAATTAGTATTACTAATATTTCCCTATAATGGCCTATTGTTTCAAATATTTCAAAATT
This sequence comes from Cebus imitator, assembly GCF_001604975.1. Classification (NCBI taxonomy): domain Eukaryota; kingdom Metazoa; phylum Chordata; class Mammalia; order Primates; family Cebidae; genus Cebus; species Cebus imitator. Next base: position 1,449,534 of record NW_016107684.1, read on the forward strand.
GGTCCATTTTGCCTTTTCATAAATGGTATAGAATGTGGAGACCATCTTAACCCCATTCATGTAATAAAGATTACCATTACGGCTTCCTAAAGCTAATGTTAAATGATCCTAAATGCTAAACGTTCCTACAGATATCTCTGTTGTCTCCCTCTGTGTGTAAGTTGCAGTCATTTATCCAGGCCAGTGTTCCTCAAGTTTCATCATAAGCTTTAATTCATCCCATCTGTTTGTCATAAAAGATGTGGATCTGTTCTCAATCTGTGTGCTTTGTAGAATACGTAGACTCCAACACTTCATCAGAGAACACAACCTCAGACTCTCTCTGGGCAGTTTTAATAAAGCTTGCCTGAAAGGATACAATTTACAGAATATAAGTTGTTTTAAAGATGTAAAGTTCCGTGTCTTTTGGACATGCTTTAAGTTCTTTTTCTGAAGCAGATGAAACCAACACCAGATTACGTATTCAAACATTATTACCTTACTACATTACAGAGTCATTTTTACTGTGTTCCATCACTCTTTCTAATTTATCAAAGGGCACTATATTAAAAAGTCATATGAAACATACCACTACACTTTAAAAAGTTTCAGATTATGTTGTCCATCGTATCATTCAATGGTCCCATGCAAAATTCTATGTAAGAACCTGGGGCATGTGTGTGTGTGTGTGTGCGCACACGTGCATGTGCTAGTGTGTGGGAGAGGGTAGAAAGAGAGAAAAAGCTAGAAAGGTTTGAAGAGGTTAAGTACAAGGACAAATCAGACAACAGTTGTTTAACCCAAGAAACTAGTGTAAATCATGTATAAACTGTGAGATCTGTATAGCTGAGTATCCCCTTATGTCTTGTCTGCCAGATGTTAAGCTTAATTTAAGCAATTATGTTAGCTCTTTGGTCCTGATTTTCTACTGATGCTTACATTATATTAGTATTTCATTACATATTTTTGTTGTATTAGCCTTAAATTTTTTTGTGAGAAGAAGTGAGTTATAGAAAAGTAAAAATAAAAGTGAATATAAAGGGAATGCTTAATAAAGATACAGCCTGTGAAATTCATGTCATTTATTAAGCTGTCGATATTATTTCTGCACTGTTTGGGGAAAATTAAATTGTTATTCTCTAAAACAGTCATGATGTTAGCTGACTCACAACACTCTTAGCACATTTAGATATTGCCTATAAGGTAGCATTGTCTATAACCGAACATAGTGTCCTAGAATTGATAATTATTTTGGAAAGTAGCAGACTCAGAAACTGTTACAGGTATGGTTTCTATATCTCTGACTCCTCATGGAAATAGACCTAAATGCTACAGTGTAAAATTATTCTGGTGATTTAAGCTTATTATCTATGCCAGAAATCCTATCTTGACTACCGTGCACAACAGTCCTTTTAGTAGCAAGCATACTCTCATATTTGATAGTCTTCATTACCTTTGATGTTTTCTTTTTTTATTTTAATTATAGGAACCTAGCATTCTGGTATAAAATTTTCTTTAACTGTCAAAACAAGTCAAATGAGAATATACTTGAATGGAGAAGCATATGCAATTGTCTGTGTATCTATCTATCTGCATGTGTGTGTATATATTCACACACATACACATATCATGACTAGGTCTCCTGAATCGTCTTTCACTGAAAAACTAGTGAAAGAAAATGAAGAAACACTTATCTTTGGTCATGGCTGTTTCTATAATCAATGAGCATGATCACTTGCTAATTTCTAAGTTTATTCATTGATGATTTACTCTTCCTGAAAAAGTTCTGAATAATAATTACTGTAGTTTTACTACCATTTGCTTATTGAACATTGTCACATGTCAGATTGTACAATTTACTCTCCTCACATATATCTCTTGAAAAAAATATTTATTATCTTTCTTTTTCATAGCAACTGTGATTTGGAACAAATTAAGTGACTTGTTCCAGAGCCACACAGTTTGCAATGAGTAGAATAAAACTGAAACCCAACTGTGACTCAACTCAGTGCACTTCACAATATATTACTAAGCCTGTTTTATAGAGATGCATAAAAAAGCATCTTCAAACAACTAATTAAGTATGGTTTACTACATTTTTCCTGCAAAACATGAGCCAAACAAAATGATCATGATAATCATGAGGGAGGTGGATGATGAGTGTCAGAAAGAACAATGTTTTCATTAGTTGGGATCCTGTCAAGAAATAGATGAAATGCTGAAGTGAAGTCACTGAGCAAAATCTAATAAAGATATTGTTTAACAAATGTGACAAGGTTAAGGGAAACCATCAGGGGTGGTATTCTCTATAAGGCTACCAATAGCTGAAAGCTGTCACCATGCCTAGGCCTGAGAAAGCAAGGAGGTACTCGGGCACATACAGAACTTAGAAACCACCGCTCTGCCCTAAAAAAACAAGTTTCTTACATGCATCACAGAAGTGAGGTCACGGGAAAACATGGCCCCTCAAATTGGAGAGTGATAGGCAAATACATCTTTCATCAAAAAGTTATGAGGCATACCAGAAAGCAAAAAACACAGTATGAAAATACAGAGCAAGCATCAGAACCAGACCATGATAATGGCAGGGATGCTGGAATTATCAGACTATGAATTTAAAACAACTGTGATTACTACCCTAAGGGCTTTAATTGAAGAGGTAGATAATGTGTAAGAGATGGTTGATATAAGCAGAGAGATGGAAATTCTTTAAAAGAATTAAAAAGAGATACTAGATATCAAAAACATTATAACAAACAAAGATTGTCTTTGCTGACTCTATTAGACTGAACATGGCTCAGAAGAGAATCTCTGAGCTTGAATATATGTCTTTCAAATCTGAAAATCTCAGAGAATAATTATTTTAAAAAAGCAGAACCAACTATCCACAAACAGTGGGACAACTACAAAAGGCTGTAACATATTCATAATAAAAATACCAGAAGAGGAAGAGAGAATGAACAGATATTTCAAGCAATAACAAGTGATAATTTTCATAAATGAATGTCAGACACCAAATGATAGATCGAAAAAGCTCAGAGAACACCCAAGAAAAGCCAAAAAACAATTTGCCCAAAAAGCCAAATTTAGGCACATCACATCCAAACTGCAAACAAATCTATTTTTTAAAAATAATGAAAGAAGCAAGGGGAAAAAACACTTTACATAGAAAGTGGCAAAGAGTTACAGCTGACTTCTTAAAACCCGTGTGAGCAAGAAAAGAGTAGACTGAGATACGTGAAGTGTTGAGAGAAAGAAACCCACCAACCTAGAATTCTGTACCCTGCAAAATTATCTTTCAAAAGTGGGGAAATAATGAGTTTCTCAGACAAATTAAAATTGAAGTAATTTGTTGCCAGTAAATCTGCCTTGCAAGAAATATTAAAAGAAGTTCTTCAGAGAGAAGAAAGATGATATAGTTCAGAAGCAGATCTACATTTAAAAAAGTGTCAGAGAATGAATAAGTAGAGGTAAAATAAATATTTATTTGTCTTATTTAATTTTATTTTTATTGTTTTTGAGACAGGGTCTTATTCTGTTGCCCAGAATGGAGTGCAGTGACACGATCTCGGCTCACCGCATCCTCCACTTCCAAGGCTCAAGCGATTCTCCTGCCTCAGCCTCCTGAGTAGCTGGAATTACAGGCACGTGGCCACCACACCTGGCTAATTTTTATTTTTAGTAGAGACAAGGTTGCACCATGTTGGTCAGGCTGGTCTTGAGCTCCTTATCTCAAATGATCCACCCCTCTCGGCCTCCCAAACTGCTGGGATTACAGGTGTGAGCCAGTGTGCCTAGCCATTTCTTTGTATTCTTACTTGGTCTAATAGATAACTGTTCAAAATAACAGTAGAAGCAACGTATTGAATGATTTTATCATTTCGATAAATGAAAAAATGACAGCAATGTCATAAGTGTCAGGAGGGAAAAATTGGGAATGATCTAAATTACCTGCATTACCCATGAAGCAGTGCAGAATTTTTTGAAAGTAGAGTTACATTAATTATAAAAGTATACTGTAAATTCTAGGTCAACCACTACAAAATTAAGAAGTATATCTGATATCCTATGAGAGAAGACAAAATGAAATTATATAAAATGCTCTATTAAAACCAGAAAAGGCAGAAACAGAGAGGAAGATTTAAAAAGACAAGAAACTAAGAAAAAGTTCAATAAATAGTAAAGTGTTGTAAATATGCCAGATATTCCCCCAACTATGTCAATAATCATTCCAAGTATAAATGGTCTAAATACACCAATTAAAAGAGAATCTGACAGAGTGACTAAAAAACCAGACCCAACTATATATTATCTACAAGAAACACATTCTCAATATAAGGACACAGATAAGATAAAAGTAAAAGGATGGAGAAAGATATACCATACTAACACAAATTAAAAGAAAAATTGGCTTTATTAATATCAGACAAAGCAGCCTTTTAACAAGAAATATTATAAGAAATAAAGATGGGTATTCCATAATTGGCAAATCTTCCAATAAGACATGACAATTCTTTTTTTTTTTTTTTTTGAGACAAACTCTCTCTCTGTCACCAGGCTGGAGTACAGTGGCGCTATGTCAGCTCACTGCAACCTTGCAACCTCTGCCTCCTGGGTTCAAGTGACTCTCCTGCCTCAGCCTCCTGAGTAACTGGGACTACAGGCACGTGCCAACATGCCCAGCTAATTTTTTGTATTTTTATTAGAGATGGGGTTTCACCACATTGACCAGGATGGTCTCGATCTCTTGACCTCATGATCTACCTGCTTTGGCCTCCCAAAGTGCTGGGATTACAGGCATGAGCCACCACGCCCCGCTGACAATTCTTAATATGCTTGCACCTTGATGTGTATCCACATCAAAATGCATAGGGCAAAAACTAATATAAGTGGAAAGAAAAATAGAAAAACTACAATTATATGGTCATGTGTCACTTAAAGATTGAAATATATTCTGAGAAGTACATCATTAGGCAATTTTGTCATAATGCAAACATCATAGTATGTACTTCCACAAACCTAGATGGTGTAGCCTTCCACACATTCAGGCTACATGGTATAGTCTACTGCTCCTAGGATGCAAACCTATACAGCATTTTACTTTACTGAGTACTTTAGGCAATAGTAACACAATGCTAAGTATTTGTATATCTAAGTATATCGAAACATAGAAAAGGTATAGTACAACTATGATATAAAAGATAAAAAGTGGTGCACCTGTATAGGGAAACTTACCATGAAGGAGCTTGCAGGACTGGACACTGCTTTGGGTGAGTCAATGAGTGAGCAGTGAGTGAATGTGAATGCCTATGCCATTATACTACTGTAGACTTTTTAAGAACCGTACACTTAGGCTACATTAATTTATTTTAAAATATTTTCCTTCATCAATAATAAATTAACTGTGGAATATTATAACTTTTTAACTTAATTCATTTTGTAACTCTTAAAAACTCTGATTCTTTTGTAATAACAGTGTAAAACACAAACATATTGTACAGATGTACAACAATATATTCTCTATTTAATTTTTTCTATTTTATTTAATTTTATTTCTACTTAATTTTATTTTTACCCTTTAAGTTAAAAAACTAAGATACAAAGACACACATTTCCCTAGACCTATACAGGTTTAGGATAATCAATATCACCTCTTCTACCTCCATATCTCATCCTACTAGAAGCTCTTCAGGGCAATAATATGTATGGAGCTGTCATCTTCTACTATAACCATGTCCTATTCCACAATGGCTCCTGAAAGGACTGCATTAAGCTGTTTTATTGGGAACTTCTTTTTTTTTTTAATATAAGTAGAAGTATATTTTAGAATAACAATGAATAGTATAATGCACACAAAAATCAGGGACATTTGGTATCATTATTAAGTATTATACAATTGGACTTCCTCTACTTTTATAAGACTAGCAGCACAGTGAGTTTGTTTACACCAGCATCAACACAAACACATGAGTAATGCATCGCACTACAAGTTTATGGTTGCTATGTCATCACTGGACATTTTCAGCTTCATTGTACTCTTATCAGATGACTATTGTATATGTGGTCTGGCATTGTCCAAAGCAACATTATGTGCTGCCTGACTATAGAGACGTCAACATACTTTTAACAGTAATTGAGAGATCCAGCAAACAGAAATCAGTAAGGCTATAGTTGAACTAAACAGCATAATCAATCAACTGAATCTAATTGACATTTATGGAATACTTCATTTAACAACAGAATATATATTATTGTCAAGCTTACATGGAACATTCACCAAGATAGACCACATTTTGAGCCATAAAATATAGCTTAACAAGTCCATGAGATTAAAATCATTCTTAGATCACAATGAAATTAGACTAGAAATCAATAACAGAAAAAATGATCAGAAAATTCCACATTATTTAGAAATTCAATAATACACTTCTAAATAACACATGGGTCAAAAATCGGTCTCAAGAAAAATGTAAAAAATATTTTGAACCAAATGAAAGTGAAAACATAACTTGTCAAAATCTGTGGGATGCAGTGAAAACAGTGCCTAGATTGAAATTATAGCATGCAATGCACAGAATAGAAAAATGAAAGATATAAGGTAAATAAAGCTTTCGCCTTAGGAAGGTAGAGAAAGAAGAGAAAAATAAGTAAAACAAGCAGAAGAAAAAATAATCTCAATAATTGAAACAGAAATCAGTGAAATTTAAAATTAGAAAATAATAGAGACAATCAATGAAACATAAAGCTAGTTCTTTTAAAAGGTCCATAAACTTGACAAAACTTTAACCAGGCTAACCAAGTAAAAAGAAGAGGAGATATAAATTATGAATATCAAAAATTAAACAAAGGCCATCACTACTGATGCCATGAACATTAAAGGTGGCTTCCGCCTGTAATCTCTGCACTTTGGGAGGCTGAGGCGGGTAGATCACAAGGTCAGAAGCTTGAGAATAGTCTGGCCAATACGGGGAAACCCTGTCTTTACTAAAAATATAAAAAAATTAGCTGGGCATGGTGGTGGACACCTGTAGTCCCAGCTACTAGGAAGGCTAAGGCAAGAGAATTACTTGATCCCAGGAGGCGGAAGTT
>NW_016107684.1:1456701-1467122 GCF_001604975.1 Cebus imitator
AAAAAAAAAAAAAAATCATAAAGGAAAATTATGAGCAACTCTATAGCCACAAATTTGATAACTTAGATAAAATGAATCAATTTCTTGCAAAACACAATTTACCAAAACCCACGTAAGGGAAAATAGATAACCTGAGTAGGCTTATATTTATTAAATAAATTGAATCACTAATTAATAATCTTCCAAATCAGTAACCACCATATCAATATGTTTTCATTGGTGAATTCTACCAAACATAAGAAAACATGATACCAATTTCTACAACCTCTTCAAGAAAATAGTACCAGAGGCAATTCATTTTATGAGGACAGCATTATCTAGTACCCAATATACTAGACTATCTAAGACTTTACAAGAAAGGCAAACTGTAGGTCAATAGTTTTCACAATCATCAGTGTAACTCCCCCAATATATTAACAAATTCCATCCAACAATTTTATAAAAAGAATTCTATGCTAATACCAAATGGGATTTATTCCAGATGCGTAAGATTGGCTTAGCATTTGAAAATCAATTACTGTAATTTATCACACTGGCAGGCTAAAGAACAAAATTATATAATCCTATCATTAGATGCAGAAAAATAATATTTGACAAAATCTAACATTTATTAATGATTTTAAAACTCTCAGCAAATTAGAAATAAAGGGGCTCTTCCTCATCTTGATAAAGAACACCTACAATAACTTACATGTAGCATCATACTTAATTGTGAGAAGCTAGATGCTTTTCCACCAAAATCAGGAAAAGGCAAGAATGCCTCCTCCCACCACCCCTGTGCAACTTCATCCTGGAATTCCTAACTATTGGGGAAATCAAATGATTGGTGAAAATTTCTGGGAATAACAAAATGGGAAGTTTTTACCACCCATAGCCAGAGCACATAATGGGATATAGAGGTAGCATAACCCAGAAAAGTCAACTATAAAAAAAGCACATTACATAGGAAATGCTTCACCCGTGAATGTGTGAGACAAATTGTTCTACACACACAAATCTCCTGATTTCAGTTCCTAGATCCTCCCTCACCTATCTTTGCTTCTCACCTACCACAAACTTGCATGCATCTCCACTCCCACCCATACCCCATAGAAGTCTTTCCAGCTCAAGGAATGTGTGACGAAAATAGTAAATTCCAAAAAAGCTGTAATTCTGCTTGGTAAGGGTCAGGACTTTTGTTTCCCTGCAGAATTTTCATCTCTGGGAAATGAGAACCCATCATTCCACCTGACACACAAAGCAAAAATAAGATAAATAGAGGGAAAAATAAAATAGGCTGTAATAACCACAATCTTGAAAGAAACAAATAGCTAAAGAGGTTAAATGTTTGTGTTATCTAGTATTGATCCTTTAAATATCTTACTGGAAAATAAAGAATGAAACTAAACAAATGTATTTGATTGCTATATTTCGTTAGATTTAATTTTTCTGATTGAAAGATCTAGCATTCCTACTATGCCATTGAGCTTGAAATTACTCTTTGGAAATTATTAATGATAACATTAAACATCCTAAAGCAATTCTTTTTAGTTAAGAGAAGTTTGGCAATTTTATTTAAGTTATTAGCAATAGTTTGATCAACTTGTGAAATTAATTATTAGGTTTAAAATAATCTATTTGATTTAATATGTAGTTGGAAATGAGAAATTATTTTTTCTTTTTCTTTCTTTCTTTTTTTTTTTTTTTTTTTNTTTTCCTTTTAGTTGCATTTATGTTAAGGCTGAATTTACTCCCGTGACATAAATTTTTGTTTCTTCAGTTTCTTCTGGGATATCTTCTTCTTCTGGGCAACCTCCTCTTCTGGTTTAGTAACAATCTGTTCCTTTTCAGTAAGGATCATCTCAATGTGGCAGGGAGAACTCATGTATGGGTTAATTCTACCGTGAGCTCTGTAGGTCTGGCGTCGCATCTTGGGTGCTTTGTTCACTTGGATATGCTCAATGACCAGAGAATCTACATCTAAACCCTTAAGTTCAGCATTACTCTCTGCATTTTTAGGCATGTGCAGCAAAAATTCAGCACTCTTTTTGGGCCACCGACCTTGTGTCCAGCCCCACTGCTTGGCCTGGGCACACCTGCCAACTCCACCATTGTAACGTCGGAATGGTACGCACTGTTTCTGTAAAGTGACATCTTTCAGATACTTCGTGGCTTTTCGTATATGCATACCCTTGATGGCCTGGGCAGTTTCACGTGTGTTCTTAAAGTGAACACGAAGATTGGAACCTCTTGATTTGCATGATTTTGTGGGGTTCTCCCAATCAAGTGAATAGCGAAATATTTTCACAGATTACCTCAGGCCGCTTAGGGAAAGAGAGTGAGAAATTATTTTTTCAAAGTAGTCTGCAACAAAACTATTTTTGACAAAATTCTTTTAGAAAATGAAACTACTCACACACTGAGTCATTTATTCATTCATTAAACAAATGTTTACTAAGCGCTTAGCTATTTGCCAAAATTTGTATTTCAGTGAACAAAACAAAGGCTCTGCCCTAATGAAGTTTACATTCTACTAAGGGAGACAGACAATTAATCCATACACAAATTGATATATAATGACAGGTGCCAAGAAGAAAGTTAAGAGAAGTTATGGAGGTAGAGTTATGAGGGTGGCTATTATTTAGGAGTGTTATTTAGGAAGGCCTCTTGGAGAAAGACACATTTAAAGAGAAATTTGAATAAAGTGAGGGAACAAATCATGAGGCTATTTGGAGAAGTGTCACTGACTACAGACGCCAAGACCCAGAGGCAAGAGAATATAGGTGTTTCTCCTATTTTTATATACTTATGGTAGTGTTAGAAGGTAAAACTGCTTTCTGAAAAATTATGTGCTGAAATTATCGGATTTAAAGAGAATTAATATTAAGAGTAAAGTATGGTTTAGCTGTGTTGCCACCCAAATCTCATCTTGAATTGTAGTTCCCATTATCCCCATATATCGTGGGAGGGACCCAGTGGGAGATAATTTAACCATGGGGTTGATTACCCTTATGCTGTTCTTGTGATAGTGAGTGAGTTCTCACGAGATCTGTTGGTTTTACAAGGGGCTTTTCCCTCTTTTGCTGGGCACTTCTCCTTGTTGCTACCATGTGAAGAAGGACATGTTTGCTTTCCCTTCCGCCATGATTGTAAGTGTCCACAGTCCTGCCTAGTCATGCTGAACTGTGAACCAATTAAACCTATTTTCTTTATAAATTACTCAGTGTTGGATATGTCTTTATTAGCAATGTAAGAATGGATGAATACAGAGCAAATCACACTTAAGTTTTACAACTTCAAAAGCAGAGGACATAAACAGTTATGGGTACCACCAACTAGGTCACCCAGGTAGATAGTTAAGCATGACTGGGTGCTACCACAATGTGGGCCTTTGAAATGCACACAAGCAATATATTGGAATCAGTTGGCAACTCTTAATACCAGAGCAAGGCTGGCAAGAGTTGAGAGAATGAGGAAGAAAACGCAGATGTAAGAGCTTGAGATAGCCATTGAGTGGGCATGGAAGACAGTCCAATCCACACAACTGAGAGCTACTCAAGGCTGGGGGGCAAGGTATGCTGGTAGAGGGGCCTTGTTTTGTCTTAGAGTGGGTTCTTACTTCCAGTGCAGCAGATAAGCAAAGGCTTATTTCTTCCCTGTGGAAGTGGTTATAACTCTTCAGTTGCCGTGCAGTTCCCTTTGCCTAGAAAAACAATCACATATAGGCGTAGCACAACTTTGCATTATGCTGACATCATTACCTTCCTCACCTATTAAATAGAGGTGAATCTGCATTGCTGAAATATGTATTATAGAGAAAAATAATCTTGGTGGGTTTGTGGAAGAAAAATTAGGACAGTGTGCTTGGGTCAATGAGTGAGCAGAACTGCTAGAAAATTACATCAAATAAGCAGTTATATAGCCAGAATCAAATCCTGTAAAACAGATATGGCAGCCAAGACCAAATCAAAGAGGCCTTAGGTCTTTAGATTTTCCATCAGTATTATAAGAAGCAATTAGAAGGTTATGAGCAGGGAATAAAATAATCTGTCTTCCATTTTAGAAGAAACACTGGCAGTTGTGCAGAGGATAGAACCTAGGAGTTGAGAAAGGGAAAGTGAAGTGTTAAGTAATAGCTATTCTGATGAGGGATTATTGTGGATTAAACATCACCTAGTCATGCTCATGGTAGTAAATGGTCAGATTGTGAATATACCATTAAAGATAGAGCCAGTAAGAGATAGAATAGGCGTTTCTTGTTAGAAGTAGAAGTCAAGTGTGACTACAAGGATTTTTCTTTTGCCCAATCCAAATGAATGTAGATATCATTTAAAAACATGGGATACACAGGAAAAAGAGTATTTTAACAGAGGTTAAAGAAGGAAGCAACAGTCTGATTTTGAACATATTAACGTTGAAATACCTAATAAAAACTCAAGGCGGGATGCAGACTCCCAGATAAAGGAGAAAGGTTAGGTGAGACATAAATCATTGCATCAGAAGTTATGCATAGCAGTTGAAAATATGGAACTGGATGAAAGCCTCTAAAGAGTAAGTGTAAATACAGAAAATATCTCAGACAGACTGATTCCTGGGCCACATTTTATTATTATTATTATTATTATTATTATTATTATTTTGAATCTAGAAACTTGACAAGGGTCCAGAGAAAGAGCCTGAGAGTTAGTGAAAGACAGAGGACACTCAGAAGAGTAAGGGTATCACCAAATTGAAGCAAAGCACATGTTTTAAGACATGACAAATGTGATCAAGTATGTCAAATGCTTTCAATGATATATATAAGGTGAAGACTGACAATCAGTGAATCTCAGATGTGTAGGTCTTTGGGGTTCACAACTGCATGATCTCAGTGAGGCAGTGGAGTGCAATGAGAATAGGATGGGAGAAGAAATAAAGTTGGCAAGTATAGACAACCATTGTGAAGCATGCAATATAAGACAAAATAAAAGTATGGCGTGGAGCTGCAGGAAAATGTGAGGTAAAGAACTGTTTTAGTATGATAGTAAATATTACAGCATGCTTTTGTGGCAGTGAAAATGGCCCAGAATAGAGGAACACTGGATGTAATAGAGGCAACAGATAAATGTGGGTGCAAAACAAATAAGTAAATGTAAAGAATGAAGATGAAGACACATGGTAAAATTACACACTAAGTAAACTAGTAGGCTCAAACCACAGGCTATAAAAAGAGAACATTTTAGAACTATGTAACTGGCCTCAAAAACAAGTTAGATCTTCCTAAGAGACGAAACAGAACTGAAATAAAAAATAGCACCAGGAGCAAGTTGTGAGCCTCCTGTACTCCAGAAACCAACAGAGGCACCTGCAAGTTAAGTCATCCTGAATAAGAGGGACTAAAAGTACTCTGCAGTGACCAGAACTCAGCTTACTTCTGGAACCCTTTTGTTTACCCTGGTCCTACTTTTGAGCAGGTTCTGGAAAAAAAAAACAAGAAAGCCCCCAGTAATTGGTTGGGTCTACGGCTTATATGAAACTCTGCTCTTAGGAAGAAAGAGGGCAATAGGTAAGTGTGGCCACATGTGTAGAAATGGGGCAAACAGACCTTCTGGCAGAACAACGTAAGGAATATAAAAAACAGAACCAACAAAATCAACAATTTGGCATTGAATATAAATACAAATCAAATCAAAGTTGATTCTATTTTATTTTACAGAAGAGAAAAGAAGGTTCAGAGTGTTAAGTGACTTGCCATACCAAAGATGTGCCAGAGTTGGGAGTCAGACTCGGTCCCATTGGCCCCAGACCTGGACCTTCTTGCACTACATCGAATGCTCCTAACATTCCTACTCTCTGGTCATCTCTGCGTAAGATCTGAGCAAAAAAGCAGAGTGTAGTGCTGTTCAGCCTCAGCTGTGAATGTGTGTCGACTTAAATTTTTCACCACCCAGTGCATGTCTACAAATGACTACAAAAGCTATGAGTTTGGATTTTAGGGTTCCCAATAAATTTCAGTGAGTAGGCAAATTTACAAATATGACATCTGGGAACAATGAGAGTCAACTATATACTTATCTATTCATGGTATCAGTATAGTTTCCTATTACATGAAAAACAAACGTGATATATTTTGTTTTGTGAAAACATGAACTACATATTTCAGACAGAAAAATAAGAGAGAGGGTCATTGTTCATGAAATAAGTATATCAGATTGAGTTCTGTATCTCTCTAGGGAGTCATTAGACTTACCAAATTGTACAGAAATGTACTGAGATAATTCCTTAGTTAGTGCTTAGTTGACATCTGGGAGCTAAAATTTCAGGAGGTTTCTTACTATTCTTTAACTGATAAAGGTGGCTCACTGGACATAAAGTATTAGTGCAAACAGTGTGGTTTGCAAAATACCTGTTTTTCTTCTGGGAGTCTGGGGTTTTGGTATATGCTAGGCGAAGGGCACTCAGTCTAAAATCCCTGAGCACTAAGTTTTTAATGAGCCTCCCTGGCAGAAGATGTCTCATTCATGTTGCCACAGCTTACTGTTAGAGGAATTAAGTGATCCACTAGGAGAGGACTTTTGGGAGTATGTGCCTGGTTTCCTTCAGACTTTGCTCCATGTGCCTTTTCCATGTGATGATTTTGCTGTGTATCCTCGTGCTGCAATAAGTCAATAAATCATGGTCCCTAAGTATGACTCTATGTTGAATCTTATGAGTCCGCCTAGTGAATCACTGAAACTGCAGTTGGTATCAGGGACCACTACTCATGAAGGAAATTAGATATCTATTAAGTCTTTAAAAAGGAGATCCTGCCATTTGTGACAACATGGATGAACATGGAGTAAATTAGGTAAAATGAAATTAACCAGACATAGAAAGTGAGATGCATTGTCTCACGTACATGTGAAATCTAAAAAAATCAAACAGCCAGAAGTAGAGAGTAGAATGGTGGTTACTAGGGTCAGGGAGTTTAGGGGAAATAGGGAGATATTGGTCAAAGGGTACAAAATTGCAGTTATGCAGAGTGAGTTTGTCTAGAGAGATAATGTACAGCATGATGATTGTAGTTTAGAACTGTTTACAATAGTAAAGACTTGGAACCAACCCAAATGCCCATCAAGGACAGACTAGATAAAGAAAATGTGGCACATATACATCATGGAATACTATGAAGCCATAAAAAAGGATGAGTTATTGTCCTTTGCAGGGACATGGATGAATCTGGAAACAAAACTTTATACCCTTAGGGAGCATTGCTTCCAGACATAATGCTATATCTTTTGAAGTACTTTTTTACCCAGTACAATCAACTATAACATGGACAAAATATATAAGCATCACCCTTTTTTTGGACAAGCAAAGCAGAATCCTAATCTGTGAGAGAAGGAAGAGCTGCACAGCAGGTGAGCTGCACATTTGCCCAGTTCTCTGTCTAGGATTTGATCCCCTACTGTGTCACAGGGAGCTGAGGCTCAAGGGTAGTGGCAGTCTCACTGAGCTGGGAAATGAAAGCTAGTTCAAGGCTGCTGAAGCAATTAAATTTGACCTTCAAGGTAATAGAAAACAGAGAGCTGGATGGAGTTGGCAGAACTCTCTGTACTTCCACTGTCATTGATAAAGGATAGGGGTACTGGGAAAATCTAGAAAGAGAAGTTATTTACCATAGTAAGAGACCATGAAGACTTAGTGCCAGGCACAAAAGCCATTATTCAGAGTTCACATAGTTTATACTCATGATCACTAAGCAGTAAGGACTTAGCAAGGTGATACTGATTGGATCTGTGTTCCCATCCAAATCTCCTATTTAATTGTAATCCCTAATGTTGGAGGTGGGACTTGATGGGAAGTGATTGGATCATGGAAGTGGATCCTTTATGAATGGATTATTACCATGCTTTTGGTGCTATTCTTATGATAGAGTACTCACATGATCTGGTTGTTTAAAAGTATGGAGTTCCTCCCCACCCTCATTTTTCCTGCTTTGGCCATGTTAAGTGCTGGGTCCCTTTTTGCCTTCTGCCATGACTGTAAGTTTCCTGAGGCCTCCCCAGAAGCAGAAGCTGCTGTTCTTCCTGTATAGCCTGCAGAACCATGAGCCAATTAAAACTGTTTTATAAATCACCCAGTGTCTGGTATTTCTTTATAGCAATGTGAGAGCAGAGTAATGTACCAAGGAAGAACTAGAAAAAGTAGAGGTTGAAAGCAAGAGAGTTAAGAATAAGCCCTGAGAGACCTTGGAAGTCAATTTTCAGATATTGAAAATGCCTGCTTTTAACAATAAATTATAGTCATCATGGAAGAGATGCCAGCAGTTAGTGGGAAAGCTAATATATAAAATGTGATATACTTGTATTAAATTTTCTATATGACATCATGGTCTGCCACTAATGTTTTTATCTCATATTTTACAGTATTTCCCTTATGCCTATTTATTTTATTGTAAACAATCATCCAGACAACATACTGTGAGGAAACGTGTTTAAAACATACCAGCTTATGAAATTTAGTGAAGCAGCTCTCCTATCCCATCCTCAGTCTTCTTCTTGAATGCAGATTCAAAATTAATACTCAAGATTGCCACAAAAATCTTAAATTGGATATTATAAAACACACACTTGCGTGCACACACACACACACACACACACAACAGCTTCTCCAAATTTTTATTCCTTTGCCTCCTTTTGTGATTAATACAAATTAATATTCACAGTACTTATAATGCAAGACCTTGGGATCATATTTGAATACTCCTAAAACATTCGGAGTCCAAAACACCTGGAGTCACATTTGAAGACTGTGCTGCAACATCTCCCATTCTATCCTGCTCAGCATCCAATCAGTTGCCAAATCATGCAGATGCCATTCTGCACTCTATAATCACCATAAATTAATAGTCTCAAAGCACAGCTTTAGCCACATCATTCTCCTACTCCCAAACCAACTAGTGCACATTACTTTAATTGAAGAGGAGCTATGAAAAATAAATACTCTCATATACTAAATTTATAATCTTAAATACAGTAAGGACAGTAATGTTGCAAACACTGAATCATCACAGCCCTGAAGGTTAAGGAAAGCACTGTGTGTTTGTAAGCCACTAATGAAGTGCAGTAGACAAATCTAGTTACAAAACAAAATGGCAGTTGTTTAAATAATGGTAGCCTGTTTAGTGTATAAATAGTAAATTTTGCCCCTGGCAGACTTTGGTTTCCATTTGTCAATTCTCAAAAACATTAAAGATATTTCTAAATTGTGTGTGTGTGTGTGTGTGTGTGTGTGTGTGTGTGTGTAAGAGAGAGACAAAGAGAATTTCATTTATTTTCAGTAATCAATTCTGGTCACAGCAATGCCCACTGGCAGAAATACTTCGATTTTAGAGGACAAATAATATATTACCAGGAAAATCCATTTGGGATAAAAGGGTTGCTCTATGTATAATAACACATTAATTCACCAGAAATATATATTATTCATATTATACTTGTATAGTCATCCTGCATTATTAGTGTTCTATGCTAATAAAAGGAGACGGACAGAAAAATGACACACAGAAAAAAAAGCTACATATTCATTTAATATTTGGAATAATGTAAATAAATAGAAATCTGTTTAAGAGCAAATCTTACATGAATTCCTACTAATTCAAGTCATGGAGCTCTTTGTTATCTAAGCACTCCATGCCACTAAGCAATCATTTTATTTATTCCCTTTTAGCTCCCTCCCTCATTCATAACACCACTACTCACCAAAAGCTACTGGTAGACCCTATAATTCCTTAACTTCGTTACCAATTTATTGTAAACAAAAATAAGATTTTTAGCACAAACACTCTTAAGTTACTACCATTGGTCTCTCAGAAAATTACCCATAATTGCACTCATCCTTCTTCCTATATGATCATGTGATATTCTTCCTATTCTATATCAATTCCTTCAGTTGAATTTTTTATTTTTATAAATAATTTTATTTTTATTGAAAAATAATATACATGTTAACGTAATTTTTTAAACTAAGCTATAAAAATACTATCAATGTAAGACAAATCTTCTTACACTAAATCTTTAGTGTCCCATCCTAAGTTCTTTGAAAGCTTCAAGAAATTTAAAAACTATGGGGATGTGATCCAAGATGGCCGTTTAGGAACAGCTCAGGATTGCGGCTCCCAGTGAAAGCGAAGAGGGTGAGTGGACGCCGCGTTTTTATTGCCCATAGACTAGGAAATTCCCAGGCGGAGGAGCTCCACGGTCCCCAGCGCGGCTGTTTCCGCCAGCACGGCTGTGCCAGCCGGCGCCGCTGCTTTGCCCCGCGCGGCTGCTTTGTCGGCGCCCGGGAGCCGCGGTTCTCTGTACAAAAAACACCGGTCCGGGGGCCCTTTTGGCTGGCAATTGGAGCCACGGGAAGTCGCCCATTCGCCAGTTCAAAAAGGGGACTGAGCAGAGAACCAGGACAGCAGATTCCAGGGCAAA
>NW_016107684.1:1472672-1507947 GCF_001604975.1 Cebus imitator
CACCGCATGTTCTCACTCATAGGCGGGTGTTGAACAATGAGAACACATGGACACAGGGAGGGGAGCACTACACACTGGGGTCAGTTGGTGGGAAACAGGGGAGGGACGGTGGGGGGTGGGGAGCTGGGGAGAGATAGCAAGGGGAGAAATGCCAGATGTAGGTGGTGGGGAGGAAGGCAGCAAATCACACTGCCACGTGTGTGCCTATGCAAAAACTTTGCATGTTCTTCACATGTACCCCAAAACCGAAAATGCAATAAAATAAATAAATGGGGGAAAAAAAAAGAAATTTAAAAACTTTTTTATACAAATGAGGACATACTATTTACCTTTTATGTCCCTTTTGATCCAATATGATCAATTCTTTTTCCTATATTTTCAGCCTTTCATTTTATTATTTTTTCTTCACAGCCCCCTTTATTAGATGCTTAAATGTTCTACAGGTCTTCTGTTCTGCCATTCCCTTTCCTTCCAATCTGTGAACTCTCACATAACTATATATAACATCTTGGTTTTAACTACCATTTATTGTTTGACATTTACAAACTTCTATTTTTAAGCAAATTAAAACAGCTTAAAAGTAGCAAATCCCTATTATATGCATATTTACCATGTACCTAAGGTCTTCAAACTTACCCATTTCAAAACTGAACTTATGTTTGGGAAATAATAACTTTTAAGTCACAAGCTATTAAGTCTGGCCTGGTGACTTTTGGCAATACAGTCTTCTTATTAGTGGACTTCCATTTTATTTGTGCCTGGTCATTTTTAAGTGTCCAGAAGCATGAATATAGCCTAGTCACATTCAGTAAACCTAAAAAATCTTGTCCTTTGCTTGCAAATCATTATATCAATCTACCATCTTCTTTTGCTTAATGCTCATTAACTAAATGCTCTTTGAAAGTCTAGGATTTAGTAGGAAGATTATACCATAATCCTCTTTTTCTGCATAAGAACTCCAATCTAATATCCTGCTAAGGCTGAGACTTTGCTGCCTCTGCTAGTATCAATTTCAGCCTGGGATAGGAATGTTGCTGTTTTTCAACATTTAAGGTTTCAATTTACAAATTCAAGAAACAAAAAAAGCTGTATGTTCTGCTCTTCCTGCTTTCAGACAGGCTACCTCCAGTCTATCTACTTCTTGCAGGGCATTTATAAATTTCATTAAAATGATAAGTATTAGCTGCCAATATTATGGATTTTTTCTTCATTAAACTTATGAGGCATAATAATGTTCACCCAGCACCAACTTCACTTGCCTTTAAAAAGGATAAAGAACAGGAAATCACAGAGCATTCACAGCAAGAGCAGAGAAGTCTCAGGACTCCCACACATATGTTCCAGTTTCCCAGTCATTACTCCTTCCAAATATGCATGGATATGAGAGATAAAGATGAATGTGGGTGGAAAAATATAAGCCAAGAGAAGCAATCAGCTCGAGGGTACTTTTATCCTGGCCAGTCATGCAATCCCTCAGGTTTAGATGAGTAGTCACACCATTCCCCAAAATGTTCTTAATCACTGGGTAACAGCCTTCTCAGCTGTACTGCCCTAGTCATAGTTCTCTGGGAGAACTTTATGTCATCAATATCATTGAGTTATATTTTATCAAGAGCAATGAGAAAGGAAAAGAAAAGAAAAGGCTGGTTCCAATATATAGAACTTGACTGAATTCTCACGTACCTTGGATCAACTCTGTAATCTATCAACAATTCCGTGAGTTAAAGTCACAAGAGAATTTACCAAGAGCCAAATCAGAAATGAGATTTGAGGAAAGACATCAGAAACAGCTATTAATTTTTCCTTGCTACCATTTTTGAGCTTAGAACTCCTGTGGCTGCTTAGCCCACTTTTCTAACTCTTTCAATCGGTCAAACACATATTTTAGGGTCTATTATTTGTAGCATCCTTTGTCCAAGTAATGACTCCTATTGAGTAAACATTGCTTCTGGCCACAAACAAGAACATGCCCAAATAACAAATGATAATAAAAATAGTGAATACTTGACTTACTTAACAGGAAGTCCAGAGATAAAGGTTTGCTGCAATTGCTTCACCTGCTCAATGATGCTATTAACAAACAATCTGTATTATTTTTCTACCTGACCACACATAGCATTTGGTTTATTTCAGACCTCATGATACCACATCCATATTCAAGGCAGAAAAAAACAATGAGGGGCATTTTTTCATAAAATCAAAGCATATTTCTTTTTCTACTCCATTTATGAAAACAGTGGCTGAGAAAAACATTATTAGCTTTAAGAGTCTGTATTTTGAAGACAATAAGAGTAAAGGGTCTCTGTAAAGGTAGTGGGTTAACCAGTGGATGATGTTTGCCACGGCGAGTTCTCTAAAATTAATATAATGATTAAAGAACCTATCCAAAATATATGACAAACTTTTGCCTCAACATTCAATCCAACTATTCAAAATTAGAAGTCTCCTTCAAGGGTCCAAATAAGTATAAAATAGTGTATGTATATAGAGTGCTACTGAAATTATATAAGCCAAAACATCATCTATTAGTAGTATTAGTAATTATTTTTCTATTTGCTTTTTCTGTACTTTTTGAATTTTTTACCATGAAAAAATACCATTGAAATATATCTCTTATCAGAATTGTATAAAATTTTATATGTTTGTGGAAATGCCAAAGTCATTATATACAGATACATATATATAGATAAATTTTTTAAGAGAATCTTTTTGTGTATATATATACAGCACATACATGTATATATATGTATACAGGGAAAAATAGTTGACAATTAAATATACATTTAGCACCCATAAATATATATGTATAAATACATCTGTTTCCCTCAATTTTCTCAACATAATCACAACTCTTGATATGATTTTTGTATTTTGGAATTCCTATCTTGCATTAAAACCAAAATCAATTCTCATTCTCTAAATTTTATTTTTATAGTGACCAGTAATTATGACCTCGTAATTATTTTTATACTCACATTGAGAATCTATTATCTTATTTTTCAATCTGGTTTAATACTCACTACTATTTCCTTTTGTTTTCCCTATTCCATTGAACTTGTCACTTGAACTGCTTTTATTAAGTAGGTAATGGCATTTGTGACAGTCTCACAAATATGTTTTTCTTTCAATTTGGAATAGAAGAACAATACTGTCACTTCCTTACGTGAGCTAAGATTTGATATGGAAAACAGAGACATATCCCAGAAATTAGAATGCAGAGGAAAAACATATGACAAATGAGAGAGGTTTGTGCGCCTAACTATAAAACTGGGTAGGGAGTGTTTTTAGGAGAGGGTCATTATAATAAGTGGAACTTTCAATATGGTTTCATATTTAATGGCTCTAATGTATAACATTTTAAAATTCCATTTTAGAGTGAGAGATACCTCTTCTATAGCCCCTCTAGCTTTTGTCCTCATAGGTACTGAACCTAGGTATTTAACTTAGTATAAACTAATTGGACATAAATTAGTCACATACTTATGACCAATATCAGTCCATAAAGTTTTGAACTTCATGCTTTCATAGTTTTGCTTATGACCAAGCATGAAAATATTTCAGTCTTAGACAGATTTCTAATTTTAGGAATGATTATCAGGTATATACATTGGCAGTAAATTAATTATGCTCCTTAATTTTACTTTGAAAGTTGATTATTTTATTTGGTTCCAATTAAGATCCCAGTTTATTCAGATAGTATTTAATGAGAGTGTAAGAAAGAACTGGAAGCCATCTTCTCCACATCACCAGAAAAACATGTTGTTTTTACAGCCCAATCACAGAGACACTATGTAAATTACCAAGAAAAACTCCTAAATTTAACATAGAAGATATTTTGTAGATTACTTATTTAATCTTTAAATTTTTCTACTTATATATTAAATAAGAAATGTAGAATCTAAAATGTGTTCTGAGATGTACCTGTAGAACATAATTTAATTGTTGAAAGATTTCACTAGGGAAAATAAATGATTAGGATCCTTAGTAAGGCATTTTTACTTTAGGTTGTTGCTTTCTTTGCTTAAATTCTACAGATGATTTCAAAGATCTTGCAAATGGGCTTAGATTTGTACAAGAAGAACCTTTTTCTTTTTTTTTTTTTATGTGAGTGAAAGGAAGAAAATACCCTTCACTGGCTTAACATGTCAGAGAACTCTGGTGTTTAACCTCTGGATGATGGCTTAACTAAGTCACATGGAGAAAGAATCACAGACAAAGCTTATCAGAAGTCATAAATCGTGTCAAGATAACTCTTTGAATGTGGTTGGCACATTTACCCATCTGTTTAAATTACTTGAAAATGCTTTTGTAGGTGAGAGTGACCTTGATGAATTAGATCTTTTAAAAAAAAGGTTGTTGAGTTTCTTTCTCTAAATTTTCATATTAACACAAGTGCAAAATATTTAAAAAGAAATATATTATGGAATAAGGCTACATAATTCAAATAAATTACCTAAAACTCTTTAGTTAAAAACAAAAGTTGTGAAATATGCTTATTAACTCTTGAAGCATTTTTACTTTCTTTTTCAAATGGCGTTGCCAGATTTAGGGGAAAAAAAACAGGATGCTGAATAAAATGGAAATATTAGATAAAAATATATAGAATTTTAATATAAGTATATCCCATAAAATATTTTGGCAATTATTAAATTATTATTCATTTATGTGAAATTCAAATTTATGTAAGTATCCTCTATATTTCCTAGCAACCATTCAGGGTGTAAACAGAAAACATAAATCTCTTCATTATAGTAATATATATATACTTGGAATCATAACGATTATATTCTCGTATACATTGTCTTTATTTATATTTTTATACCTCAATTTCATTTGCCTTTATCATCAAGACTAACTAAAATTTATATAACCACAAAAAGGGATTCAACGTTTAAAAATTCCATTTCAACACAATGAGATACATTCGACAGGTAATTAAATACAAATATATTTTTTGCATTAATAATGGTGAGGAAGTCAACAAAAGTATCATTCATTATAATGCAAAATTGTGTACCCATTCAAACACTGTCTTTTTTTTCTAAGTGATATGCAATGACCCTAACATCAAGGTTTTTGCTGGATAAAATGTCAACAGCTTATCAAATAAATTGTGGCCTGAAGGAAATTTTGTAATACTCATCTCAAAAATCCTCACATTGAAATAAAGTCAGATCAAGAATGGCCTTAGAGATTATGTCCTATGCAGGGTGTTTTCTATTTGAAGAAGCAAGAAGTATAGGTTCATTCTGTGGCTCATTCTGGGCCACTCTAAGGTTGGTTTGGCTCATCTGTTTTGTTTAGCAGCCTGTTGGTGAATAGGAATCAATAACTTATAGCAATCTTAAATCAGACCTACTGTGCTAGACCAGTCAATTCTACGCCACTACTAAATTGTCAATCTAGTCTAATTCATATCATCATACCCCAGTCTCCTAGCTCCTGGAGATTTTCTTCTCTTCACGGACAGAAAATGTGATATACTTACGGCAAATTTCACATTAAATAATTTTACAAAATATTAACAATTCTCATGTGCTTTGTAGAATAATAGTAGAACACATTAAGATTAACCAAAGAACTAATTGTTCTGTATGGCTCTATATATAACTTACAAATAATCCAGATTAGCTTGCCTAGCTGCTTTGTATTATAGACATTCAAAAGGAGTAAATACTGTTAATGAATGACAACAGCTTGTAGCACCTACAGTTTCCTTCATACACAGCATAACTTTTCAACTAACTGGGCACAAATTATTTACCAGAGGGACACAGTGCATTTATTATGGTAACTTTTCCAAAGCACACATGCCAGAGGTTTATTCCTTGATTTTCTGTTTTGGTAGATATAGAGTTAACAGGAGGCATGAGGTTAAAATTTTCTGAAGGGAGCTTGATGCCCTTATTTGGTTGAAACCATTATTTCCCCTAGCCATATCTAGGTGAGAATAGAAATTCTAAATTGTTTCATGTAAGAAGGTAGGATAACCAGTGCATCATTATTGATTTATTTATTTTGTGGCTCTAAAGAAATCTGTAGTAGATTATGTTGGAGCATAGTTTTATAATTTTTCTCATATCGTTTTTTGATTTTTCACATTGAATGATGAGCTATCATGAGAACGGCTGAATGTGAATTCTGTAAACTAAAGCAAAGTTACCCTAGACTTTTCACCTGCGGCAACTTAGTCTCCAGAAAACAAGAGTACCTGGCAATTTTTATACTATACATTGAATGTTTGGAGCTTCAGTTTTTGCAATCAAGCCCATTTAAGAAGTAAGAAACCTTATAGACAAAAGAAAGAGATAGGGCTTTAGAGTTAAAAAGAATCGTGTTTGAATCCTCACAGCTCCAGTTTACTAGTCCACATTTAGGGCTTTGGGCAACACTCAATTTCTTTATCTGTAAAGGGGAATAAGTCATTGTAAAGATGAAATAAAATAAAACCCAATTTTTGTTCTCATTAAAGTTTAATAAAAGTTTAATAAAATTTATGAATTACTGAGCAACAACAAAAAAGAAAAAATATAATGTACCAGTATCAAAATTGAAAAGGTTATATCATTAGAGATCCTATGGACATTAATAGGATAATAGAATTTATTAAAAACTTTATGCTAATAAATTTGACCACATGGGTGAAATAAACAAATTACTGGGTGGGGGGGAATGGAAGAACTTACAAAAACTGAGAGAAAATATAACAGAAAATCTGAATACTGTTATACTTATTTTAAAAGTTGACTTTGTAACAAAAAGACTTCCCCCAAAAAACTTCAGACCTAGCTGATTTCACTGGCGAATCTACCAAATGTTAAAAGAGAAATAATACCAATTCTGCACAAGTGTGTTTAAAAAAATAGGAAAAACAGGAATATTCCTTCACTCATTTTATCACAGCACTAACATGATATCAAAAGCGGGCAAATAAAAATAAAATAGCATATGAATAAATCTTGTAAAGACATAAAAACTTAAACAAATATCAGCAAGTTTAAGAGAACAGCAAAACATTATATAATAAATCATAATCAGGTAGGATTTATCTCAGGACTGCAAAGTTCGTTTAATGTTAGAAACCAAGAATGTTCTCATTCATTCAACAGAAAAAAAAAAACCATCTTTCATCCTCTTAAAAGATATTGACAAATCCTTTGATAAAATTCAATACCTGTTAACAATTAAAAAAAAATAAAAAATAAAAAATAAACTTCAGGCCAGACGTTGTGGCTCACGCCTGTAATCCCAGCACTTTGGGAGGCCAA
This sequence comes from Cebus imitator, assembly GCF_001604975.1. Classification (NCBI taxonomy): domain Eukaryota; kingdom Metazoa; phylum Chordata; class Mammalia; order Primates; family Cebidae; genus Cebus; species Cebus imitator. Next base: position 1,479,941 of record NW_016107684.1, read on the forward strand.
GACAGGTGGATCACCTGAGGTCAGGAATTCGAGACCAGCCTGACTAAATGGTGAAACTCTGTCTCTACTAAAAAATACACAAATTAGCTGGGCATGGTGGCTGGTGCCTGAAATCCCAGCTACTACTCAGGAGATTGAGGCAGGAGAATCGCTTGAACCTGGGAGCAGAAGTTGCAGTGAGCCCAGATTGCATCATTGCACTCCAGCCACAACAACAGAGCAAAACTCCATCTCAAAAAAAAACAAAACAAAACAAAAAAAACAACGACAACAACAAAAATAAACTTCTTAGCAAACAAGTGTAGATGGAAATGTCCTACGCCTGATACAGACTTCAGAATACACTTATAGAATATCCACAGGTGACATCATACACAAAGGCAAATATTGAATGTCTTCCTCTTAAGAGCAAGGCTCTCATCACTTCTACTCAAAAGTGTACTGGAGAAAATAGGCAGTGTAAAGAGGCAAACAAAAAATAGTAAATAATAAAAGTAAAAATGTCCTTAGTCATGACATAATCTTTTGTGTAGAAAATCTTAAAGGATCTACAAAACGATTAGTAGAACTTAGAAACTACGAAACCACAAACAATAAAACCTTGACATGAGATATTAAAGAAGTGAAAATTAAAGAACAGCATGACTTAAATGTTTCTTGATAGATAAATGTATAAAGAAAAGATGGCATTTGCATGCAATGGAATATGGTTCTACCTTAAAAAAAGGAAATCATGTCACATGCAGCAATAAGCATAAAACTGTAGGACATTTCGTGAGGTGAAATATGCCAGGAACAAAGTGACAGAGAGTGTATGATTTCATTTACATGAGCTATCTTAAGAGGTCAAACTCATAGGAACAGAAAGTAGATGGTATTTGTTAAGAGCTGGGGAGAGGACGAAAGGAACAGTTGTTGCTAAAGGGCTACTAAGATTTAGTTTTGTAAGATGTAAAAGTTCTAGAGATCGGCTGCATAGCAATGAATGTACTTAACACTATGAAACTGCACATGTAAAAAGGTATAAGATGGTAAAAGTTGTGTGTTTTTATTACAATTAATATTTCGTAAAATGATACCTAAAAGAAATAGAGTGACAGCATTCCAAAATTTTAAAATAAATAAAACTAAATTAACAGCATGTTTGTGTATAGAAAGTTTCAATAGACTTAAGATTTGAATTCACCCCAAGTTAACATAGAAATTTGACACAATCCCAAAATACACTTTTTTAAGACATTGATAATTCTAAAATTCACATGAAAAACAATCTGAAATAGTAAAACCAAATTTAAAGAAAAAGAAAAATGGGAATCATACAGTATCAGATATCAAAATTTACTTAAAACACAGATCAAGATAATGTGATATTGAAGTAAAGATAGTCAAATAGGTCATTGCAACAGAATAGAGTCATATATATGTTTAATGTATTTTCAGTAAGAAAACCAGGACAATTTAATGGGGGAAAAAGAATAGGCTTCTCAATACATTATGCTGAAACAAGTGAATTTAATACAGAGAAAAAAATAATATTAACATTGATGCTTACACAGATGAAATATGAGACTTAGAGGTAATTCTCTAAAGCTTCTGAAAAAGTAAAATGTCGTCATCACACTTGTTTAAATAAAGACAGATTTAAGAGGATACACAAAAAAATTGATATCAGAGGCCATCAAAATTGAAATTTTCAGCTCATCCAAAGAAACTGTTAAGAAATTATAATGTAACTCCCACTCCCAAAAAAGAATATTTTATATATATATATATATATATATATATATACACATATACACATATACATATACACATATACATATTTGACAAAGGGGTTATACCCAGGTTATAAAAAGAATTCCTACAAATCACTAGGAAGTTTCTTATAACATTAAATATTCACCTGACTATAACAATTCCACTTGTCAGCATTTTCCACTTTTGCAGATAACTTATAGTAATATTGTTCATAAAATCCAAAACTTTGAAACAACCTAAATGCCACTGATAGTAGAATAAATTTTTTAATATAATGTATTTACATGATAGAATTTCTTTAAATAAAAAGAAAATACTTACACATGCAACAAGGCTGAATCTCAAAAACATTGTCAGTTGAAAGAAAGCAGCCAAATAATATGCTTATGATTCTATTTAAATGAGGTTTAAAAGATAGACATAACTAATCTAAAACTGTAGAAATGAAAACAATGGTTTCCTACAAGTTTAAGGTTGATGATCTGAGGCAAAGGGAAATTTTTCAGGGTGACCTTTTTCTTTTCTTTTCTTTTTCTTTTTTGAACAGTGTCTCACTTTGTCGCTCAGGCTGGAGTGTAGTGGTGCAGTTTCGGTTCACTGCAGGCTTAACATCCTGAGCTCAAGTAATCCTCCTGCCTCAGTCTCCCCAGTAGCTGGGACCACAGGCATATGACAACATGCCCAACCAATTTTCATATTTTTTGTAAAGACAACGTTTTTCCGTGTTGCCCAGACTGGTCTTAAACTTCTGAGCTCAAGTGATCCAAAGTATTGGGATTACAGGCGTAAGCCACTGTGGCCTTTCAGGTGGCTTAAATTTGACCTTAATCAAATTTGACCTTAATCAAAACAGAAAATTTCAAAGACATATACAGAGGTTATATCCTCTTTGGTTTCCCTATTCTGCATATCATAAAATAACATTAAAATACTAATTTGGGCCTATTTTGACTGTTTCTACCACCTCTCCTATTAAGAAGGCAAAATTGTACTCTGTATTTCCTAGACTCAAGGACATTTGCAAGGATAAATCAAGAAGCCAGAGGATGACAAAACACTGACAAAACATCATTCATGAAAGTCTAACATCATTGAGAAGAGTTAGATGGACACCCCAGAGTGGGTGGCCAGAGAGTTTGAAAGATAGAAACTAGAGAGCCTTGTGAAGGGATGAAACGAGGGCTGAGCAAAGGGAGTCTTCTTGTGTAGTCCTAGTGAGGTGAGAGAACCTTCAGATGGGATGTTTCCTATTCAGGGAGCCTAGGGAGGCTAGTAATAGCCATTGTGGTGACAGACCTGAGAAAACACACCTGTGTACATGGCAGCATCACATTAGAGCTACTGGACTTCACAGAATAGGGGCTACTCAGAGGTAAACATGGGGAAAGGTTAGCAGGTGGTATACCTCCAAAATTTTTCTAGACATAAGATATCCATACCCTCCCCTTGGGATCATCACAACCCTGGTAATAAACCCTAATAATTATGTATATTTAACTATCTCACCTCATATCTGTCCTTTAGAGTTGGTTTTTCACAGGCAAGGACCAAGAAGATTCCAGGGTCCCAGAGAGTTCAGGGGCAGCTGCTATGGTAAGTGTCAAGTGGGAGCTATAGAACATTAACAAGACACTAAGCCCTGCCTTATCTCCAACACTGACAGGCTCAGCAACACTGACAGCCTCAGAATCATCAGGGTTAATCTCAACATGACCCTTTACCCAGCATTCCCAGATCATCCATTACCTGCAAATTTTCCATTTTTTGACATCATCTCTCATCCTTCTTCACCTATAATTGTTCTACTAACTTTCTCGGAACATAGGAAGCATTCTAAATAAGTGATGCATACTTTAAATGCATTTGAAGATTCTATCAATGGTCAGTCAACAGAATGAAATATACACTTTATAAGGATAAGCTGGGTACTTACATGGATTTGAAACACACTTATTCTGCCAGGAACATTGTGGTTATCTCTGTGGTACAAAGGTGGGAAAGTCTATACATAATGAAGTAAGTAATCTACTTTCTATGAGCTGGTTATGTGTGGATATATTTTCTTTTAAGGAGTATTATTTATATGCAAAGGTTTTTCTTGATTTGTTTAGTATTTGGCTGAGACTTCTGATCTGCCACCTTCCCCAACTCATGAAACCCTTTCACGTTCCCTCTGGAACAAACAATTCTCCTGTATCCTCAGTCTCCTCACTATTTTCTCTGAGGGAAGTCTGTTTCTCTCTGAGGACACTGCTTCACTGTGGCCATCTCAATTGGTGGCTGGTATCTCTTCCACACTCATAAAACCACTGGGCCTGGAGGTAGAATAAGAGTATCTTTTGCTCCTCATTTTGGTTTTTAGTTTACTCTTTTTTCCTCCTCCTTAAAATCAGCCAATTTGAATACCTTCTGATCAGACTTTGCCACCTATGACTTCATCTTGTTGTAGTCATCCACAAAGCCCTCAATCACTCTTTTGTGTCTGTGCTTCACTCTCCTGCTTTCCATCACACTCCTGTCATAATTATTGGGTTAATTAAATACCCAGGCATACAGTCTTTCTAATATCTTGGCCTCTCAGCTTCTTGACCTATTTACTGTCAATAATCTTGACATCCCGTCTCTATGCTAAGACACTCTCCTTCATCACACTCTGGGGCTCAACACAAATAGGTGTAACTCTACGTACCAACAGCTCTGTTCCATAATCACTGCCTTCTGGCTTTCAGGCTTACCTCCCCTTCAGCCACAAATCCAGTAATTTCTCAACAGTATAGAGTCGACAATCTATTTTCATTACCCCTCACCCCCTAATTTCCTCTTATCTAGCTTAATTCCATCATCAGTTTTGGTAATCATTCCCAACCATGTACTATCTATTCCCTTTTCTTTTGTTCTAACTTCCTTTTGCTCAGCAAAACCTAGTCATGTTAAATTCCAGCTTGGTATCTATTTCCTACCTGTATACATGCTTGCGGAAATGCTTAAATAATGCTGTCTCGCAATAAATTTATAAACATTAACCTCAAATATGCTTTTAATACTGTCCTACAATCATTCCATATTCTTCTATTGCATTTATCCCCCCGATTTCCTATGCAATTATTTTATCTTTTCCTCTCTCCTCAAATTCAAACATTTCCTGTCATCCACAATCTCCAAGTATCTTTTCTATACTGCAGGCTCATCCAACTGCTTACTTCATATTTTTATTTAGTTGTATAATTTATTTTTCAATTTTACCATATCCAAATTTGAACACTAAGCTTCTTCTGAAATCTGCTTATCTCAGTTTCCCCATATTAGATAATGCCAAGTCTTTCTGTCAGTTCTCGGGCCAAAATTCCTGTGGTTGTCTTATTCCTCCTCTTCATGTGACACATCCAATCCATTAGTAAATCCTGAGAGGTCTGCCTTAATGACTTCTACAGAATTCAACCAGTTATCATCACCTCTACTATTGCTACCATTCAAGCCACCATCTTCTCTCAAGTGGCTTATTGCAGTAGCCTCTTCGTTGAGCCTGTTCCCTGGTATTGTTTCTGGCCATCTTCACTTCTTTCTTAATATAGCACTTTTAGTGATTTTAAATGGTAGTTTAGTCCTGTCCTTTCTCTAATAAAATCACATATAATGGCTATTGACCCCTATCTGATCCTCCCAAGTCTTCCTGAACTCATCTCCACTGTTCACTTTGCTCCTTCTGCTCTACCCATGTTGACATTTTTCTGTTTCCCCAATGCAACGGTGCTGCTCCCACCTCTGACTCTTTGCATTGGCTGTTCCCTCTGCCTGGAACACTCTTCCTGTAAGCACATGCATGGATCAATTTCTCTTTTCAGTTTAGTCTTTGCTCAAATGTCACCTTATCATTATGATTCCTGTGGCCACTATATTTGGAATTTCAACCATATAGTAACTCCTGATACCCCCTATCCTTTTATGTCATATTTTTCACTAGGCATTTTAAAAATTTACAGTAGTCTATCTATTTCACTTATGGATTTCGATTATTGTCTGTCTTTTCCTAATCAAATAGAAGTTCCATGAAAGCAGGTATTTTTATCATTTTCATTCACTACAGTATCTTAGCTGCAAGGACAATGTTTGTCCCCTAATAAACACTCAATAAATATTTATCAAAGACATGAACAAATATGTCCAGAATTTTGGTGACTCATGTTACACAAGTATGATATCCTTCAAGAAATGGAGGAAGCAATTTCCCTGTTTATGCCAATCACCTGTTTAGGCACACATTCATCACAGTTTCAGGGAATGGACATTAGAGATAATTATTAGCAATGTTATTTCATAAGTTTACAAATAACTAACCATGTAGAATTTTCAAAATCAAGATATCAAATGAAAACAAGGTAAATTAGAAAACTACTGAACTAGAAATGTAAAGAACCTCCAAATTCCAGTACTTAAACAATTTTGTCATTGATCATAGGTCTTAATGAAGAGCTTAGTCTTAATAAATTCCCAGAACCAAAAAGTAAGGCACAATTATGACTTTTTATATACACCTGTGGATATAGACAAGCATATACCATGAGACATAAGGATAGACCTGTTGGCAGCTAATTAAAGAAGTTAACATTGTAAATATTATCAATGGAATAGACATTGTCCTTTTTAAATGGCCCCAGAGTCAAAGTTGAATATATATATATTAATTACAAAGCCATTTATGGATTCTCTGAGCAGAGAATATAAAATTGAAGGAATAATAATGAAATAGAGTTAAGCAGATTCAAAATCCAAGGCCTGGGGAAAGTTTAAAGTAAACCATGATTTCAGCAGAGGAAAAAGAAATACTTATCATAAAACAGTTGAAGCTAATAGAGCATGTAGAACAAAGTGAGATGGTTCTGGATTTCTACACTTGAATGCTCAGCACCAGGTACTATACTAATTTTAAAAATACAAAAAAAGTGGAAAATTCTAACAGCAGCAAAGAACCAAGTAACAGTCAATACATGAAAATAATTGCCTAGGAGTGCCTCTGTCCATCTCCTCAACAGAGTGTGTGCTGATTTCATTCCTCCTTTTTTTTCCTTTTTCTACTTTTATTTTAGTTTCAAGGAGCACTTGTACAGGTTTGTTACATGGGCAAATTACTTGCTGCTGGGGTTTGGTGGACAAATGATTTAATCACCCAGGTAGTGAGCATAGTACTGGAGAGGTAGTTTTTCGACCCTTACCCTCCTCCCACCCTCAAGTATTCAAGGAATCCCCAGGGTCTCTTCCCCTCTTTGTCCCCATGTATACTCAATGTACATCCCTGTCTTAGTCCCATTTGCTGTTGCTATAACAGATACCACAGACTGGTAATTTATATTTTAAAAAGAAACATATTTCTCACAGTTCTGGAGGCTAGGAAGTCCAATATCAAAGAACCAGCAACTGGTAAGGGCCTTTCTGCTAAGTCATCCCAAGGCAGAAGGCAGAAGAGAAAGAAGGCGAGGCAAGAAGAAGAGAGGCTAAACTTGTTATTGTAGCAACCCACTCTCACAATAACCACATTAATCTATTCATGAAGGTACAGTTCCATGGCCCAACCACACCCTCAATGGTGCCAACTCTCAACACTTGTACAATGAAAATATAATTTCAACATGAGTTTTGGGGAGGACATTCAAACCATAGCAATCCCCACCCAGACTCAGATAGTAAATACCTAATGTGTTTCTTTGCCAACTTTTCTACACACACACACACACATACACACACACACACACTTTTGTGCATTATTGTTGCTGTTTTTTTCCAAAATGGAATCACCACTTGCCTTTTTTGCTTAATAATACAACAAGAACTTCTGTTCAGGCCAATGAACATAAATGTATCTCACTCTTTTAAATAACTGTATAATATTTCACATTGCAGATAATATTTTATGTTCAGTTTGTTTCCAACATTTACTACTAAAAACAATGTCATAAATGTCTTTATACAATTAGTCTTCTGTATGTGTGTGTGCACATGCATGCACACCTTTATTTTAATTTTGTGTGTGTGTGCATGTACACGCACATTTATTTTTATGGGGGAGATCCCAAAGAATTTCCTTTGGTTCAAAGCATTTAATCAAGTTTTATGAAATTACTTTCTGAAAAGGTTCGCTTTACCATCAGCAATGTATGAGTACATCCATTTTCCTTTTTGTTTAGGAGTGGATATTATTGTTCCTTTAAATCATGGCCAGTGTGAAAGTTGAAATGGTTATTTTATTTTGCTTTTGTTAAAATTTTTCTAATTTTGAGGGTGAGAATCTCTTATATATTTGTGCCATTGCATTTTCTTATCTGTGAATTGCTAATTTGTAGCCTGTATTTTCCCAACAAATTGTGGGATAGTTTCTTATCTTATGTATAAAATCTGTTGGAATATTAGCAATATTACACATACGAGATGTAATTTTTCCCTAACTAGTCTTTAGGCTTTTTTATGATAGCATTTTTATACCTAAATTGCTATCCTTATCTCCTCTGATACGTTTATCTTTCCTTTAACATAGCTTCTGGATTTCCAGATTTGCTAGAGAATGTAAGCTTCAACAAAATTTATACAAATATTTTCCTAAATTTAACAATCTTATTGTACAATAAATAAATTGAATTTATTATACAGCTAACTTGTATTTATTATACAGCAATTATATATATTTATTGCCTTTATTATGTAATTATATATATATATTTACTAACTTGTATTTAATATATAATAAATTTACTGCATTTATTAAATTAATTTTATAATAACATCCATCTGGAATACTTGTTTGAATACAGTGTGGGACAGAGGTTTTGACTGATGTATATTCATATGGGGGGCCAACTGTCATACCACAGTTTACTGACTAAATATTATTTTTTCAGTAAATTAAAATGTCATCTTTGTCATACATTAGATTACTATTTTATACCTATTTGTGGCTATTCTTTGGTAAAAATTAATTTGTAGTGTAATGGTTTTGTGTCCAATTCTTAATTCTATTAAACCAGTCCTCCCTCCCTATTTTCTTCATTATTTTTGGCAATTCCCAAATATTTAGTTTTTTTAATGTGAAATTTGAGATCATTATCTCCATTCAAAACTTCCATAAAATTTGTAGGTTTTCTATTTAAAAATTTATTAAATTTATATACCCAATTTTTCAGGTTTTGCTTTATCCCCCTGAACTGTATTTTATGAGAAACTTAGTATATGTCCTACACAACCTTCTTTAAATTACTTCGACATGTGTTATAGTTTTTACTACAAATGGCACATGAATTATTTTTATCCTTTGCATCTCTGTGTGTTTATTGCTTGTATAGAGAAATCATATTGATCTTTATGTTACCCAGGCTGGAGTTCAGTGGCCTGATCATAGCTCACGGCACTCTTGCAATCAAGGCTTGATGCAAGAATGATTGCTTGATGCAGCTCAAGCAATCATCCTGCCCCAGCCTCCCAAAGTGCTGGGATTACAGGTGTGAGCCACCACACCCGGTCCAGCAAACTTTAAAAAATTTAATTCTAGTAGATTTTATTAATCTGTTGTTTTCTTAGGTATAGAATCAGACCAACAACAACTGAAAATAATTTTGTGTCTTCTCACTTGAATTTTTCTCTCTCATCACATTAGCAAGGACCTCCAACAACATTGAGTCACAGAAGTGATAGTGAGTCTTCCTGAATAATCTGATCTTCAGAATTTCATTGGTTAGTAATTTTTTGAATGCGCTTTTTGTTAACTCTGATTTTTTATTCCCATTTTAAGATTTTCTTAAAAGTTATATATCAAATGTCTTTTCATTATTTCATAATACAATTAAAACACATTGTAATAATAAATTTTAATGAAAGGTTTACTGATATTGAACCATCTTTGCATTCCCAGAATAAGCCCTGGTTCATCTTTATTTTTTTTAATGCACTGTTATACTTTCCCTTTGCAAATACTTTATGTGAGATTTTTGCAATATTATTCAGAATGAATAAGTGTCTTGCTTTGTTAGGACAACTTTGAATAATTAAAATTATATTAGCTTTATTGAATAAACTAAATATATTTCCACTTTGTGTGGTCTAATGTAGTTTAAATAATATAGAGAAAATTTTAAATTGAAACGCATATATATACACACACATGAATTTAATATGTAGTATGGGTGACATTTCTCATTGGGGAAAATATTATTAAATAAATAATGTGCAGTAAATGGATAGTAGTAAAAAAAATGGGTAGTAGTCAGATAAAATAACTTCACTGCTTATATATTTCCAGTAGAAGTAAGATTTAAAGGTACAATAAATAAAACCATAAACACTTTGGAGATAAACAGGGAGGTGAACAATTTTAGCTACATCTTCTTTACCTGAAAGAGGGGAAAGCCTTTCAAAGTACAACAAAAAGAGAAACAGTAATTTAAATAAGACAAGTTTGACCCAATTAAAAGAAATATTTTTTCATAGCAAAAACCAACTTCATGAGTCAGGATCCCAGCAAAAAACAAAAGTCAATTCAGATGGGTTTAGAAGGAAAGTCTTCAATGAATGAATCACCTTAGAAAAGGATTGGATTAAGGGAAAAAGCAAGGAAGTATTGAAGCAACCAGAAACTACTAACGACAGGAAAACATTTCCATCCATTGGTTTGAAGGGCAGGGTGTGAAATTATGTTACTGGAGCTATGGAATAGTGTCAGATCATCAGTACAGATATAGCAACTGCCAGACTCCCTGGATATTGCTCTCGAAGAGACCTATGAAGTAAAAAGATAAGTTATCTGATCATTCACATCCAAAATGCAATAACAAGATAGGGACAGGATAATTACAATCTCTCCTTTCAAAAAGGGAGGATTACTCTCCAGAAATATGTACAATCATTTGGTACCAATTGAAAATTAACAAAAATAAAAATTTTAAAATGAGAGAATTCTACCACAAAAAGGGATGGGGAGGGATAGGAAATCAGAGATAATAAGCAGTCCCTGGCCCATAGCAATTCTGAAATTCACCTGGGAAAATGTTCCACGTTTCTTTTACTCTGGGAAATGGAATGTGCCTTCATTAAGACCTGATTATGCTCCTAGGAATGGTTCCATTATCTAATGTTCTATCTGTGTCTTAGTTTGGCCCCTTTACTATTTACTTGGTCTTCTGAGACATCCCTTCTTCCTGTGGACAATTGAAGATGAGTAGCTTTCATTGCCTGCCTTTTAACTGTAAAATATTGGGGGTCAGGGACACCTTTCTGAATTTGAGCAACCAAAGTCCATTTTAATCCAAATTGGTAGCCTTCTTGCTAATACAATCTTCTAAAAAGCTTTGTAGGCTTTCTATGTATTAGATTATTTTCACATTAAATTTCCCTCAATTAGACAAAAACCGTAGCCATAATTCTTCTCTAAACAAGCTTCAAAGATACATCTTTCAAAGACAGATTTTAAATAACGTTTCTTATGTAACATTAAAAGTAGTTTAATCGGATTTTATCCTTGGGTCTATTTTTTTGTAATCAGCTTTACCGAAGTATGTACTTTGAAGTACACACAGTACTTTACAAAATACACACTATAAAATGTACTTCCTATTTGCCTGATTAATGGACTGAGCATACCCTATAGCTGTAGGAAAACTTCAGGCAAATAAAAGAAAATTTGATTTGTAAGGAAAGGAAAGCAATTTTCCTATTGTTTTTTCCTCTTCGCTGGCTCCTGAACTCAGGCCAGTTACAGGAAAAACTAAATCCCACCTCTGCCTTCCCACCAAGATCTGGTAGCATCCTGTAAACTAATAGACTAAGCCAGATTCCTGAACTGGTTGTGATATTTCTCCAGAGAGTGATTAAGAAAGAGGGAATTGGATGTGGCATAGACTTGTTTTTCTCTGTACCTTCACTTAGTACGATGATAAACTCTGAAAATTACACAGGCAACCACAAAAGAACTTTGAAAGGTGAAAAAAGGAAAACAAACTGGTTAGGAACTATTGAACTTGAAGAACAACTCAGCAGCAGGGCATCACATGAATCCTCACTTGTTATGGTCTGAATCTTTGTGCCCCCACAAATTCATATGTTGAAACTCTAATCCCCAGTGCGATGGTATCTAGAGGTTCAGCCTTGGGAGGCTTTTAAGGTTAGATTAGGTCATAAGGGTAGACCCCTTATGATGGGATTAATTGTCTTATTAATAAAAAAAAAAAAGAAAAGGAAGAAACACAAGATGAATCTCTCTCTTCCCAGTGTGAGGATATAATGAGAAGATGGACATCTGCAAACCAGGAAAAGGGACCCCACCAGAATTCAACCATGCTGAGACTCTGAATTCAAACCCAGCCTCTGGAACTGTGAGAAATAAATGTCTTTCATTTACTTCTGACTAGGTTAAAACACTACTGAAAAAGACAACCCACAATTTTAAAATTTTCTGATGCTCAGCCTTACAACAAAAGATGGCCCAGAGAGGCTCATTCCTCTCCCAAATCAAGCCAACAACACCAGGCAAGCCCAGTAACATCGGGAAGGTGATGGATAGAAAGGCATGGCCACAATAAGCAGACAGGGAATCATGCTCTTGCCCTGAGATTACCTTCACTAACCAAGATGCTGAATGGTCAGGCAGCACTGGCAAATGGATCTCGCCACAACAAGCACTAGATTTGGGACATGTTCTGTATCTCTTACAGGATGGGTAGTCCCACAGCAGCAAATGCCAAGCCCAGAAAAAGGTTTCTTTCCCAATTGGCCCAAGAATCCTCTCCTCAGTAAAACCCACTGGGGCAGCAGGGGGCGGTCGGGGTTGGTGAAAGCAGCCAACCCAGGAAGTACATCTCTCCTGGGAAGGTACTACTCCAGGCAGCCTACTCTGTGGAAACTCTCTAACCGCTCAAGCAGCACCAGCAGAGACAGTCAGAGCCCCTGCAGCACCAGATAAACCAAGCAGACCAAAATAGCACTGCAAAGGCTCTGAAATTAAACTTCTTTTGAGTCTACAGCCCAATAAGTGAGGCCAGGACCTACATGCTAACCCTAAACAGTGAGTACCTGTCAAAATAAAATACTTAAATGGGCCAGTCTGCTAACATAATAGCCAAAATGCCCAGAATACAATAAAAAAAACCTGTTGTCATACCAGGAATCAGAAAAATCACAACTTGAATGAGAAAATACAATTGACTCACGTCAACTCTCAGATGAATTAGGTGTTGGTGCTATCTGACAAGGCTTTTAGAATGGCCATCATAAAAAGCTTTCAACAAACAACTACAAATTATCTTGATCAATTTTTAAAAACAGATAACTTTTATACCAAAATTATTTTAAAAATTACAGACTGGAAAATACAATAATAGCAATAAAAATCTAGCTGGATGGGCTGAAGAGTAGAATGAAAATGACAGAGAATAAAACTCATGGACTTGAGGGTAGCACCATAGAATTTATCACATCTGAACAACACAGGCAAAATCAGCAAAGCCTCAGGTACTGAGGGACAAAAATAAGACATATAACATTTGTATCTTTGGAGTCCCAGAAAAAGAGGAAAGGGTAAGAGAGGTTAAAATAATAAATTTTTTAATAGCTAAAAGTGTCCCAAATTTGTCATTAGATATAAACCTACCGATTTGAGAAGCTGAACAAATCCTAAATATGATGAATCAAAAGAAATCCACATGAAGACAAAGCATGACCAAATTTTCAAAAGCTAAAAACAAAGAAAAAAATCTGGAAAGAATCCAGATAAAAATGACACCTTATCTACAAAAGAACACCCCTTCGAATGACAGTGGATTTCTCATGCGAAATGGGAAGGTCATAAGGAAGTCACACAATATTTATCAAGTGCTGACAAAAAAGAGCTGTTAACTGTGAGTTCCATGTTTGGCAAAACCACTCTTTAGGAATGAAGAGGAAATGCAGACTTTGTCAGACAATCAAAGGCTAAAAGAATTACCAATAGCAGAAGTATCCTTAAATAATAGCAAAAGGATAATCTTCAAAAAGAAAGGAAATGACAAAGCGAGAAATCTTGAAGCAACAAGAGGAACAATGGAAAGAAGCAGGATAGGTCTATACAATAGGTGATCCTTTTCCTCACGAGTTTTATAAATCATACGTAATAACTGAAATGAAAACTAGAACACTATCTAATATTTGGGATAATGACATTTAAAAGTAGAGAAAGTAAAGAGAACTAAATAAAAATAAGTATTTTACATTTTACTCCAAGTGGTGGTGAAGTGATGTCAGGAGAAAGTGGGTATAGTTATAAATAGGCAGCAAGAAGTACTTTTGTGGTGGTGGAAATGTTCTGTATCTTGACTTTGGTGAAGGATATAGGAGCCTACACATGTGATAAAACTGCATAGAAATAAATACATAATCACAAAAATGAGTACAAGTAAAACTTCAGATGCCTGAATGAGGTCTGTGAATTGTATCAGTGCCACTCTACTGGTTGTGATAATATACTATAACATATCTTTTTGTTTCTTTTTTTTTTTTCTTTTTTTTTTTTTTTTTGAAACGGAGTCTCCCTCTGTCACCCAGGCTGGAGGGCAGTGGCATGATCTCAGATCACTGCAACCTCCGCCTCCCGGGTTCGACCAATTCTCCTGCCTTAGCCTCCCAAGTAGCTGGAATTACAGGCATGCACCACCATGCCTGGCTATTTTTTTTGTATTTTTAGTGGAGACAGGGTTTCAGCATATTGGCCAGACTGGTCTCAAACACCTGATCTTGTGATCCACCCGCCTTGGCCTACCAAAGTGCTGCCACCTCAGACTCCGAGCGCTCCCAAAGTGCTGGGATTACAGGAGTGAGCCACTGTGTCTGGTCTATAGTTCTATAAGTTATTATCATTGGGGAAAACTGGATAAAGGATATATCAAATCTTTGTATTATATCTTATAAAAGTATGTGAATCCATAGTCATCGCAAAATCAAAAGTTAAGTTAAAAAAAGTTACCCAGCTATGGCCCTAAAAGTCCTATAAATATCCTTCTATAGTTTCATCCTTTTTAGACATTACTAAAATGACCAAGGCAGTTTTCTCCTTGCTGCATTAAATTAAATAAACTGTTTTGCCCAATTATAAAAGAGAGGAGTTGCTGATGTGTACATACATTCCAAATTATCCAGAATCTGCTCAGATTCTTAGTACATTATCTCCATATTTTGTGCTAGTCATCAGCCACAAGAAAGACATCACCATGGTTAGCTAAGTGAAAGTTCTTATGAAATAGTTGTCACAATCATCCCAGAACCTTGGCTTAATCTTAGTTTAGGTTAACTGCAATTCTGTTTTGGCTACTCTTCTAAAAGTGGGAGCTTTTTGGATCATCAAAGCAATATTCCCTTGAACTTCCTCCCATAACAAAGTACTTAGCTCTGCATGTGCACATCATCACAGGAACCACTCTTAAAAATGAAGAGGATATAGTGAATACGGTCAGAAAAAGGAAGATTTAATAGTCAAGCCAACAGATAGTCCAGAATATGCACAAAACATTCCTTCTCTTTAGTTTTGCTTTAATCTCCAAAATAAATGGAATCTATGAGTGGGGAAAGTATGTGGAAGGTTTGAAATTCCTCTTTTGTTCTTTTCAATGTATAATCTGCTTTTTCAAAGTGTGAAGGTCCTTCAACCTATGCTTGTCTGTGCCAGTAGACCGTGTCTCTCCCTAGAGTCACTTCCCTTCAAGGGCATCCCTTTCTCTTCTCTCTTCATCCTATAAACTCTGCATCCCTATACCATCTTTGTTCCTTTCTGTTTGGAAAAGTGATTTTTATAGTGGTCAGTCATTATGAGGAGGCTTTGACTTTCAACATTAGTGCTTCTGTTACACAGTTAGACATTTTATCTTATGAAGATGGCCTCCTCCTTGTCTTTTTTTTATTATCATGCTGAATAACACCTCTAACTCCTTTGTCTAATAATGACAAGATGTTACCATTATCTCGGAATGTCTCTTCCTGACATAGGAAAGAAGAAACAACAAAAAATGGTATCACTGTCTAAGTACCCTAAGTATATATGTGACTTATCCATCAAATACAGTCTTTGCTTGTCTGAAGAATATTTGTGATCAGATAAAATATTTCATATGTCTCAGACTTACTAAAAATGTAAATTATCACAACTATGACCTTTTAAGCAAACGAATAAACTTTGGATTTGATGACAAAAACAATAATAAATAATGACAGATTCTGTATTTTTAACCTTGAGTTTTGACACCAAAGATAGATATTGCCTTATGAATTTTAGTTTACAAATACCGTAGAAAAGAAGCAAGACTTAACATGTTTATATTGATCTTATATTCTTATAACAATTTATATAGAACAACTTAAGAAGGAAACCTTGTGGTACAGAAAACAGAACTGAGTATTGATGTGAGGAATAATTTGTAATCATTTAAGTCCCACAGAAGTGTGATCATAGCCATTTTTAATGGCAGTAGTGGTAAATGTCACACAGTCAACAAATTAAAAAGGCAGAATGAACTGAGACAATACACCAATTCAAAGCAAGTTCTGTTCATAAGATAGCAGAAAAAGAGCTCAGTTTGGAGTTAGGAAGTCCTGAATTTGGATCTGGTTTGACCACAGGCTGTGTAACCTTAACCAAGTTATATAACCTTTCAGGACCAAAGGTTCCCTAGTGTAAAATAGCATAATTATAGTAACCCCTTCCCCACCATTGCTTATAGCGTTTAAGCAATAAATGACTTAATAATGCTGAAAACTTTAAAATCCCTAGCTGATAGTATAAGTGCTAGTTGTTATATTTTGTTATGATTTTTACTTTTACTTCCCTCCCCCTACTTCATCTCTTCTCTTCCGTTGCAGTTACTAACATTTTATGTATGGCTCTCTTCCTCCTTTCTACTGTCTCCATAAACCCCGACCTGCCACTTACATTACTAATCCCAGTGCACACCTGAGTGGATGACACAATCCCAGTTGGGCACGTGCTATGGCTTGAGTTTGCCCTGACCAAAGCTCAGGTTGAAGTTTGATTCCCGTTACTGCTGTGCTAGGAGGTGGGCCTAGTGGGAGATGTTTGGATCATGGGGCTGGGCCCTTATGAACAGATTAAAGCCATTTGTAGGCATGGGTTCTTAGTTCCCATGAGAGTGGGTTGTTATAAAGCAAGGCTGCCTCTCATGTCTGCTCTTTGTACATACCTGTTTGACTGTCTGCTTCTCAGCCATATTGTGATGCCACACATGGCCTTCACCAGGAGCCAACCAGATCTGGCCACCTCATCTTTGACTTTCAAGCCACCAGAATTATGAGCAAAATAAACTTATTTTATTTGTAAATTACCCAGCTTTGAGCCTTCAGTTATAGCAACACTTAACAGACTAAAACAGCATGTCACATGGGAGCTAGAGGCTGTCATCACTAGACAGGTCAACAGGGTCCCAGTTGACCACTGCTAAGCAGTCCAGGGCTTGCATAGATGGACTCTCGTGTTCTCACAGCCAGTCAGCCTCACTCAGAGATGTTGCTTTCATAACATGGGACAGAAACAGTTCACAGTATTTTGCTTCTATAATTCTACCTTGTTCTCCACTGAACTCCAGCTGACAGCTGACCTAGAATTTGTGCCCAGAAGAACTCTGATTGAAAGGAAATTTTTCACTCAGTGCTCAATGTTTACTCTCCAATAGTTTTTTTTTTTAACAGTATGTGTTAATAATACCAGATTATTGATTTTTTTATTAGACTTTTTTTTTTTTAATACGGATTCCTGCTTTGTCACCCAGGTTGGAATGCAGTGACGAGATCTCAGCTCACTACAAATTTTATCCCTCAGTATCCTAGGTTCAAGTGATTCTCCTGCCTCAGCCACCCAAGTAGCTGGAACTATAGGTGCCCGCCACCATGCCTGGCTAATTTTTGCATTTTTAGTAGAGACAGGGTTTTGCCATGTTGGCCAGGCTGATCTTAACTCCTGACCTCAAGTGATTCACCCAACCTGGCCTCCAAAAGTGCTGGGAATACAAGCATTAGCCATTGCGCCCGACCTAGACTTAGTTTTCTTTTTGAAAGTCATATGAAGTTGATATTGCTGCTGTAACAAATTTCTACAACCTTGGTGGTTTAATATAACACAAATTCATTTGCATATTGCTCTGGAGATTAGAAGTCTAAAATCCATTTCACTGGTGAAGGTGTCAGCAAGGCTGATTCCTTCTGGAGGCTCTGAGTACAGAATCTATTTCTTTGCCTTTCTCAGCTTCTAATGGTTGCCTGTGTTCCTTGGCTTGTGGCCACCTTCCTCCGTCTTCAAAGCACTTCACCCCAAACACTGTTTCCAGTATCATATCACCTATTCCTATGACTTTGACTCCCTCTGTCTGCCTCTTATAAGGATTGTTTTGATTATAATGGGCCCATCTGTTGAATCTAGGATTATCTCCCTATTTCAAGAATCTTTATTTAGTCACATCTATAGAGACGCTTTTGCCATATATGGCAACATTCACAGTTCTAGGAATTAGGAAATAGAAATATTTAGGTGGCCATTATTCAGCCTACAGTAAAAATGTTTTTAAGAGAAAATGGGGAGAAAGAAAGGAAGGAAAAATACAAGAAAGGGAGAGAAGGAAACAATAAAGAAGATTTTTGCAACACATGGACAAAAGCAAATGCAACACAGATCTTCTTTGATGAAGCACAGAGCAGCATATCATTAAAACTAAGTGGGCTTTACATCCTTAAAAAGAGGTGAGATTTGCTGACATAAAAGAAGAAAGGGGGAGAAAGAAACATGGTAACACAAAAGTGTCCAATTTGAGTAGAACCACAATCAAGATGTGTGTGAATTACTTAGGAATGAATTTTAAGAGGGTCCATGGCAGAGATTCAGAATAAAGAGAAAAATAACAAATCTTTGTTTTAGTGTAGCTCAAGTGAAATCCTGACAAGAAACAGCCCTTCCTGTAATCCTCTTCCTATCCATCCCTGCTCACAAAACATCCCTCTGGTATAAGCCTAGTCATATTGGAGAGTTTAGTGGAGGAGAGTGCCACCACCTGCTTGATTTCAGCAATAACATCCTACAGGATGCTATAGGGAGGATGCTGTTATATTGTGTTACAGCTATGTCAAGGCTAGGCTGTTTGATAACAGCCTACATTAAGAGATGTAAAGGGGTATAAAGGCAGTGGGCAGATTCATATTCTGGGGATAACTTTCACATAAAAATTTCATTTCTTCCTAAATGTCCAGGCAGGAAAAAAGCTTAAAGTTCAACAAAAATTGTTATAGCATAGTAATTTACTCACTGTAAATCCAAGGTAGAAACTATTTTTGTTAAATGTGTGTTTTTAATAGAGTAGCAGCATTAATTATTCATAATACATAGGTATTTGATTTGAGCTAACTTGTCATTAATCATGAATATGTATTTGTGAAACATATTTTCATCATATCTCATGATTTACAGATGTTTCTGAAAATGCCTGTAATGCAGTCTTTCATTAACTTTGCTGAGCTAAATGCATTTTCAGAAATGAAGTCTTAAAAAGACCATGAGATGTAAGCAAAATAACTAAACTAAATCTTAACATGGAAATTTGTTTAATAAAGATTATGAGAAAAATATTCATGAAACACAAAATGAGGTTATTATTCAAATAAAACAGAAAGAGCTTCTATTTTTGTACACTGACAAATGCCAAGAAACAGAAAAAAGAAAAATGAAACTGCTTCAGGTTTTTCCTTTCAAAAAAAGCAATAGTTTGAACTGCTAGACATGTAAGAGAGTTATTCCCATTTAATGCAAGTAATACTCACATTTGTTAATAGAGTAAAAGAAAGAATTGGATGGTTAGAATTCACACACATACACTGCTATAAATTTCAGTTAACTCAATACTCTTTAGCAAATGGATAGAGATGAATAATTAGAATATATACTAAACTAAATCACTCTGATTTAAAGCATTCCATTTAAACAACTTATTTATGCAAATCAAATTTATATCCAGAATGAAAGAGAGGACAAAACAATGACAACATTTATCAAAGCATTTTATTTAGGAAAATCCAAACGTGTATGAGTTTTACACTCTTGTTTTCTTCGTTCCTTACTCAAGTATTTATCAAAAACCCATTCTATGAATAATTACTAGACAAGAGATTTTGTTAGGTACTGATCAGTGTATTCATACAGTGTATCCTGGGGAAACCATTTCATCTTACCATCTTTAGGCAAAACTAGGAAATGCATTAAACTGGAATGTTACATGTATTGTCTCTAACTATGAAGAGACCCACACCCAAGTGCCTCTTTATCCCTTCCCAACTCAGGCCAGGCCACAGGCTCAGGAGTTTTTCTGATGTCCCCTCCCAAACCCAGCATTTGTATATCTGCCTGATTTTCTCAGGGTCTTCCTATGTCACTCACTGGTTAACTGGAAAGATTAATTCCATCTGTGAGGTGGTAAAGATAGATACCATGCTTGTTAAATTGCAGTCTGAGCTGGGACAGCAGCCAAAGCCACAGGACAAATATGGAGCATGAGCATTAATTTTAAGCTCTCTCAAATACTATCCTATGCAGAATCTCAATTTCGGCCTCAGAAAGACCTTGTTAGAGACTATGGTATATCTCCTTGAAAACCGGAATTTAAATTACATTACTTTAAATGTAACACATTGATAACTGTCCTTGAAATATTTATGTATTACAAGCTGAGAACCAAAATTTATTTCAAGAAATAAGTATTATTTTGTATAAAATTGTTATCATTTAAAAGCAGAAGTGATTGTGTGATGAAATACCTATAAGCTATGAAAAAAACATTTTGTTTCTTCTAAGAACAACAGGAGTTACTATTGAATTTTTTCCAATATCAAGCCAGCAGTTGAGTGGCTAATTAAAATTCCAGTCAGAAAACAAAAAAATACTAAATAATATTCAATGAAAATTGATTAATAATTGTAAAGTAGAATTTCTATTTCAAAAACATTTAGAAAAATTATTGTGCTCCAAGAGAACAGATATTTTTAAATTATGCACAAAAAGAATAAACAACTAACTTTGCCTTCCACTACAATAAAAGAAAACCTAAAATCCAAATTTGGGCAGTTTTGGGCCATTTTAATGATCCATTCAATCCCAGTACAGTTCATTAAGTAAATTGTGCCATGTTAAGATTGACTTATAAAGTAAATCAACTGGAAAACAGCTGATTTGTTGGTATGGTTCAGCACAGCTTTAATAAGTATAGCCATTTTCTCAGATTTTTGTAGAACTATTTCATGTAATAGAAATTCACTAATGCAAATAGATGAAAATTTTACTAAGATTCAGATTTTATATTATTTATGAAGAAGGGATATGTTAAGCAAATTGACAGATGAAGATCCTAGGAATGTTTAATCTATTTGCAGCTGTTTTCAAATACTGTAGTAGTAACCATGTGTACTAAAGCAATTAATGTGCCAATTACAGATGTGCCCTTATTCTAGTCCTTGGAGCAGAGTCAGCAAGGCCTCCACTCAGCAGAGCTTTTCACTTTAGTTTGAAGAGCTGAATGTACTTAGAAATAAAATTTCCTTTAAAAAAAAGAAAGACAAACTTCAACTTCAAACATCAACTTCATGATTCCCCAGATTTGGATATCCCACTCATTGAATTCACCCTGTAAAACACAACAGCTGCCTAACATAAAGCTCTGTTGCAATGTAATTAATTTATAAAACAGGTGTTACTCCTATTTCTTCCATTCCTCAGTCGCATTGTTTAAAAAAAAAAGTGGCTCATATCATCTATAATTCAAATATTATTTTATATTATTTATTAAAATTTACAAATCCTTACTACACAAGGGGGAAATTGGTCCATGGAATATTTGAAAGTGCTAATTTATTGATTTTTCAATGTTACATGAAATCAGAAGCAGCACAGGAGAAAGAAGAATCCAGGAGGGATAGTTTTTGTTGTTGTTTTTATGCTGGCTGCCATTCCTGTTTCCTGCTTTTGGCAGTCTATGTGGTTTTCTTCCAGTCACGTGGCATTTGTTCTAAAAGTCATACTCATCATGCCTACTTCCCTAGGACCCAGGTGTTTCATAGTAATGGATTTAGATGCACAACTAGCATTACTGTGATAGTGGCATAACTTTGCAGGGTTTCCCATATGCTGCAATAGTTCTTCTGTTTCAGTACCTATTCTCCTTTACATTTGCCCTAATATATTAAAGCTAATGAAAGAAAATATTTAGTGAACTCATGGTAACTAAGAAGATTTAAAAAAAGGAAAGAAGGTGGGAAGAGTTGGGGAAGAGAGAGGGGAAGGGAAGGAGAGAGAAGAAAGAAAGGGAAAGACAAAATACAGAGAAAATAGAATTTGGTATTATTGGTATTATAATGGGCTCCTGAGAGACACCTTCAGAAGATCTAAATATGAAAAATTATGTTACACTGTTGGAGGAGAGGGGTTCAAGACTGTAGGAGAACTCAAGGGAGCTTCCAGTGACGTTCTGTTCCTTGATCGGCTTACTGGTTACATAGGTAGAATCAATTTGTCATAATTAATCAAATTGTACACATATGACGTGTACTTTCTAGTGTATGTATTATATTTCACTGAAATGTTTTAAAATAAAACATGTGCTACAGGGGAACATGACTTATCTTCCATCTGTTTTAAGTTTTCCTGGATAAAGTGACTTTGAAAGTGACTTAAAGCATCTATCAACCTCATAGTCAAATATGATCTTTACGTATTACAGAAAAGATAGCACTGGCCTGCTAAGATTAGGTTTCAATTATGTCTCTAGCTCTTTAATAAACTGAGTGTTCTCAGATAAATGGCTTTATCTCTCCAAAGACTCAGTTTTCTATTTTGGAAAATGTTACAGAATCATTTAATGAGACATTAATTCCTATCTTATTTTTCTTGTGGTAGTATGGACAGCCAGTCTGATGTTTACTTGGCTTCTCTGCTCCAGAAATAATGAATTTCTTTGGGTTTCAGAATCCATCCTAACAAAACCTCAAATGAGACTTTGTTGGAAAGAACTAAACTGGTGTTTGTTCGAAAGAAAACTGCAATTTCTGCCAAGCTGGGTGAATGGAGAGCAGCTGGTGCATTTTGAGGAAGAGGGAGGACATAGTTGGAGCCCTGCATCTGAAGCAGGTGGAGGAGTACCAGGTTCTGTGAGCAGCTGAGTTTTAATCATACTCTTTAGTTCTTAGTAATGAGCACAGTTTTCATGAGTCTGTAGCTGAGAGCAATTTCTCATCTTGACCCTACTGATGTCTTGTGTCATGTAATTCTTTGTGGTGGGAGCTGTTCTATGCACTGCAGGATGTTTCACAGCATCCCTGGCCTCTACCCACTAGATGCCATTAGCACCTCCCTTCTAAGTTGCAACAATCAAAAATATTTCCTTTATCCAAGAGTCTCTTGGAGGACCAAATTCTCCATATTCACATTGAGAACTAGTGGCATACAGCAAACTGCTAAATGCTGATTTTGTCATTGAAAGGATGGCTGAGGAGTAAATGTCAGGAGCTGCAAAGCCACTTGCCTTTGATTGGGCCTCTAAAATTGAACAACACACTTATAAAATGATTCCCATACAAAGTCAAATCCAACTTCTCCAGATTGTGTAAACCTAGCTTGTGTAAACCTCATATCAATCCCAAGAATTGTGGAGTGAAGGACTATTGAGAATGTTTTTTCATAAACCCTGCCAGGTGGAGATTAAGACAGATCTAATTTGATTTAGAAAACTACAAAAATCTGTCCGTTATTTTATGTAGGTGTCACGGTGAAAATTTGTACCTGACACGTGTTAAAAAAAACAAACTTAGCATTGTTCCTAACATGCAGAAAACACTCAACAAATGTTACACATATTATCACCCCTACTTTGTAGATGATGAAATTCACAAAGAAATGAAACTACCTTTCTGAGAACCAAAGATAAGTAATAAACAAAATGAGGGCCCAAATAAAATACTCCTGGTGTCCTTACTCTATATAACTCTGTTGCTTATATTGATGATTAATTTTTGACTTTAGTGCCTAGAAACCCTTACTTTCTCTCTTCTCAGTTCAACTTAGAAAATATGGGCATCCATCATGCTCCTAACACCCTACTCAGCCCTTTCAGGAGACAAGAATAATTTATAACCCAGTATAATTAGTGTGCGGGTGTGAAGTGGGGGGGGGTGTGTTTCTTTTGTGTTTGTGTGTGTTTTGTTTTATTTTTTGGAAAATACAGACACCTGAAGCAATATAAGAACTTTCCAGAATTGTAGGCACTTAAGTGTCAAAATGATGGATACAGATTGTAGGTGCTAAAAGCATTCTGAAAAAGAAAGCTTAAAATAAATCAGGGTAGTTGAGGAGGCATCATGGGCTATGAACTAGCAATTTAATAATAGGTTGTACAGGTAGACATTTTTGAGTAAAGTTCAATAACCAGGGAAAAGATATATGCATTTCTACTCCATAAAGGCCCCACAGTCCACCTCAGATTATTATCTCCAGCCTCTGCCCTCTTTACAGCTTCTGTAGAGCCTCTTCCTTCTAAATACACATGTGATTTCAGTCACACTATACTTTAACTCCCATTCAGGACTCAAGGCCTTTGAACATAGTGCTCCCCTTGCCAGTGCTCTTGTCTGCAGTCATTCAACTCACTCTGGCCCATTTCACTTGCAAATTCCAATTTTCCCTTCAAATTCACCTCCTCACATTTCCTAAAAAGAAAATCATCAATTTATTCTTCTTTATTAGGTATCCCTCAATGTATCATATATAGAATCTCTGAGAAGTTATCTGTATTAACTCAGTATTGATCCAGTATGATCCAAATTGGTTTTTGCTCTTTAATTGAGTGCCACCATCAAAACTCACTTACAGAAATACTTACAAGACCCTTTTAATTCATTTTTATCTGCACAACTTACACATAATGCTAATTTTTTATTACATTTTTTCAAGTAAGTTACACCCAAATCTAAAATTACCTTTGGTCTCTATCCTCAATCCCAGGATTCTCTTTCATTCCCCCAAGGTAATTACTATTATGTCTTTTCTTCCTATTTCCTTTTCTTTTCCTTTTTTTTTTTTTTTTTTTTTTTTGTTTTTTTTTTGGTGGTATCATTTTTTTTTTTTTACACAACATGTGATTTTTAGGTATCTGTGTTAATGCATGTGGATTGTGTACTTTAATTCAAAGACAGTATTTCATAAAATGTACATCCCATGTTTGATTTAAAACTTTGTGAAATATATTGTTTGTTTTCAATGTTTTGATTATCCAAATAGTGCTATAGTGAACTTTATTATGCCCATAAGCACACATATCTAGAAGTAGAATTGCACAGAAATAGGCTCAAAAAATGTATTTTTAATTGTACTTCCAAATTTCTGCCTAAACTGAGCAAATCAATATACAATATTCACATCCTAAAAATAAGAAGTCTTGCTCTCTACATATTTACTGACACTTTTTATTGCCAGATTTTGTTTTGATTTTTTACTTTTGCTGAGTGTTAAAAAAAATCACATTATTTTTATTTTATAAATATTCTCTTGACCAGACTAATTTGAGAAAGGTAGATTTTTCTTATAGTTTGAATCAATTGCAACAATTTTTATTGAAGCATATTGAAAATTCCAATAAGTTTTAAAAAATTACGTTGGGATATCATTTACTTACCAGAAGATTAATGCCTTTTTATTGTTCAGAATTTTGACAAACACATACACTTGTGTAACCAGCACCATCACCAAAATCAAAGCAATTCCATTGCTTCCAAAAATTTTACTCATTCTGACTCTATGAATGTTTTTATAATATTGAATATTATCAAATATAAATGTAGCATAGTTCTGTGTATTTAGATCTATTTTTAGCATTGCACTGAACTGTCATGTCCTTCTTTATACATCTTGAATTTTTTCAGTCTGTTGTTATTGTTCTTAACCAGTCATTTTATGTTTTTGTTACTACTGTAAACAGGTCCTTATTTTTAATTTTTATTTTTTATTGATGAATAATTTAAAAAATTTGCTGCATGGGGAATTTTTATCTAGGCAATTTGCTAAGTTC
The DNA here is from genome assembly GCF_001604975.1 of Cebus imitator. NCBI lineage: Eukaryota > Metazoa > Chordata > Mammalia > Primates > Cebidae > Cebus > Cebus imitator. The sequence continues at coordinate 1,505,797 of NW_016107684.1, forward strand.
CTTTACTAGTTCCATTATTAACTTATTCTCTGAAAATGTTCTAGGAAGACTATCAGATAATTTATTTTCAATCTTTGAGTCATTTTTTTCTTTTCCTAATTTAACTTAAATCACTAACTTATTATTCAGTAATAGTAATGATAGTATTCTGTACTTATTTCTGACAATACAGGGCATGTCTCTAATATTTCATTATTAAATATGTTTGCCTAGGTTTTTATCAGATGACTTTTTAATGCATTAAGAAAGTATTTTTCTATTTCTCATTATTTAAGAGTTATTATCATGAAAGGATATTAGATTTTATAAAATTCTGTATCAGCAGACATTGAAATAATTATATAACTTTTCTTCTTTAGTGTATTAACAAAGATAATTGTCTTGATATAATTTCTCATTAATCCATCATTGTAATACATGAATAAATTTTTTGGTCAGTGTTTCAATTAGAAATTGCATTCAGCTACTAATAAGAGAAATAGGGATATAGCTGATTAAACACACAAAAGCTTATATTTCTGAAATAACCAAAAGTCTAGAGTAAAGCAATTCCTGACATTGGTTCAGCAATTTGAGTATATAAAAAAAGGCTCTGTTTTTCCTTGGTTTTTCCTTATAATTCCGAGATTACCACCAGAGATCCAACCCTCACATCTTCATCAGGCCGGAAAAATGAAAAAGTGAGTAGTATGAAAACAACAGTTTCCCCAGAAGTAATAATTCACAGTTTCTTCTTGTGCTTTTTTAGCCACCCAACCTCCAAAAAATTGAGAAGAATGTATATATCTTTTAAGTTGGCTAGACTAGTGACTGAATTAAAATCAGTTTTGGTTACTAGAGAAGAAGATAAATGAGGATTTAGTAAGTATTAAGTGGTCTTCAACACAGTCATAATACATTGTTCTTTTAACACATTGCTCAATTTGAATGGCTGACACTTTATTTGTAATTTTTTATCACCACTGGTACAATTTATAGAACTTATCCAGATTTCAACAGTTATATGTGTACTTAGTTGTGTGTTGCAGGGGAAGGGGCATAACTCTATGCAATTCTATAAGATCCACAGCTTTACATTAGCACACCAGAGAGAAGATACCTAACTGTGCCATCACTACAAGATTCCTCTATTCTACCACTTTATAGCCACACTGACTCATGCTTCCATATTCTAACCACCAGCAATGATTATTTTTTTCTCTCTGTAATTACACTATTTCATAAATGTTATATGATGGAATCATGCAGTATATAGTCTTTTCAGATTGGTTTTTTCACTCACTATAATTTCCTTTAGGTTAAAGCAAGTTAGTACATGTTTTAACAGTTTGCTCCTTTTTATTCTTGAATAGCATTCCATGCATAGATGTACTGTTTTATTAACCACCACTCATTATATTAGTTCATTCTTGCACTGCTATAAAGACATACCTGAAACTGGGTAACTTATAAAGAAAAGAGATTTAATTGTCTCATGGTTCTGCAGACTGTACAGGAAGCCTGGTTGGGGAGACCTCAGGAAACTTTCAATCACAGCAGCAGGTGAAGCAGGCACATCTCATATGGCCAGAGCAGGAGAAAGAGAACAAAAGAAGAGGTGCTAAACACTTTTAAATAACCAAATCTCGTAAGAACTCACTACCACGAGAACAGTAAGGGTGAAATTCGTCCCTATGTTCCAGTCACCTTCCACCAGGCCCCTCCTCCAACTTTGGGGATTACGATTCAACATGAGATTTGGGTAGGGACACAAATCCAAACCATATCACCTACTGAAGGATGTTCAGATATTTTCTAGGTTTTAGCTACTATTATAAATCTGCTAAAAATATTTATGTACAAGTTTCTCTACAAAAATAAGTTTTCATGTCTTTGCCATATTTGCCCAATAATATAATTTCTACGTCATATGTTAAGTCCAGAAAACCACCAGATTATTTTCCAGAGTGCCTATGACATTTTATATTCCTACCAGTGATCTATAAGAAACTGAGTTTTCCATGTTTTCACTGACACTTATTATCACTATTTTATTTTATTTTATTTTTTTAGTATTCTGATAGTTGTGTGGTGATATCCCATTGTGGCTTTAATTTTCATTTATCTAATAGCTAACAATGTTGAACATATTTGCATGTGATTTTTTTTTTT